>NC_090935.1:1450979385-1451282415 GCF_040938575.1 Ambystoma mexicanum | reverse complement strand
TACTCATTGTAATGAGGCAATTCTAGTGCAGCTTCAACGTTAGTCAGTTAACTCTCTCCTTTAAGTCTGAAAACACCCACTTTTTGCAGATCCTGAAGGTCCTTGAAAGTGTGAAAATGGCAGATGGTGTGCAATGAAAGACTGAATATCATAGCATAACATAACATGACATAGCAGAGCGTGGGGCAGTACTCTGGACTGCCCAAGAAACTTCAGTGGCAGAGAGCAACAGGGGAGAACATGTAATGTTGGTTCTACCACAGTAGTGCGCTATACTAGAATCTCTGGTGCACTGACTGGATGGTGATACTATGGGACTCATTACAACGAGTGCGGACCTGTAATGAACTGTGCCGGTAAGGGACCGGCACCGTTCATTACGGGTCGCACTATTACGAGGTCTGCAGCGGGTCCCGCTTTGGAACACCTGGTCAGAGCAGGCATCCTTAGCAAGACCCGTTAGCAGAACAGGATGCTAACAACGGGCCTGTCATTAACGGGCCCATTGTTAGCATCCGCCCCATTCCCATTGAGCCCTAGGGGGGCTCAAATGGGAATGGGGATGTACCGGGTCCGGGTTCCAGGAAAGGGAATTACTGGGCCCTCCAAGGTCAGAATGGCCGGGTAATTCCTCATTCCTGGAACCCGGACCCGGTACCTGGTATGGGGGTAGCCATGTCGCTAAAAGCGGCATGGCTACCTCCATACTCGTAATGAGGCCCTATGTCTGCCTGTCAAATCAAGTGTTACGAGACTGGCGCAGGACCAGTGCAGCAATAATGTAATTCTATGTGAGTGCATTGGAGCCACTAGCAGAGGAGCACCAGGGTACCCTAATTTGCCCCTACACTTATAAAAACTGTCCCATTGTAAGGGTGTAAACATAATCACTTATAAGCACTCCAATTTTTGCAACTGAAGTCAGGGTGAGATTACATTATTCGCCTAGGATAACACACTTGCGCTAAACAGCGAAGCAGGGATTTTAACCCACTCTGCAATTTGGGCACGGCCACCTTCTTCCACACTTTACTTGGAACAAATATTTATGTTTTGGGTGTCAAGATCTACAATAATACTGTCCAATAGAGTTTACTTGCTAAATCCACAAATTGCATAATAAAGCATCATGAAAACATGTAACTACTTATAGCAGCAGCATGTTGGGCCAAAATAATATCATGTACCTTATTTTCCACATTCTGAATGGAAAAATATAAGATGCAAAAGGCAAAACATCAATGTACCAACTATTTTCAGGGCTTTAAGACACACAATAAAAGAGGTGTAAAAAACTCACTTAGGTTTGGAGGTGTGTTGTTATGTATGGTTTTTAGAACATTCAACGAAGGACATTAAAATACATTTTCAATGGGTGCTTTATTGTGTTGCTTGCCTTAACTGTTGCATATTTGCAGGGTGACTGGAAAGGCTACGTTGCTGCTGACAAAGGAAACGAGTTGTCAAGTTCATTACAGCCTGAGTGTCCCACGGGGGCTGTGAATCGACGAGGGAAACGTGTATTGCTTGATGAGCCGCTCATATAGTAGAATTGCCTGGAAGAAACAAAATGTGCCAAGAAGCATGTTCCTTTGAACTGCTAAGGAGTTCAGGGGCATGGAAGCCCCGAGCCCGCGTTGCGCTCCTGGCTTTCATGATATTCTGCACCCCCCCAAATTGAGGGGCGGAGCTACAAAAACATCACTAGCCAATCCCAGGAAGAGAGCTGTTGAAGGGCGGGCTATCAGGCTGTATTTCCATATTTTCCAAGTGAGCTTGGCTCCTGAGATTGCCAAACACTGCCTCCCACAAGCTACCATGGGGATGCAGGATACCATACAACAACGGGCTGATAGACACAGGGGAGCCGACTTATGAATTTCCCGGGGGGGGGCGGGGGCCAAACAGGAAGTGACATCACTGGCAGTTATAGGACCGCAAATTTGCATGTGGTCGCCAACTTGGTGCAACGGCGCGCGGGGGGTGGAGGTGCACACAGCACAGAACAGTGGAAACATTGGCTAGCATGTACTGCATATACTAAAGTCAAGTAAGAAGGAGATTTAAGCCTTCGAGTTGCATTCCAGTAGGCCATCACTGCCCCTACTCCACCCCTCTATAATCATCCAGGTTTTAGCAGCCCTCAAAAGGCAGAGCAACACAACTAGGATGGGAGAACGAAATGCTACCTACCTACCTTGGAGCACAATCTCACTCATTTGGTGCAAATCTCGCAAGTGGGTGCATGGGAATCCCATGCATGTGTGTGGCTGCAGACCCCAGATCACATGCTCACTTCTTCAGTGTGAAACTCTGGCCAGGGCTCTTTGGGCAAGCATTCAGGATGGGCCTCACACCTATAAACAGTGTGACATATTGAGTGGGCACCTCACTCCTTCGAGCATAGTATCAACCGTTGCTGGTAATATCACAAATGAATGTACAGTTTCACTCTTGGTCTCCTCAGTGGCCCCATGTATATTAATGGTGTCAGTCTTCCATCTGGGAAGACAATTATATTTCTGTTAAAACACTCTGAATTGTCACTTCAGTTTTCTCGATCTACAGATCCATACCATATTCATTCAATGTGTGTGCAGGGGTGATAACTTGTGTCTGAGAGAGCTCAGTCTTTCATTCAGGAGAGATAAAGGGGTAACAACCCCCTGTATGTGGGATCAGGCTCATTTTGCCGCATGGTCCCTCCAGAAGGAGTGAGCAGGTTTTAAGACCCTGCTGATTCTGCTATCCGACAGGCTCGAGCCTTCTATCCCTTGCCCCATCACGGCTGTCAACATCCTGAGCGGCAGCTTATGGACATCAGGCAGCTCCGGACATGCCTGTTGCCAATTGAATGTAGACAGATCTACTATTTAGACACTGGGAGAGAGCCATGAATCCACATTGGTGGTGAAGAAGCACTCAACATACAGAACACAATGTTATAGTGTTGCAGTCTTGCTGAGAAATGACAATTCTGAGCATGTGAGCAGTAGGCTGGATCAGTGCTGCCCCTCTTGCCAAGAGGGGTGCACAGATGTACAAATACACCCAACCCAAACGATTTTTAGAAATTGAGGGACAGACTTGTTTTGCATATGTGCCTCCATTTCTAAAAATCGTTTTGGGTTGGGTGTACCTCTACATCCGTGCACCCCGGTGCACAGATGCAGAAGTATACCCAACCCAAAACGATTTTTTGAAATGGAGGGACAGATGATGCAAAGCAAGAGCCTCTTGCTTTGCATCTGTCCCACAATTTCTAAGCATCGTCTTTCCCCGGCTTTTCCCGGGCCGCCAGAGAGACACACAGTATGGATGGAACAAAGGGCCATCCATACTGCGTCTCTTCCCTGCAGCGGGGGGTGGGAGGGGGAGCGGGCCCCGCAGCCCCCCGTGCTCGGCGCCCCTGGATAGACACATTCCCTTCATATGGGGTAGGGGTGTCACAGGGCAGTCACTGTAGCACTACACGTGCCGAAAAGAGAAACGGCATAGGAGCGTGCACCGGGGAATACTCACTTAGACAACTTTCACTTAAAAAATAAGTAATCCAGTAACAAAGGCGAGCCTCTTCGGAAGGAGATGTGGCTCCGGGGAGGCAGGTGAGTACAATGTGAGGGAGACACTCTTCAAGGAGGCAGGACAATCATTGAAGGTAGAACTGCTTCTGAAAAAACCTAGATGCAACACAGAGAAATAACATGGGCAGTCGGTTACTGCTCTCCCCCCAACTGGCAAGATACATAATGTCCCATTGTAGCCCACCTTGGCTTAATAACTAAGGCCAAACAAGCTTTTCGTCATTTGTGGCATACCAAAGACCACAGTTTATTTGAAACATTTCACACCGAACAATGATATCTTCAATACATTACTACAATCCAGTGGTGGAAATGGAAAACATTTGGGGGGGGGGATCCCACAAGGGCCAGGCAGTGGGGGTGGAGTTTGGAGTAGGGGCGAAGTCCGAGGAGGCTCTGTTCAGAGAGGGCAGAGCTGGCAGTTGACCGCTGATCAAAGTCAATGTTCAAAGTGATAGTTTAAAAAAGTGCAATTTCTTTTATGCTGATGCTGCTTCTTTTACAAACCCCACATTATGTAACAACTTCCATGGCAGTAGTGCACCCAAAATGTGTTATCATTACAATAAAACGCTTTTATAACGCATCAAGCTGGATTCCTCTCCCTTCTATGTTTTGTAACAACATGACTCCCTTTTCACACTAGCTTTTTTATGTATGCTTTATTAGTTTTGCAACACTGTAGATGAAAATGCAGATTAGATTAGACCAAGGTGGAGGCTCAGAGATCTAATCTGCCCTGTGCAAGTACTGTGCACAAAGAGCAATTTGCTCTGTGTGTGAACAGTGCGCATGCACAGGGGAAGTCTGATTAGATAACCAAGCTGGCCCCTACCTTTGCAGGCTTGGTAATGTAACGTTTACATTACCAAGCTTGCAAAGGTACATTGTAATCTGCTCCGTGGATGCAGCCTGCCGGCATGGCAAATTGCTTACTTGCTTCCCTGACACTTTGAAACTTGAGGAGAACCATCTCTGGTTCTGGAAGCACCTCAAGGCCTTCCTCTTCGCTTCTGTCTTTGCCCCGCTTCTCCCCTGCTGATCTGTTTTCTCTCTCGGCACTGTGCACCTGGCCACCCTCTGTCCTTCCGGCACAAGTACCTGCTCACCCTGCCACCTTCCTGCACTGCCTCCAGGCCACCCCTTGCACTGAGGTCTGTATCTGTACCCATACAGTCTCCCACCCACTTCTTTTCTGCACTTATCAGATATACCCTATCTGCTTAACCCAGCACTTGACACAGGCTGGCTGCACTACCACCTTTATTTATTTACTTGTACTTATTTATTGATTCTGTTCTCTCCTCTGTTCCTCACTTTCCACCTTTCCCTCCTTCAATGCACTTTCCCCCTTTTCCCTTTCCCATGCACTTGCGCGTTCTCAATGTCACTGGGCCTAGTAAGATCATTGTTTTTGTTCTCCCCTGTTCCCCTCCCTTTGCCTGGTCACGCTCTGAAACACTTGTGTACGAACGTGATATAAATAAAATGTAATTTCGTTTAACCTACTGTGTGTGGGGTGGCGAGCCTGGCTGCTAAACGGCGGCTCCAGAAGAAGGATGTTGATGCACTTGGCTGCTCCTCAAAATTGCATAGGCTGGGACTGCACTCAGTCCCGGACATCCTTAGGAAGACCTTTGGTCTGGTGTCCTGCTGTGTGACATACATAGGGGGGTGGAGCCTGAAATGCGCTCATGGCGCCAATGTGCTGCTCCGCACCCCCTACTCCATAACGTAGCAGGCAAGCATTTCATTTTTTTAACAATCCATCTGGCTCACAGCACTTTCATGGCATGAGTTGTTTGGAGCTGACTCTGGCCGGATCCCGAGATCCGGCTCCACATCTGGTGCCGGACCACAAACTCAGCGAGAGCTGGCCCATTGGCCAACGCTGCTACAATGCCACACGATCAGCAGCACCTTTCTGTTTACCCATTCCTTGGCACCCCCCTTTTCACCTTTCTCTGTTCCATCTTTTATTTACAGTCAGCTCTCTTACTTATCCATTCCGTTCCGGCATACTTAGGCCACCACACCCGAGCCTCCCGGGTCTGGGCAAAACACATTGGCTGGCGCTGCTGATGAGCTGCAGGGAGTGCCGTAATGCTTTTCTTTTTCACCAGCCCAAGCTGGAAGCTGACGACCATGTGGGGTGCCTCTCCGCTTTATACCATGCACCCCCCCCCCCACCCTGTGGGGCTACTGGGCGGCCAGTGACCATTGATCCTTTTAATCTTCCCTCAGGAGATTAGTTTAGGCACTGGTCGATCGACTGAGTTACCGCTGCAGCAAAAAGGGGGTTCTGCCCTTTTGCCGCCCCCACTCATGATCCGGCTTTGCCCCCTAGCCGGCTGGTCTCCTCCTTCCCCTGCCGCTCTATGTAATACTCCCTAAGGCCGCCCCTCAAGAGTATCCCAGATGATCCTCTGTCATAAAACGAGCCTGTCAAAGGGCGCCGTGTCCCGAGCATGAAGAGGGTTGGGGCTGTTTCTCTCACCTTAAGTTCCACCTACCTCCTTCGCTTGCTCTCTCTGCTTGGGGACATGTTGCTCCTTACTTCTGCATCGGGCAGGTTTGTGGTCTCCGCTACATATTCTGCAGGCGGGCCTGAACTTGCACTTGGCTTCCCACGAGCAGTTCACTTTTTTGAATTTCCAGCAGGAGATCTCCCTCCCGGATCCGCTGTCCCTAGGCCGGGCACCACCCCCACCTTGAAGGGGGCGCCTTCCCCTACATCGTTTCCCCCTGCTGAGTGCCTGCTTCCCTCCCCCAGCACTGCGCCAGTGCCACCTTTCACATTTGCCCCGGCCTGCAACCCATAGTTATCCCTGCAAGCATTCACATTCTCGACCCGCCTGCTGTCATGCAAACTCTTCAGTGCTTTCTCTGCATGCATCTCTACCATTTGTGCGATCCTCTCTCCCAAAGCCTCCTGGTCTGTCGCCGCCGTTAAGGCCCCTAGCAGATTCTTAGTGCTGGCATCCCCATTAGCTTCTGCCGCCTTCCACAATGCCTTCCTGGTTCTTTGTGGTCTCTTGGCTGCTGGCATAGCTCTCAACCATTTGTGTTGCAATGGCGGGTGAAATCACCCGATTTTGTTTTTGGCGTGTGAGACGGCCATTGGAATGAATGGGCGTGCAGGAGGCTTGGCGGGTGAGTGAGCTTTTTAAAAAGGCGGGTGACACCCGCCAAAAGCGTGTAAGTTGAGAGCTATGGCTGCTGGTGGGTTGTTCTCTTCCATGCCTTTCCTTTTTAGAGCTCTGTCCATTCTCTCTGGTGCTTCGGTATATCCCCCCAATGTCTCGCTCTCCTCTTTCGGCTCTGGTCGCCCACTCTCCAGGGGGGGGGGTCTGGCACGTAGTCCTCGCCCTCGGTATCGTCCAGCACTAGCAAGGTCTCTTGTTCTTTCTCTTCCTTTGCTGTTGCATGTTCATATGGCCTTTCCTCTAATCCTGCAGCCGTCTCTCGGGAGCCTCACTCACGTTTCCCGCCGCAGCGTTCGTGCACTGGGTTGGCTGCTGCCAGTAACCTGCTGCACTAACCGGAGTGGGGGCCGCTGCCACTCACCCGCTGCACTGTCCCCTGGGAGTATGCTGCGGCCGCCTTTTCCTTGCCTCCTCGAATGGAGAACCGACACTCCGACACACCCAGATGCTCTGGTGCCTGCGCAGACCTTACGCCATCTCTCCTGCCCCCTGTATTAAGTGAGCTACATGATTTCTACTTCCAGCTGGACCTCCCGACCAGCTGTATTCACTGTTGGACCATTAGGCGATCTTCCTCGCTTGCTGCTTTATGCGCCTGAGCAGTTTATTCAATGTGAAGTCCTGTGGTTTGGGGGGCGCTGCATGTAGGTCACGGCTGAGAGGGCACAGAGTCCCTAAACAGTATTTCTGGATGCTCTCGCTGTGCTGCCACACCGCGGACAACGCTGATCCTTCTGCAGGGGGAGCGGATGTGCAAAGTGGCAGTTCCCCCTGCACAAGTACCCTATATAGGGTCCATAGTATATGGCCCCACTTCTTTTTCTTACCTGCACCTCCCTACGGAAACAGCAGGCGGGGTGGAGGAGCTTGGCCCCTATGCCCTGTTATGCCTGGGCGCTTCAAGCCCCTTTGGAGTGCCGCAATGGAAAACCATGCAGAGGTGCAAAATCAGTACAGAAAGAAACTGCGGTTCTAAAGGGAAGGTCAATGAAGATGGCATTGCAGGAAATCAGGAGGATGGCTTCATAGAGGTGTACCCAAGGAGGTAAGGTAGTCACAGGAAAAGAACTTTGGTGCTACAGGGTAGGAGGACAGCCACTTCAGAATGAAAAACCTACACTGCAGCGAGAAGGTTGACCAGTGAGTTAAGAGCTTGCTCTTTAAATCAGTGTAATCTGTACGTTATAGGCTCAAATCCAAGCAAGGAGGACGATTTTTAATTCTTTGTAGTTGATAAAACGTGTGCACACATACCATGAAATAATTTCAAGAAGGCTGGAGAGTTGTAGCATAGAGAAATATTACCATCACGGCCACTCTGCCTAGTCCCAGTAAATACCCAATATACCTTGGCCTAGTATCATCCTTTTATTTTTTTTCCATCTTTTTCCTGCTCTCTTGCACCCCCAGGCTATATGATCCTATCCACAATCCTCCTGTTCTTTCTGCTGTCCTCCAGTAAGCTCCTCTAAGGGTAGCCTGCTTGGCTGGTCTTCTCCCTTCTCGAATTGATCCCCATTGGAGTTGACTGCTGCCATGCCCTTTGGGTTATGCTAGACGGCAGAGCAAGAATGGCAGGAGTTTCTCTGGTTAGTAGGCTGGTGTTTGCACTTTGGGTAAGGCCTGGGGAAGTGGCTGTGGTCTACGTTTGGTGAGATCCAACTTCATACCAGGGGATGACACCATTAATGGGGGTTTCTGTCAGTGCTCAAGGTGCATTACCCCCTTATCCCTGTCCCAGTCCAAATTTCGGAGGTGACCCACCTCTCAGATAGGTTAATAGGGGGCAGGGACAAGAGGAGGCTGAATACCCATCACATCATGCTCTTCCTGTCTGTCAGGTTCATGAAGGAACGGATTTCCGCGCAGCCAGTAGTTTCGATCCCCAGGGCCGTCCCTCGCCACATCGACTGGATGCAGTGTAAAACGCTCCTGTTGACAAAGCATAGTCAGCCCGCCCCTTCCGTCTCCCTCCCAGGTACCCATTTCAGGCTTCGAGCAGCTTTCTTCCTCAGCGGGTGACGGGCGCGCGCGCGTGCGTGCGTGCGTGCGTGCGTGTGTGTGTGTGTGTGCGTGCGCGTGCGTGCTGTGGCCATGATGCAAAGCCCTACTTGAAGGTCAAGGTCTAGATCCGGGCACCATGGGGATCGGAGCAGGGATTGCCCACGCTGCAGGCAGAGCCAATCCGGTTACCATGAGAGACATGGGGATTCTCCTTCTTGGAGGCGGCTTGCAGGAAGGTTTCCATCTGGGGCTTGCAGTGTCCTCTCTCAGGGCACAGCTGATGCCCATTTGGGCTTTTTGGGAATCTTGGGGGAATATTTTTGACACTGACCTCTTTGTCTCTCACCTCCTTCGGAATATCCCCCTGGCCCAGCCCCTCATCAAGACTCCTTGTCCTTCTTAGGATCATCATCCTTTAGTGCTTTCCGGTCTATCCCTGCCTCCCTTTGAGCCCCTGCATGATTCCTTCATGAAATGCCTCACATTGAAGACAGCCTTTCTTCTTGCTGTTATCTCAGCCCATAGGCAAGGCAAAGTGTAGTTGTAGTCCCCCTTACCTCAGCTTTTTACCTGAAGGGTTGGTTCTCCAGCTCACTGGATTTTTGGCCAAGGTAATTTCTTCCTTCCACCTCAATGAAGACATGATCCTTCCTTCCCTGATGACAGAGGCTTCCAGCCCCTTGGATCCCTCCCTCAGTCCTCTTGATGTGGGCCGGCCGGTCCTGATTTATTAGAATTTTACTCTTCAGTCCGATCCAGTGATTCCCTTTTGGTGACCTTTGGGCCTGGGCAGGCAGGCTCTAGGCCTTCGCTTGCTACTATTAGCTTCAGGGTCATGCTCTCCATCTCCATGCGTAATGACCTGGTGGACTCTTTTTCTGCCGGGTATGTTACAGTGTAGGCCCACAAGGTAGGGTAGGTTTACAAGGAGTGTGGCGCCTTCCTGGACTGCTGCACAGGGCTCGTCTCTCTCAGACATCTTCCAGGCTGTGATGTGGACTTCTGCGTTCACTTTCATTCACCACTACATGCGTCTGGTCCTCTGGGCTGTTTGTGCCACGTAGGGGGCCCTGTATGGATGACAAGTACAATACAATACAAGATTAGCCACGCATCACACTTAGATTGATTGTGAAGTTTAGCCATGCAGCTCACATTTAGATAGATTTGTGAGGATTAGCCATGCAGCACTTTTAGATAAATTTGTGAAGATTAGCCACGCGTCGCACCTGGAGGGACTGAAATTAACCATGCGTATCACTACATAGAATGTGTAGATCAGCCACATAGAAAAACTTAGAGAGTAGCCAAGGTACTAAACACCCCGCTCCTGCTTCCTCCAACACACCACCCAACATTATACATGCCCTGTGGGCTAGCCAACCTACACACTAACACACAAGCAACACAAGCTTACAACAACAAACCTGGACATTGGACCTTACCCATACGAATACAAGCAAAGTCACATAACCTAAGATACCATCCGATCTACACATAAAACACACAGACACACTCCTACATAACAGTCACATAGAAACAACTCGGGCATTGAACCTTACCCGTACGGACACAATAAGCCAATGTACGCAACCAACCATCCTCAAGTCAACAAACACAGAGGCCGGTTTTTTCGGGTTCCGGATCTATCCTATCACTCTTCCCTCATCAACCAACCCATCCTCTTTCTTGCAGAGTGCCGTGAGCGCCTCGAGACTTTCCTTGGGTGGTTGCGGTGCATAGTATAAATCAACAAAACATAACTACTGCCACAACTGCCTTGCTGTCCTTGGGGAGGGCTATTGGCTTGGCTATGCGGTTTTGGGTGTTGTGCCATATGCTGTGCTTGTTTTGTTTGGTAATAAACTTCACTGGTGCGCAATTCTGTGTTGTCAGTGGTATTTTTTTGGTCTGGCTCATCCAGTCCTGGCTTGCTATCTCCTCCTTTGTTTGGACTCAGATGAGGAAAAGGGACGAGGGAGTAATGGCCCTATTACTTACCAGTAATCTTCATTACCCTGAGTCCTATTCTTCCTCGTACCAGTCCTAGTTTCCACACGTGGGCCTGTTTGAGGACTTGGTATCGTAACCGGATGTGCTGGAGTTCGGCCTCTTATCCTGCCGGAAGGAGTGGGCAGAGCTTTGCTCAGGTAAAGGGGGCAGGTGCCCCTACCCCTTTTATGTTGTGAACCTGTCTATGGGGTGGGTTACCTCCTTCTCTTGGACTGGTATGAGGAAGAGCCGGACTCTGGGTAATGAAGATTACCGATAAGTAATCTGGCCCTAATTGCATGCTTTTCTGAAAAACCTGGGGTTTGTGGTCAGGATGCACAGCCCGAGCCCTAAAAGTAAGCAGCATCTTCTTTATATGATACTATGGCACAGGATCTCTATTTGGGTAGTGTTTGTGTTCAGATAGTCCCAGTCTGGAGGCCGCACCTCACGCACACTAAGAACGACTCAGTGTCATGCAAAGCGTCTCGCTGGTGCTGCGTGCCTGCTTTCTTTTGTTGTTGTAGGAACGGTGAAGCCAATATGCCACGAGGTAGACTCTGGATGACCAGATGACAATGTGAGGCGGGAAACCAACCCAACAACACCCCAATAAATGCTGAATCAGCTCCCCACACCTCAGTACAGACCTTCCCTGATTTATGTGCGCAAAGACAATGCAAGCACTGACAGGGAAGGCCACGTGAAGTCCGATGTCCAGGATACTCTCCAGCAATCAGTAAATTGAAGGAACACCAGCTGGCAGCTGCGATGGAACAGATTGGCAAGGCTGCTGGAGACTGCAGAGCCAAGACAATGGGAGCAAGACAGGAGGCAGGACAAGAGGAAGAAGGAATGGCCCAAGACAGAAGGAGAGACATCAGAAGAAGGGGAGAAGGGCAGGAATCAAGGCGAAAAATAAGAAACCAAAGGGGTAGCTCGGACTGGCAAGAGAGCTAGCAAGTAACCAGGCCCAGGAGCGAGGACACGGGCAAGGAAGTCCACATTGAGATGCGCGAAGGAGCATAATCCAGACTGCTTTTATAGGCAGTCAAGTGAGCAGAAGGCTGGGAAATGCCGGCAATGGTTGCCCCGGCAACCCGAAGGGTGTGGTGGTTTGCGCATGCACGAAGAACCAAACATGGCCTCCTGCGCATGCACAGAGCCGCCGTAATGGCTGTTAGGGAGAATTCTCATAAATGTGCTAATTTTCCTTACCTTAGAGACCCGCAGCAACTTTGCTGGATTTTGAGGACTTGATTTTTTTTACCTGGAAAGAGTGTGAGCCTTTCTTTTTACCACTCTTTCATGTATTTTGATGTATGTTTTACTTTCGTGTTATTTGGATATGGAGTTTTAGTCAAATCCAAAGGCATCATCTTTTCTTGTGTGTCACACAGCAACCTCAGTGCAGTGGCTTTCAGACTTCCCAAGGTTTAAATACCTTCTCTGGGACTGACTACTGTCTCCCAGTGAATGTAAAGTTAAATTGACTTTGTGCTGGGTCTAGCAATTTAAAAAGCCTAGCACACTGCCTTACAGCAGAGTGCTGGAGGGAATACCTAGTATTCCCTATGCCCGATCGACATTTTTTGCCATTTCTTTTTGGAAAGGTCCTTCTAGTGTTTGTCTCTGCGTGCCAAACCAGGTTTGGTCCCTTTGTCCGTTTGCCATTGGCGGGTGTCAGTACTGAAGACTGCCTCTGACGCCTGAGTTTCTGGGGTGGACAGGAAGTGAGGGAGGTGCCCGAAACGCCCTGTTCTTAGTCTCCTTGGAGACCTGAATGCACTTTGGCATGATTGACTGGCTGACAGTCTGGCAAGGACAGCCACCCTGCTGGGTAAGTAGCAGCTAGGCTGGAATGAAAGGGATAAAACTGTTTAAAAGGCAGGTCTCTGGGACTTGGAAGACAGAGTCGACCACTGGAATGAAAGAACCGAAGCCGAGCAGAAGGAAGCCGACCGCTGCAAATCCTGGACCGTTGGTTTGCCCGGTGAAGCCCTGCTGCAGGTCCGAATCGCCACCTGAAACTCCCTCGACAGAGAAGCCCCTTCAAGGATGACTTCTTCCCTTGAGCTGGTGGGAACAACCAACTCGCAAGCCACCTGGAAACCGTCTGAATACTGGTCGAATTTTCTTCAGAGTGCTGTAGAAAACCGAATAGCCAGTGAGAAGGATACCACCTTGTGGACTTTAAGGCACTCACACCTTAAACCGATTTTTTGCCAAGCTTCTGAATCTGTCCCCGTGCAGTGCAGGAACCTCCTGAAGTCCTAACTCTTGTCCCCATGAGTGAGGCCCAGGAACAGCGAGATCTGCAGGAACTGCCAGGAACAATTGCCTCTGCTACAGCTTATCTTCATTACCAAGGTACTGTGCAAATGCGGTTGAGAAATCCTCTCTGCCGCGGTGAAAGTTTGTGAAACTTTCCCAACTTTGGAGTCTTGTTCACTCCTAATCTGACAACTCTTTTTTGTGCAAACTACTTCTGAGAACATTGGCAAAGACTTAACCGTTTACTACCAGAACTGTGCTATCCTATCCAAGACACTGGTCCATTGACTTTGGCCCAGGCCTATTGAATTAAACTGCCTCTAATTGATATGATATGATATGGCATTTATAACGTGCCTATGCACAAGTGCTTCAAGGCGCAGCAAGGCAAGGAAGGGGAACCGAGGGAGGACAGACAACGATCCTACTAGGCAAGGTGTCATTCATCGTGCAAGTGCATGGGAATGAGGGCAGAGACAGTGCAGTACAAGGTGATAACAATAAGTAGCGACCAGCAAGTGGCAAGTGCATGGGTAAGTGCGGGCAACAGGTGTCAGGGGCTGATAGGGGGACTGTAAGGATACAGAAACAGTCCCAGAGTGCGGGGTTTGCCAGGTGGGCAGTGCAGGTGTGAAACAATGGCAGGGGAGGAACATGGGCCCGAGATCAGAGGGTGTCCAGGTAGCCAGTGTGGTTCAGGTTTTAGCCAGTGGGTCAGCAGAGGTGAGGAGGAGAGAAAGCAGAAGCAAAGAGAAAGGTTTTGAGGTGCTTCCAGAACCGGAGATGGTTCTCCTGAAGTTTAAGGGAGGCAGGAAGGCTGTTCCAGAGGGAGGCACCAGCAGAAGAAAGAGATCTACCACCAACTCGTTGCTTGGAGAAGCGACTGACCCTGAGGGAGTTGGATAGTAAACTGAAACTATTTGCCCTGCCTAAGAAAGTATTTGTGTTTAATTCTTATAACTTGTGTCTTTTACTCCCATTTAAAGTTACTGAAGTATCATTTTGCTCTCACCTCTGGGGAGCCTAACTTGTTCAGAAACGTATTGGTTTGGTACTGGAGTGTTTTATAGTGTGATATTGAGCTGCTTATTGCCAGTGGAATGTTTTCTAAATGACTGTGTAAATAAATTAATATTGTTTTACTAAGAAACCTTGAGTTAGTGTTTGTTTGAACCACTGTGATTGCAAGTCCTTTGTGTAACACCTTATACTTCTCACATCTCTCTGTAGATAAGCCTGGCTGCTCAGTCCTGCTAGCACAAAACTGTGTAGTACAGACTTACACCAAAGGTGAGATTGTGCTTACACCTTGTGGGGAAGCGAGCATTGCGGCCCCCACGGCGCTCACAGCAGTTTGCCTGGCGGCACCTGCTGAGCCGCCTGCATTGTCACAGTGCCGGCCGTTCTCGGTATTGTCCTAGCCGCCGCCGCTGCAGCAGCGCAGGCCGGGCTTGCTGCCCGCAGGCATCATGCAACACCCTTTCCCTCTGACGTACGGCGGCGGCTGGCCCCAGGAACCCAAGTTCCATGCACGGCCCGCCCGACTGATGTCGGAGGGGAAGATGAGAACGGAACCACGGCCCTGAGCCCCAGACGGCTCTCCTCACCTGTAGGGCCAACAGGCCACACAGCAGCAAGACGGCGGTCCGACCCGAGATTCTACACAGCCGCTCCATACGAAAGGGGAGGAGCTTGCAAGAGGCTCAGACGTCGGGCTACCCACGTGGACCGCAGAGGTCACGAGCAGCCTGGGGGCTTGGTGGGAGGTCCTGGCTCAACCAACGAGGAAAAGGGAAATGGAGGGGAGATGGCAACTCTCTTTTCAGGGGCAAGACTCACAGGGTATCAGCCAATCCCATGGAAGGTGGGGGAACTGATCCATGATTGGCCCATACACAAGCCTATCATGGAATATAAAAGGAACTGGATTAATCCTCATTTGTTGCTCGTTGCAGGGAGAAGGAGAAGAGAGTGGAAGCGACTGGTGTGCCTAGCCGGGGTCGTGTTGTGAACAGGAGAAACCTCAGAGGAAATACCCCAGACTTTAATCCCACAGTGAAGTAACTGCCCTAAAGTCTGTGGTTATTCAGTTCATTAACTTATTCAGATTCTTTGAATAAAGTATTGTTCAGCATCAATACCGGCTCCTGTTGTGATTCTTGCAAGTGGCGTAGTCGGCAGGATAAAGACAGCGCAATGGAGAAGATCATACAAATGCTGTCGGAGGGCCAACAACAGTTGCAGCAGCTCATCCAAGTGCAAGCCGAGCAGGCAGCGGCCGACCGCCAGGCCTTGCAGCAGGCTATCCAACTACAGGGCACCCTCTAGACAGCGTCTCAGGAGAAACAGCATGAGACAATTCTTCACCTGACGGATGCGGTGGCAAGCTCCCGAAACCAACCCCTGGTTCCATCCTCCATCTTGCAAAAATTCAAGGAAGGTGAAGACCCGGCGTTCATCTTCACAGGCTTTGAAAGGATAGCCCGGAACGCTCAATGGCCAGTGGACCGTTGGGGACAGTATGTGGCCCCCTTATTATCGGGAATAATGCAAGGAGCATACCAAGCGGTGAACCCAAATGGGAATACCCCTTACGACGAGATAAAGAAGGCAGTACTAGACCGACTAGGGCTAGATGAAGAGGCCTACCGAATGAAACTAAGAGACACTAGGTTGAAACCCAGAGAAAACCCATGCCAGCTCTATTACCGGGTTAAGGATCTCATGGAGAAGTGGCTACAGGTACCTGGCCCAGGTGTACAAGATATACTGGACAAAGTCAAGTTGGAGCAGTTCATAGAGGCCCTTCCGCCTCCAATGCAAAGATGGGGCCATCAACACCACCAACCCTCTTTAGCAGAAGCTGTTGACATCGCCTCAGCCTATCAGAAGGCTGGGAAAATAAGCCCTACGTTGCTCCCCCACCCACACGTTGCATGATGCCCCCCCAGGAGATACCTGGATCCAAGGACCCTATGCCCCTATTGCCAAGATGGAGGACAGCCGAGGAACGACCTCGACCAGAAGATAGAAAAACCAGCTCCGAAGGCCGATCCCCTACTTTGGCTATCAGATTCTGCCAGCCTCAGTGCTATGACTGTGGGAATGGGGCCACATAGCCTGCTTTTTCCCCCGGAAAAGAGGAATGAAACCTATGGAAATCGGGTATATGAAGGCAGAACCAGGACCCCGGTTCCAGGGACCCTATACCATGGATATCAAGGTGGATGGAATTCCAGCCCAGGCGTTATTGGACAGCAGAAGCAGACAGACCGCCATATTACCAAACATAAGTGACTCGCCTTACTTACCTAACGTACATGTACCTATACGTTGTATACACAGGGATGTAAAAGCCTATCCCATGAAAACTGTCCAATTAGAAATAGGCCCAAATACCACAGAAATTCGAGCTCCCGTCCTACCCTCCTTACCCGCCCCGATGGTCATCGGGACTGATCTGCCCCTCTTCCACCAGGCAATAAGCGCCCTAGACCAGAACTGGTGGGTTGAAGCACCATTTGCTCAAGAACATATAAACCCGGGCACCAAAAGCCATAAGAATGCCAGTAACGAAAGAAGGGAAAAATGCCTTGCCCGGTGCGCATCTATGTATGCCCCCCCAGCGAATAGCTTGGAATCCCAAGGATCATGAGGAATCCATCCCGGGAGAGACCTTGACGGACCGCACCCGTAGGGTTGCCCGAGAAAGGGCTCTCCATGAAAAAGATCCCGACCTGACTAAGGGACCAGGTTTTATATCCAGACAGGGTCTACTATACAGGGCCTACCTGGCTGGGGAAGGCAACCGAAGGGAACAACTGCTTCTACCCAAACCCCATCGCTTTATCATACTTCAACTGGCCCACAATCACCCATGAGGGGGCCATATGGCCTCCTTGAAAACACAACAAAACATTTTAAAGAGGTTCTACTGGCCCGGGATTTATGGAGATGTTGCCAAATTCTGCAGGGAATGTGAGACCTGTCAGCTGACAAGCGGGGAGAAGCCAGCTAAAGCTCTGCTACAACGCATGCCATTGATTACCATACCCTTTCAGCGCATCGGTATGGACTTGGTAAGATCATTGGAGTCAGCCAGTAGAGGCTACATGTATTTGTTAGTAATCATCAATTACGCCACCAGGTATCCCAAAGCATTTCCCCTAAAGGGGACGTCAGCAAGACAGATATGCGATTAGCTAATTCCCTTCTTTGCCCGGGTAGGCCTGCCTACCGAAATTCTTACTGATCGAGGATCAAACTTCATGTCAACCATCATGCGTCAGGTTTGTGAAAGACTACAGATAAAACAGTTATGCACCTCGGTCTATCATCCCCAGACGGATGGATTGTTGGAGAGGTATAACAAGACAATAAAGAAAATGTTACGGAGAGTGGCGGGACCAGAAGGAAGAGATTGTGGTTGTGCGATACCCCTAATCCTGATGCTGCTGAGAGATACATCTCAATCCTCAACTGGGTTCTTGCCTTTTGAGCTACTATTTGGGAGACAGCCCCGAACGGTTTTGGACCTAGTCAAAGAAGACTGGGAAAACAACCAGGAAACCTCATTAACCGAATGCGCAGAAGGATTGAAAGAACACTTAACCACCGTATGAACCATGGCAGAAGCCAATCCAGGGCAAGCACAAGCCAACCAAGAAAGAACCGACAACAAAGGAAGCTGGCTAAGGAAGTTCCAACCAGGGGAACGTTTACTGGTCCTGTTACCCACCAGCACCAACAAACTATTGGTCTTTGTGGAGATTGACCATATGTGGTAAAGGATGTCATGGGACCGGTCAACTATCGGATTCATCAACCCGATCCAACTCCTTCTGACAAAGTTTATCATATCAACCTCTTAAAGAAATGGACAGAACCCACCCCCGTAGCCACCATCATGGTCTCACACGGGATGGAGGAGGAAGTCTCTCAGGCAATAATGTCACACGGCCATCTGGAGAAAGTACAGTGGGGAAAAACCCTGACGGACCTAATGAGAAACGAAACCCGGAAAACCCTAAAAGCCCACATGGAAGCTTTTTCTCCCCTACCTGGTAGGACCAAGGTCTTGGAGCACCGCATCGAGACCCTACCCGGACAGACAGTCAGGCTCCGACCTTACAGGATCCCAGAAGCCAGAAGACAGGTAATAAAGAATGAAGTAGCAGAAATGGTTCGGTTGGACATTATAGAACCTTCTACTAGCGCTTGGTGCTCACCTATCGTGCTCATACCCAAACCAGACGGGTCGATCTGGTTTTTTATGTATTATAGACAGCTCAACACAATTTTTCAATACAAAGCCTACCCCATGCCTAGGATGGATGAACTTGCTGAAAGGCTGGGTTAGAACTTTAGACCTCACCAAGGGGTATTAGCAGATCCTACTATGATCATCGGATAAAGAAAAAACTGCTTTCTATACACCCCAAGGTCTCTTCCAGTACAAGGTATTACCCTTCGGGTTGCACGGGGCTCTGGCTGCCTTTCAGAAGTTGATGGACATCCTTTTACAACCCCACGATGACTACGCAGCGGCCTATCTAGATGATATCATCGTATATAGTGCTTCATGGAGGGAACATCTGGTACATCTCAGAAAAGTGGTTGACATCCTAGACCGTGCTGGACTGCACATCAATCCAAAGAAGACCTTTTTAGAGGCCCAGGAAACTAAATACTTGGGTCATACCGTTGGGATGGGGGGTTATCAGACCACAGGTCTCCAAAATTGAGGCAATACAATCCATACCTGTTCCCACCACCAGGAAGCAGATAAGAACGTTCTTGGGATTTATTGGTTACTACCGACGCTTCATCCCCGACATCTCGACGTTGGCTGCCCCTTTGACTGACGCTCTGAAGAATGGGGAATCTCTCGACTTGTCTAGCAAGCACGCTGCCCTACAAGCCATCGAGAAACTGAAACAGAGCCTCACCTCACACTCTGTGCTGAAATGTTCCGATTTCCTGAATCATTTCTACTTGCAGACAGACGCCTCAGGACAGGGATAAGGTGCCGTCCTTTCTGAGGAATATGATGGCGTCTGTGGCCTGTATGCTTTGTGAGCCGGAAACTCCTGCCAAATGATGTTGTGTTTTCATCGATTGAAAAGGAGTGTTTAGCCATTAAATGGGCGGTTGAATCCTTGCGTTATTACTTGTTAGGTAGACAGTTCACAGTGTATACCGACCACGCCCCTTTGCAATGACTTACCAGGCACAAGGACACCAACCAGCGGGTGTTGCGTTGGTTCTTATCCCTCCAGCCTTTTGGCTTTCTCACCCTGCATCGGTCTGCTGGGTTTCAGTTGGTGGCTGATTACCTGTCCAGATGCTCGAACCAGCCCGATCGGCCTGGATCTGTGGTGGGGGTATGTGGGGAAGCGAGCATTTGCGACCCCCACGGCGCTCATGGCAGTTTGCCTGGTGGCACCTGCTGACCCGCCTGCCCTGTCACAGCACCGGCCGCTGTCGGTATTGTCCTGGCCGCCGGCGCTGCGGTAGGACAGGCCGGGCTTGGCTGCCTGCAGGCCCCATGCAACACCCTTCCCCTCTGACGTACGGTGGCGGCTAGACCCAGGAACCCAGGTTCCATGCACGGCCTGCCCGACTGACGTCGGAGGGGAAGATGAGAACGGAACCACGGCCCTGAGCCCCAGACGGCTCTCCTTACCTGTAGGGCCAACGGGCCACACAACAGCAAGACAGCGGTCCGGCCCGAGATTCTACATAGTCGTACAATACAAAAGGGGCGGAGCTTGCAGGAGGCTCAGACGTCGGGCTACTCACTTTGACCGCAGTGGTCACAAGCAGCCTGGGGGCTTGGTGGGAGGTCCTGGCTCAACCAACAAGGAAAAGGGAAATGGAGGGGGGATGACAGCTCTCTTTTCAGGGGCAAGACTCACAGGTTATCAGCCAATCTCATGGAGGGTGGGAGAACTGATCCATGATTGGCCCATACACATGCCTATCACAAATATAAAAGGAACTGGATTAATCCTCATTCTGTTGCTCGTTGCAGGGAGAAGGAGAAGAGAGTGGAAGCGACTGGTGGGCCTATACGGGCTCGTGTGAATAGGAGAAACCTCAGAGGAAATACTTACACCAGACATTAACCCCACAGTGAAGTAAATGTCCTAAAGTTTGTGGTTATTCAGTTCATGAACTTATTCAGTTTCTTTGAATAAAGTATTTTTCAGCATCAATACCGGCTCCTGTTGTGATACTTTCACACCTGTAGTCTTAATTGTGTGTAGTGTTCCCAAAGGGTACTGCATGTAATTCTGCCTAACTATGGCAGCACCCATCAACATCGGTTGACGTGCTGCTCGTACCCGAGGCCACCTCCAGCGTGGGTAGAGCCTCCAGGAGGGCACCCGGGATCCTGCACCACAATGCTAGGTGAGTGGCATGACCCCAGGACACCAAGCTAGTCTTGGATGTCCAGTGCATTCTTGAACCTCAAATCCTCCAAGACCGAATTCCTACTCTTCACCAACAACACTGAATACCCAGACATACAGACCTGGCTATCAACCATGAACCGTGAGGGTTTCACGCCAGAGCAACCTCCGGCGCCAGCTCCCTCTGGTTCCATATCGACAAACACCTCTCCTTCAAGAGACACATAGCTAAGAAAGCTCAGATTAGTATCTGCTCAGCTCTTCTGCGGAAAGTCAAGCCCTTCCTCTCTCCAGACAGCTTTAGATCCACTGTTCAAGCACTGGTCCTATCCCACCATTGATGGGGGTAATGCCCTCATCAAAGGCCTCCTGTTGTCCTCCCTTGTGCCCCTGAAAAGTGTGCTACACACGGCCTTGAGCCTCATCAAGTGTTTACGTAGATACACCCACATCACCCTGGCCCTCATCGACCTTCACCGGCTCCCACTGCATGCACAAACCACCTTCAAGTCTTGCTGCATCATCTATAAGGCAGTCGCCCTCAAGTCACCCAGCTACCTCGCAGAGAAACTCAGCATCTCCGTTGGCCAGCGCACCACCAGAAGCCAGGTCCACAGGAAAGGAGCAGAAAACATGCTTTCTCTGCCTATGCCCCAAAACTATGAAACCTCCTCCCTGTCAGCATCAGACTCGCACCCACGCTCCTATAATTCAGAAAAGAACTCAAGACCCACCTCGTCAAGGAGTCTCTTCTCAACATCTAGGACATCATGTTGCACCACCTGACTTGCTAGACACTTCCAGCCCCTCTCCTCCCTGCCACCATGTACAGCTGTACCTCTCCTCTGTATTTGAGGATCAGTATTGGACCACTTCTTGTTTATGGTGTTGAGTTTCTTATGACCACCTTTCTGCCCTGGCTGGTGCAGTGTCTCTTGCATGGCTCAGGCATTACTAGAGGGCTTGTAGAGTTTTACTCCAGGATTATGGGGAAGGAGGCTACCTGCTCAGTTTCTGGGGTTAAGCTTCAAAAGGATTCCTGTCGAACATAGCTGCTGATGGGAGTGCACTCAGTGGCATGCACCTTGGGCACTGTAGTCTCTTCTAAGGGGCAGTTACAGATTGGAGACTGGTGGACAGATTCAAGTTTGTTGCCATCCATCGTTTCCTTGGGAACCCATTTTCGGTGGAGACATAAAGGGAGACATCACATTTACAGGAAGGTAAGCGTTTAGTAGCCCTGTGTTGATGCAAAGATCCTGTCCAACTAAACACAGAACATACTGTATCCGCTTTACTTAAAGCTGCCCTCTGATGCATGGAGTAATTTGCTTTTAAACTGAAAGATATGGGCTCCATGCTAAGTAATAAGGCAGACATCGCCTCCTGAACCATCTCACCTGAATAGCAGGAAGCACTTAATTTTCCCCATTAAGAAGAATACTCCTTCAGTTTGTGAATCCTTAGAACAAACCCGTCTCTTGTGCATGGCTACTAAGGAACATTTGGAACTGGAATACCACAGGAAATTTTACATGTGATTTCCAGATTCAAACTCGTCAGCCTTTTCCAGTGTTCGACATTTAGAAGCTTCCCTCCATGAGGAAATTCTGGACCTGCAAAAGAAGTCTATATGCTCAGTATCCCAAAGCCCAGAGACGGCGGCAATTGCTCAGGGGTGTGTCTGGTCCACTGTGAATCTGATGTAGCTAAGTTTACATGTTTCCAACCTAAGATTCCAGATGTAAACACTAGCACAGGTAATGTCTTTCTTCCTAACTGGAGCTCACATCCATGGGTCTCAGTGTTGCATCCCTGTTTGGGCCTATCCACTCAAGGGTTAGGCATCCATCCACAGATCTGTGTTGCATAGTGAATATAAGCATTTCCATGTGTGCTGCCCTCCTTCAGCCTACACTTGTCTCAGGATGGCTAAGGGATTTCGAGGAACCTTGCTGGCGGTGATAGCATACGCATTTCCGGTTGTAAGGGCCCACCTTAAGCCTACAATTCGTCCCAACATGGCTAAGTGGTTTATACAACCTTTGCTGGGATACCGTCATTGCGTGGCATGGTCCTGTACCCTTATTTGGATGTTCCAGCTTTTCCTAGTTGAATAAATCAAAGCTACAAGCATGGAATACTCAGGGTGAGTAACAATATCTTAGCTCACTGATTTCTCTTGAATATCAAATGATACATGCTCACGTCTACTCAAGACCTTCAGTTCATTGGTGCCAGATTATGGCCCAACACAAACAAGTCCTTTGGAGAGCAAGCTGTGGATGTCTTATTCAGGAAGTCTCCCACCATTGTCTCCTGAAGGTGACCACTACCCGCTAAGGGTGCAGAGTACAAGATCTAACGACTGCCATTATTGTCGTCAATGCTTCTCAGCTTTTTCCTGTCGCACCTACATCATTAGTCGTCCCATGATCAATGAACTTTAAAAGGTTGGCTGCACTTGTGACTCAGATCCTGTCTTCACTATGTGGTGGCTGAACTCCTTGATTCTCCTTAAGGGATCCCCCTCAGCCCATTCCAGCAGGCAGAAGCTTCAAAGATTGATGTGCATTCTTGGAAGACCAAAACCTTGCAGGAGTCCAGCTGGATTGCCCCCAGGAGATATTTGGAAGCTTTCCACAGTACAGTCCATTCAGGTCATGATCTGGATACATGAAACCACACAGATAACTTGCATGAATCGCTAGAGAGTTAGAGATCCATCTCTAGCTCAGATTGTGTTCTTCGGCAGAGAAGTTTTTACTGTCAGGGGAGGTTTCTCACATCTTGGTGATTTGCAAAGCTCCAGTGCTTTCTTTACACATGGTATTTTGTAATGTTTCAGGAAACGCCCCTCAGCCATGCTCGTTCCAAGCAATCTCATTCAGCGCAAGTTTCCAGTAAGTAGTCCTGTTTGCCGCTTTTTAAAAAACAAAAATTATTTTTTATTTTAAAGTTGTTTATAGTTTACATATAGATTATACACTTCTACAACATAACAAATGTTTACTTCACAATAAAAATTCATTATATTGAATAAATCAGAATATGAACACATTTCCTAAAAGTACTGTCAGTATTTACACATATCTTTGCATAGTCATATTTGCATGTGGCTTTAACAACAGACCATTTAAAGAGCTATGCAGATTTTATGTATAACCAAAAGAAAATCTCTCATAGCATCTGATTCAGACCTATAGTGCAGTAACCATTATGCTTCCGTAATTACACCTGTAATTCGACTCATATTTTTGTTTATCAAAACATCCTCAATTTTAAATAATAAGCAAAACAGAACCAAGATCAAGCGCATGCTGTTCCCACACATACTACGTTCCCAAAATACAATTCTTGCTATATCAGTATCCTCCAGAAAATATTCTCCCAAGAGGTTGCGCCTGTCTTCCTCAAAAAGAGGACAGTAAACCAGCAGATGTTTTATAGATTCTACCTGTTTTTTAAATAGACAGAATTGACAACTTATGTCACCTTTCAAAGACATGACCTGATCCCACTTTGGGATTCGCTCCAGAGTAAGAAACTGATTCAATTTAAATCTCAAATAGATGTTTCTGACCTTATTACAAGGACATTTAATGATATATAAAGGGCGAGATCCCCTCGCCTCTTTCTTGGTCCCAATGCGTATTACATGTATGTAGGGTATTCTTTATTTGTGTCCAAATCATAGACCAATCCAGTCATATAATTTCTGTTTATTTCGAAATAGACCAATTTTCAGATCTTCAATAGAGACACCAATATTTTCTAGAATTGTATCCATTTTTTTAAAGTAATTCCAGAGCGTGTAATGTACCACCCGTCAATAAGACATTTAGATCTTGAAAGAGTAAATCTCTTGGGGGCATCAGTATTTTGGTATATCTACATAGCTGTCGCCTATTCCATCTAGCTGCTAACGAAGATAAGCCCAATTTGTGGCGAACAATTGAGTTAGGCATCGAGGCAGACAGGCCCAAGGTTCGTTACCACAAGTTCCTCTGAATCCTGTTCAGGATTGAATCTACATTCAACAAACACATATCCACACTGAAAAGAATGATAGGTTCCACCTTTAGTAAGTAAAATTCAATAAAGGGTAATATTGAAAATGTACAATATTTCACGTATATGACCTTCATCATTGATAACAGAAGACGTGTTTTGTCTTTCAGATACCCCTTGCAGGATTTGTATGAATTCACATCCGCCAGAGGATACCCAAGGTATCTAATGATGTTTGATTGTTCTACTCTTGCTCCTGTGATATTCCAAAAATAAGATGTAATCTTTTTGTTATTATGATAGATAATTATTTGGGACTTTTTTGGGTTGGCCACCAGATTGTGTTTCATGGCATATTCAAAGAAGATGTTTAATTTGGTCTGTAGTTCCCATGGAGTCCTATCAAACAGAACAATGTTGTCAGCAAAACATAGCCAATCTATCTTAAGGCTCCCAAGTCTTGCTGGAAACACAACCGAACTACTCCACAACGTGTCCATATCACAGAGATACTGTCATGATCTCTGCTTCCAAAAGATCAGGACTTGCCCGACTCCCTTGGAAGCAGACCCATAACCCCGGTTCCGAGTGCCAGCCAGTCCCAATTGGGACCTTTTGGACCCTGTCCTGGCGTCACTGGCACCAGGCTCATAAAGATGCCCAGTCCCAGCGCTGGAAGCGCCGGGCTCATAATGCTTGGGTGGACTTACCTGCAGCAGACCATGCTGCTTACTTACCTGCCAGTTGAACCCCTGATCCTCTTCTGTTTGGGACTACTTTTCCTGTTGGGTGGGGCAGGAGCCACTCCCTAGGTTCAGAACACTGGAACTCTTCTGGAAAGCAGGAACTCTTTTCTTAGGCGTGGCTGTGGAAGGAGACACCTAAGCACTACAGGAGGCTATTTAAACCACACCCGATGGATGAATCTTGCTTTGCGTTATTCTGCATTCTCTGCAGCAGAACGCTCATCGTGTCTTCTGCTTCTGATCCTGGGCCTAAGGGAACAAAGGCTTACCATCCTGGAATCCAGTCTTCAGCAGCACCTGTAAAGACAAAGAAAGAACAGGTTAGCACTACGGTCTTCAGTGGCAGCGCATCTCTTACCTGGTTCATCGGCTGTCACCAACGCCTCCCGCTGCATTACGGCATCTGAAAGACAAAGGCTTACCTACTCTTCGCATGCTCCGGAGGTCTTCGCACTGCATTCTGGCATCTGAAAGACAAAAGCTTACCTGCTCTTCGCACACTCCGGAGGCCTTCGGCGCTGCATTCAGCATCTGAAAGACAAAAGAAGGTGCGTTTAAAGACATTGGGCAACTTTATTACTCACGTGCCATTACTCCTTCCCACGCCAAATCCAGTGGGTATTCCAGCACCCTTCAGCTTCTCTAAAGCTCCGAACTTGTACCTGCAAGATAAAAGGGACAGTTAGTGCGCATCGTGAAGCAGGCTACAAGCGCTTACTTACGTGCTTCCAGGCGCTTCTATTCCTCACGCGGGTTCGATCCTCAACTCTCATCAGCCTGCCATCCGCCATCGCCGGAACCCTGCAAAACAAGAGATATCATTACAAAAGACTTTTAAGACATTTGAAGTGCCCAGAACTTACCGTTCGTGCAGTTAACGACGGACAGCAGTCCTCTGAGGTCAAGAGGCTCCAGTGAAGAAACTGGTTACGGCACCCTGCCCCGAGGCAGATGGAGAGCTCGGCGTCCACTTACCTAAGACATCTTACTCTTCGAGTCAGACATACAGTGCACAGAGGTCCAGCCCAAAGAGCCAACCGTGTGTTACACATCACCTTTGAAGATACGGCATTCACCCAGTCAAGACCGGCGCCTCTGCGGGAATCAGGTGAGCGTTACAGAACGCAAAGCCTATCGCCAAACTCCCACCCAGGCGCTAAGGAAACCTCGGGTTCCGACCAGCTAGCCCAGTTACTTGGGGAACTAAGAGCAGAAGTGCATGCAGCCCGTCAGGAAACAAATGCTTTAAGAAGGGAACTGATTATTTCCAAGGAGCAAACAGACGATCTCGCTAGACAATTGCTACAGTCACAAGCCGGACAAACTCCGTTACCCGCATCAGGGGAAAATCTTCCTTCAACATCCTCTACGAACCCAGTGCAGATCAACCTACCTGGGAATGTACCTCTGGCTCCGCCCGAACGATTTTCTGGTGACCCAAAGAGGTTTGCAGTATTTATTAATCAGTGCCGGTTGCACTTCTTATGCCGGCCAGCAGCCTTTCCAACTGATCAAGCTAAGGTAGCTTTCGTGCTTTCGTACCTTAGTGGCAATGCAGCAGACTGGTCGATCCCTCTAGTTAATCAAGATGATCCGGTTCTCCATGATTTTCGAGCTTTTCAGCTCAGTATGGAAAAACTGTTTGCAAGACATTCACAGGGGCAGGCCTTGGACAATGAGCTCCTTTCATTGCGACAGGGTAATCAAGACCTTTTGGCTTATATTGCGTCTTTCAACAGACTGATAGTGGAAACTCGATGGCCTGAGGACAAAAGGATTACGCTGTTTTATAGAGGTCTACGTGGAGAGCTCAAAGATGTGTTAGCCCAAGTAGTGAATCCCCCGCAAGACTGTTTGGACTATATTGACTTAGTCGTTCAAATTGACCACAGACTGCAGAACAGGAAGGCCGATCGTTCCAAGTTTGATGCTCGAGTATTTGCCAAACCACCAACTCCTACCAAAGGAGTAGACTCCGGGGAACCCATGCAAATAGGGGGCCTGAAAGGACCACTAACACAAAAGGAGCGGAAAGGAGAAAACAGCTGCAATTATGCCTCTATTGCGGAAACTCGGGGCACTTTCTTCGAGACTGTCCGGTGAAACCAGCCAAGAAGGCAGTAGGAGCTGCAGTTACCAGGGTCACAAACTCTGAGCAGGGAAACAATCTCGCCCGACAAGAATAGAGGTCCTCTTGCCAAGCGTTAAAACCAGTTCCGTGACCTCGCATTTCGTGATACCTATGGTCCTCATTAGCCCTGAACATCCGGATCGATTACATGCGATTGAAGCTTACGTCGACAGCGGTGCCATCGGCAATTATGTGGATCATGAAATGGTTTTGAGGATGAATCTGACTCTTTGTCCAAAGGCTGTAAAGGACGTCATTACTACGGTGGATGGTACGGAGATAGCCTCCGGACCAGTAACGCATACCACCCAAGAAGTGACGCTAGTAAGTCAAGATGGACACCATGAGAAGATCGTGTTCGATGTGATCAAGGCCCCCCAGTTCCAGATTATTCTAGGAATTCCTTGGTTAGAGAAGCACAATCCTCAGATCGATTGGCGAGCAAGAACGGTTCAGTTTCCAGAATGTGTCTCTACTTGTCACCCTCGACCTGGTGTTGCACTGGCAGCAATTTCCTCGGAGGCTCCTCAGTTACCTCCTGAATACCTAGAATTCCAAGATGTTTTCCGGAAGGATCAGGCTAACTCTCTACCTCCTCATAGGTCTTATGACTGCCAGATAGACCTGATACCTGGATCTACTCCTCCTTGTAGTAGAATTTATGCCCTCACCGAGCCTGAGAATCTTCACCTGCGACAATACCTGGATCAATACCTAGCGAATGGGTTTATTCGTCCTTCCAAGTCCCCTGCTTCCTCAGCTTTGTTCTTTGTTCCAAAAAAAGAAGGGGACCTTAGAACTTGTATAGATTATCGCGCCCTGAACCAGATCACCGTTAAGAATAGATATCCGTTACCTTTGATCCCTGAACTCCTGGACCAAGTCAGAAAAGCATGCATATATACAAAGCTGGATCTTAGAGGAGCCTACCACTTGGTACGAGTAAAAGAGGGCGATGAATGGAAGACGGCCTTCCGCACCAAGTATGGGCTATTTGAATATCAGGTCATGCCCTTCGGACTTTGCAATGCCCCGGCCGCCTTTCAATATTTTATGAACGATGTCCTCAGAGAGCTCATAGATGTGTGTGTTGTTGTTTACATTGACGACATCCTCGTTTATTCTTCATCGGAAACTGAACATCGGAAACACGTGAAAATGGTCCTCGAGAGATTGCGTCAACACAAACTTTTCGCTAAATTGGAAAAATGTGTTTTCAACGTGACTGAAGTTGAATTCTTGGGATTCATATTATCACCTAGCGGAGTGCGTATGGATTCAAAGAAGGTCGATGCAATTCTCAAATGGCCATCGCCATCCTCCGTAAAAGGTGTTCAAAGCATGTTAGGCTTCGCTAACTTTTACCGCAGGTTTATCCCCGAATTCTCTCGACTAGTCCAGCCCATCACCGCCTTGTTAAAGAAAAACAAACGTTTTGAATGGTCTACGGAGGCGGAACAAGCTTTCCAGAATTTGAAGACTAGATTTATCTCTGCACCGATCTTAAAACATCCTCGCCCAGAACTCCCCTACATCGTTGAAACTGATGCTTCGAGCCTTGCCATGGGGGCAGTTCTATCACAAAAGGACCCAGTAACCAATCAGTTGCATCCCGTGGCATTTTGGTCCCGCAAATTCTCGCCTCCTGAAATCAATTACACTATTACTGATAAGGAACTTCTAGCTATCAAGTCCTCCTTTAAGGCTTGGCAGCATTATCTTCTGGGGGCCCGACACACCGTTACTGTGATTACAGATCACCGAAACCTGCAATATTTGAAAACCGCAAAAGCTCAATCCTCTAGGCAACTCCGTTGGGCACTATTCTTTGCCGAGTTTGACTTCATAATTACCTATCGACCTGGTACAAAAAACGGTAAAGCTGATGCCCTTTCTCGGATGGGAGTGGAAGAACATTTGATCAATCCTAAACCTGTACCTATCATTCCCGAACAAAGAATTCTAGGTGTAATCGCCACACAATCCATAGAGGAAGTTAAGGATAAAGCCAGGCTACTGGTAACTCCAGCAGACATACAGAATTGGCATCTGCAGGGAAAGGACTTTACGGTGAAGGACAACCTATTATATTGCCAAGAACGGTTATACCTGCCCAGTACAGATTTACAGAAAAAGGTAATCTCTTGTTATCACGATTCTTTAATGGAAGGACATCCAGGTATGACCAAGACCTCGGAAAAGATCAAGCGCTACTTCTGGTGGCCGTCTTGGAAAAAAGATATCAGAGACTTTATAATGTCCTGTGGAGTATGCGCCCAAAACAAGAGTCAAAAGGAAAAACCAGCCGGCCTCTTACGCCCTATTGACATCCCGCCTCGCCCTTGGCATACGCTTTCTATGGACTTCATCACCGATCTACCTCCATGCTCCGGATACAATACGATCCTAGTAATCGTGGACCTATTCTCCAAGATGGCGCATTTCATTCCACTCAAAGGCTTACCAACAGCAGCAACTCTGGCCCAAGAATTTCTCGAAAACATCGTCCGACTGCACGGTTTTCCTTCAGTTCTAATTTCGGATCGAGGTAGTCAATTTATTTCTCATTTTTGGCAAAGTTGCTGTCGGTCGGCTCAAATTGATGTGAGACTTTCGACCCGCCACCACCCTCAAATCGACGGACAAACCGAGAGGACCAATCAAACTCTGGAACAGTATTTGCGCTGCATGCTACAACAAACTGAAAAAACTTGGAAAGATATCCTTTGGATAGCCGAATATGCCTACAATAACTCTGCCCACTCGGGAACTGGGAAGACCCCGTTTTTTCTTTTATACGGTAGTCACCCTCGAACCTAGGAGTTGGATCCACTCCAAGATCTTGGAACACCAGCAGTAGACCACCTGCATTCTACAATCACCCAAGCCTTTAAGGAAGCCGTTTCTCACCTTCAAAGGGCTAAAGAACAATACAAGAAAGGAGCAGACCAACATCGGAAGGAAGCCCCCCAATATCAAGTAGGAGATCAAGTCTGGTTATCCACCAAATATCTACCTCTAAAAGGACCACGCACATTCAACCCAAGATACCTTGGTCCCTATTCCATCACTACCATAGTAAATCCAGTAGCGGTCAAGTTGGACTTGCCCCCTCACATGAAGATACATCCGGTCTTCCACGTCTCTCTATTAAAACCCGTGCAACCTCAAACCCGACTAACTACATCTCCAAAACCTATTCTAGTTGATGGAGAACTCGAGTTTGAAGTCAAAAGCATCCTGGATTCCAAGATCTCCAAATCTAAACTATTTTACCTGATTGACTGGAAAGGCTACGGTCCCCAAGAAAGATCCTGGCAACCTGCAGAATATGTCCACGCGCCTCGTCTAATCAAAAGATTTCATCGAACATTTCCTAACAAGCCCAAACCCCCGGAGAAGCCCGGTTTGGGAGGGGCCTTGAGGGGGGGTGCTGTCATGATCTCTTCTTCCAAAAGATCAGGACTTGCCCGACTCCCTTGGAAGCAGACCCATAACCCCGGTTCCGAGTGCCAGCCAGTCCCAATTGGGACCTTTTGGACCCTGTCCTGGCGCCAGTGGCACCAGGCTCATAAAGATGCCCAGTCCCAGTGCTGGAAGTGCCGGGCTCATAATGCTTGGGTGGACTTACCTGCAGCAGACCATGCTGCTTACTTACCTGCCCGTTGAACCCCTGATCCTCTTCTGTTTGGGACTACTTTTCCTGTTGGGTGGGGCAGGAGCCACTCCCTAGGTTCAGAACACTGGAACTCTTCTGGAAAGCAGGAATTCTTTTCTTAGGCGTGGCTGTGGAAGGAGACACCTAAGCACTACAGGAGGCTATTTAAACCACACCCGATGGATGAATCTTGCTTTGCATTATTCTGCATTCTCTGCAGCAGAACGCTCATCGTGTCTTCTGCTTCTGATCCTGGGCCTAAGGGAACAAAGGCTTACCATCCTGGAATCCAGTCTTCAGCAGCACCTGTAAAGACAAAGAAAGAACAGGTTAGCACTACGGTCTTCAGTGGCAGCGCATCTCTTACCTGGTCCATCGGCTGTCACCAACGCCTCGCGCTGCATTCCGGCATCTGAAAGACAAAGGCTTACCTACTCTTTGCATGCTCCGGAGGTCTTCGCACTGCATTCCGGCATCTGAAAGACAAAAGCTTACCTGCTCTTCGCACGCTCCGGAGGCCTTCGGCGCTGCATTCCGCATCTGAAAGACAAAAGAAGGTGCGTTTAAAGACATTGGGCAACTTCATTACTCACGTGCCATTACTCCTTCCCACGCCGAATCCAGTGGGTATTCCAGCACCCTTCAGCTTCTCTAAAGCTCCGAACTTGTACCTGCAAGATAAAAGGGACAGTTAGTGCGCATCGTGAAGCAGGCTACAAGCGCTTACTTACGTGCTTCCAGGCGCTTCTATTCCTCACGCGGGTTCGATCCTCAACTCTCATCAGCCCGCCATCCGCCATCGCCGGAACCCTGCAAAACAAGAGATATCATTACAAAAGACTTTTAAGACATTTGAAGTGCCCAGAACTTACCGTTCGTGCAGTTAACAACGGACAGCAGTCCTCTGAGGTCAAGAGGCTCCAGTGAAGAAACTGGTTACGGCACCCTGCCCCGAGGCAGATGGAGAGCTCGGCGTCCACTTACCTAAGACATCTTACTCTTCGAGTCAGACATACAGTGCACAGAGGTCCAGCCCAAAGAGCCAACCGTGTGTTACACATCACCTTTGAAGATACGGCATTCACCCAGTCAAGACCGGCGCATCTGCGAGAATCAGGTGAGCGTTACAGATACAGCTTAAATAAAGTGGCTGCCAGATTGCAGCCTTGTTTTACACCTGTTTCAGTGACAATGGGTGGAGTGAGAGTCCCCTTTTTATTGACTCTTACTTGAAAGGTTGTGTTATTGTGGAGCATAGCAGTTAGTTGTATCAGCTTTTTTGGAAACCCAAGATGGAGAAGTTTAACCCATAGAACTTCTCTAATTACAGAATCAAAGGCACTTGTTAAGTCAAGAGCTGCAATGTACATCAGTCCCGTGTTAAGTATTTTGGATTTTGTAAATATGTGAGATATTAAAATTGCATTAAGGGATGTTCCGATATTCTTCCTAAACCCAGTTTGGAATTTAGAATTTATGTTGTTCAGATCAATGAAGGTTTGCATCTTTGTTAATAACAAGATCGCAAAGACTTTGGCTGATGCGTCCATTAGGGCAATCAGCCTAAAGTTCGAATGATCTTTCGGGTCACCTTTTTTGTAAATAGGAACAATAATCGCATTAAGCCACGATTTTGGGATGGAATTTATTACGATAATGTTTAAAAATTTGGTGTAGAGAATATCCGCCCAGAAAATCGGATCATCCTTAAGTATGCAGGAAGGCAAACCGTCTGGTCCTGTTGCTTTTGAGGACTTCAAGGTTTTGATAGCATCAACAATCTTCATTGAGAAAATAATATCATCAGTATAGTGTTGCATCAAAATCTCAGATTTTAGGTTGTGGAATAAAGTAGGCAGTTTGAATTTAGCACCAATGTGCCTTTTCCATGATTCGGCTGATATTGAAGAGCTTAAGTCATGTTCCTCATCTCTGTTGTTACCATTGATAATGGACCATAAACAGCGAGTATTATTCTTAATCAGTACTTTCATTATCCGTTGGTTGTCGTTAAGATTAATCTTGTACTTTATACCTTTAATCAAATTCCTATACTTTTGACCCACGTTCTGTTTGCAAAGTGTATAAGAAAAAGGATTCCGGTTTAATCTCAACAGTTTCCTCAAACTGCGGTTTTTCTCGTGTTTCAGAGTAGCTATTTCATTGTTATATATTTCTAGGCATCCATTGGAGGCATGCCAAACACTTTTCAGTACGGATAATATATGATTTCTGATTATCAGAGCATTCCATGCCTCTGTTAGAGAAGCATTATATCTCATATCTCCTCCCTCTGAAATCCCTCCATACATCTCTGTGTACCAGATAAGTCAATTGTCTACAGATACGGGGGTGCCATCCCACTGGGGTCTGGGCCCATTCAAGCTTTACTAGTTCAAGTAGAGAGTTTTTTTCCAACGGTACCGATTGCAGTCTAAGAGTCAGCAGGATAGGAGCATGATCACTAAAAGGGATCTCGACTATGACTACCCTATTTACCCTCCCTATTAGTCCCACAGAGACAAAGAAGTAGTCTAAATAAGATGCCACTCCCCCTCTATTCCATGTTCCCACATGGAGACCTGGTTCAAAATCCACCCGCACAATATTCCAGTCTCCAAAGTATTGATTCCATTGTTTCCTCCTGTTAGCTAAAATACCTTTTCGCTTAGAAGTTTTGATGTTTGCATCATATAAACCTGAACTAAGACATGTAGAGTTAAAATCCCCTCAGATCAGTATCATGTAATTTGAGTTTTTCTCTGTTGCGTCCTGGAGAATCACATCTAATACATCTAAACTTTTTTCCAGAGTGGTAGCTGCTGGATTAAAATAAACACATATCAATAGATATAAATACAGGGGACATCCAATGAGACTGAATTCAACAACCAAAATACCATCTGCAGCATATATAATTTTTTGATTTGTGATTGATTGAATTGCTGATCAATATCGCCACACCAACAGATGGACGCCCAGCCAATCCTTGTTGTGCAGTTGCACTAAAGGTTGCATATCCATCCACCACAAACGTGTTCAGACTCATGGTTTCCAGTACAAATAAAACCATGGGGGACCAAAGACTCTCAAAACAAAAAAGCCAGTCGCCCAGGTTTTTCATCCCACGGCAATTCCATGAGATGAACGTAAATTCAGATTGACTAGGATTGGTTTTGTTTTGCGACCATATCTATTATGGAAGTCATCAGCGGCGCCAACCACATTAAGTTCGATGCCGCTCCTACCAGTGCTGAAATCTGGGTAATGAAATCTGCCGCCTGTTCGGAGCTAGACGAGTTATTCTTGACACCAGGTGGAATTTGTTCAATGGCAAGTGGTTCTATATACCAGAATAGACATAAGTTTAAGCCACGTAATTCAAAGTCTTTCCTGTGTTCCCACAGCAGCTGCACTATGGTTGTAGATTAAGGGGCACAAATCATACGCACGTTGTTGTGGTTTGCTAGTCTAATCCATTCTATATTATTGGAATGTAACGTCCTCAGTTGGGGACTACCCTTAAGGACATTAAACAAAAATGATCCATTCAGGCTTTGCTGGTTGTTAGTTTTGGGGTCACTTTGCCATCCCAGAATATACAGTGAGTCCCTTGTGAAGGAGACTTCATCCATTTCTATCTCAGAGTTTTTCCGTGAGTTTTGCACTTGAGTATGGGGGCTCCCTATCGGCATAAATGGAATTTATGGGAATATATTTCTGTGTTTTACCAATCTCATTCCCTATTACCACCGTCTCTTTTTTTCTTTTTGATAGATTGCTTGTTACTGCCTCTGCTATATCATTTTCTTCATACCTTCCCTTGGATTCATCACTAACACCATTGACATGCTGAGCCTCTTGTTTATTTTCTATAAATCCTACACTTTCATCTCTGGCATCGGCGTTCAGAGGACCCTGAGATTTTCCTATATAGTAGGTGTTTATTTTGTCATAATTTAATCTGACATATCTACTTTTTTGTTTGTGACTGTCAGGTGGTAGGTTGATAATCGACCTTGTTTCTGAAAATCTGATACCTCAAAAGCCACAGCACTTTGACCTACCCCCTGATTTTCATTAAGCTTCCCTCTAGGTGATTTTAGCTTTTGTTCTAGAGGCAGCACCAAATTGAGCAATGCTTTTGATTCCTCATTGAGTTGAGGTAAATTGATCACTAGCTCGTTGGCTGAGTCGTTTTGTTGACCACTCATCTTTATTTCTTGGTCACCATTTGCAGTGTTTTTGTTCCCCTTGTTTTTTGTTTTTTTGTTTTTAAGTATATCTTGTGTGTTTGAGTTGCTGTTTTTGTTCTTTTTTTTATTGACTTTTTTGAGCACCTTAGCCTGTGCCGTGTTTCATTTTTCGAGAATAAAAAACTGTGGCAGAGTCTTCATGATCGTTTCCCTCGGTTTCAGCATGGGTTACAGTATTAAGCAGTCCCACAACTGATCATATTGGCAAACTACCACTCTCCTGCTCAACAGAAATAATATCAGCATTCTCAATCAGTTTTACGAGGGGTGAGGGGCTATTTGGAGGCTCCTCCAACTCTCCAGACACTATAGTGCCGAAGTCGACCGCATAGGTACCACACTTATTGCCAGTATTAGTAGTGTGATGTTGTGAGATTAGATACCGAAACACATCATGTAGTTTTAATGAGTTTGCTTGGGTGGCCCTTAATAATGCAGGAGAGGATAATTCCGCTGATGCAGTATCTATTTTTGCCCCCCTCTGTTACTGCTTGCACATAAGAGCCTCACAGGCTAGATTCCACTTTCGACACTTCCTCAGTCTGGGTGCTTGAATCATGCCTCCCTATTGCTGCTGTTTGTATCATTTTTAGAATGCGGGAGTCTAGTAGATTCATTCTCTCAGTCTGACAGGTCACATAAGCCAACATAAACCCTCTATTTTACATAATTTCCCCGACAAGTCTGACATATTGTCCTTTATGGAATTCAGATAGGCGTGAGTCAGGTCATGTCCTTTATCTAGTAGATTTAGAATGGTTGTTATGACTGGAAATGACACATTATCTTCACCTCTATCTGTTATATTGGTACCGATATTATCATCAGAACCTGAGTTGTTATTCATACCATCTTTACTAATAGATTGAATGTCGTCTTCCTCAAAGATCACATTATCATGTGAATCCAATCCTGATCCTATCCCTCATAGCTCCCCCATGTCTGATTAATGGGAGAGCTAGTTGAGGGCCTTGGTAGTGATGGCACTGTTGCAATATCGTGTTCTGATGTAGGAACACCACACGTCCCGTCATTAAAATTATGCAGACATATGCTTTCTACTTCAGAGGGGAGAAGTACAGCCGGTGTGCTTGGTCCCAAGGAAATACGATAACACTTTTCCCACTCGTTGGCTAGAGTAGGGGCCATAATGGACACGTCTGATGTTTTATTTTGAAATTCCTTTTGGGTGGAGGGTATTGATTTTTTTTATATAGTTCTTTTCCTTTGTAAGGTGTCAAAAATGGTGATTCATCGTGGATAAATCCTGTAGCCACCTTTTTAGCATCTAAATGTGTACCCAAGATAGTGCACGCACTATCATTAGGTTCAACTGACAAAAATTATAAGCTATACGGGACGGTATTACTATTCATTTCTCGTTCCCTTAACAGAGATACATAGAGTGTGGGAATAGTCTCCTCAGTGCTTGAATCATGAGATTGAATAGGCACTGATCCATCTAGTGCCTTATCTGATTTCTCAGTGGAGATACTTGTCCCACTACGTAAGCTAGCAACCATGATCAGGCACTAATACAGCTCAGATTTCGTAACTCAAACACTTTGAACTAACAGTTTCAGGAGATCGAGTATATCAGGATTCACCGAATAAGCACACTACTATTGAGTTATCAGATTTTTACTTACTTTCAATAAGTTGAGTCTCCCGTCCCTCCACCGACCACCCGCTGCACCGTCAAACAGTCCAACAGTCAACACTTGCGGACACTTCCGGTGCGCACGCGGTGCACGTGACCGGGGGTGTTGTGGAATTTGCATCCAATCCGAATCAGGGAGGGGGGAGGAGCAGTCAACGGTGCGGAGGAGTAGCTATGGAGAGGGTGAGAAGGTGAAATAAGGAGTGTACTTAGTTTATGAAGTGACTTTTAGAGAGACAGCAAATACAAATACGTAGCAGGTACAAGCGAGTACAGCGAGTACAAGCGAGTAACGCTCGCTATAAAACTTAAGTTATTTATTTTCTGTCCCAAGTTCCAGGCACAGTAGGTATGGCAGCCAGGCGTGTTTAGAGGCACACAGTCCTTCCTCTTGCCTACTAGAACCAATTGCAGAGACCAAAGTAGCGCAAAACAGATAGTTTTTTCAGCGTTACAGCCAGGAGCCAGCAGCGTTCTCACACTCCACAGTCCAACAGTCAACACTTGCTGACACTTCCAGTGCCTCTTTGTTCAGCCCCAAACTTACCCTTTCGGCTCTAGATGACATGAGGGAACGGCTTTGGGCGCAGATTCACTTCAGCCCTCTGACCATGGAGGGGTTCCCCACATCTTGCCTCTGCTTCTCCTGATCTTCAGGGTCCTGAGAAGGATCAGAAGTAGAGCTGGGGTACTTTTCATTTCTCCTTTCTTTGGCCAAAGAATGTGGCTCCTCTTCCAATTTCAGTTGGCATCTGTCTCTCCTCTGCTTTTTTCCAAGTCCTCCTCCCATAACTGCCAACAGGGTTCTACAGGTTGCGCAGCAACCAGCTTGGGTAATGTGGATAGGGATTATTTGGAGACGAGGCCGCTCCGGGACCCTCTATATAGCAGTACAAGGTTCTAGACAATTTATGACGCTTTTGCCTCTTACCCGCATCTGGAATTTCATTGGTATCATAGTGTAGATGAAATGGCTTCCTTTTCCTTCGGGTTTCCTGCTCTCGGCTGCACTGCACAGGCTTATCTACTTGGGGTTTGCCATGGTTTATAGTCTTTTTAATGAAAACATTTAATCGAAAAGGAAATACATCGAAGGAAATGCATCGAATTGCTAGCTTTTACATGTAAAAGTACATATCTATCGAAACGTGTCCATCGAATATAGGAATGGACAAGTTTCGATGGATATGTACTTTTAAATGTAAAAGATAGCATTTCCATGCATACATTTTACACGTTAAAATGTTACATGGAGCAGTGCTGAAAACGTCAAAGTATTTCAGCACTGGCCAGCTTCATGTAACGTAATTTCGTGTTTATTATTTAATGGGGGGGGATTCCCGCCCACAATCCCCCACGGGCACCCCCTAACCCAAACCCTAACGCTAACCCAACTCTAACCCTTGCCCTAACCCTAATTCTAACCCTTGCCCTAACCTTAACCCTATTTCTAACCCTTGCCCTAACCTTAACTCTAAGCCTAAAATCCATTGAAATCCATCAAATTTTATTCAATGAAAATGTATTTCAATGGAAAGTATTTTCAATTAATCAAATTCGATAGGTCAGTGGCAGAAGGTATCTCCCTGAGCAAAACCTCGCCACCACAACCCTCTAGGCTGCTTTGCCATTATGGGCCCTCTGCTTTGTCTTAAAGTCACAATGGCTGTTGCTGTGCATATGGGTCTATCTTTTTTTAGGTCTTTGGTAAGGTGATGGATTTATATTTGGCATGCTTCAGAGGCGCGGACTGGAACAAGTAAGAGAGGATGTGGTAGTAATGCTCTGGTTATTTCAATGGTTCTCATTACATCAAGTCCTGCTCCTGCTCATCGCAGTCTTGACACCCTCCTCAGGCAGATTGATCACCCCTACTCCTTTGGTATATGAACATGATGAGTGCAGTTATGTCGATGTTGCACAAAGTCGAGGAGGTTATCGCTGCTTCTCCAGACACTGGTGATCACATACCTCAGCGGCCTGCCTTCCTGCTCCCACTCCATTTGCAATCCTTTTATATCATGTTATGGTGCTATTGTGTGACAGGCCCATGATAATGGTGCGGTCTCATGAGTGACTTTAATTATCCCTTTCATTGCAGCACCGCTTTTCCCTGGTTATTGTCATGGTGCGTGCTCCAAAACCCCTAGAGCTGTTGGGCCCATCCCGGTCCCGCCAACCAGAAGGACTTGGCAGACCCCAAGGAAGTGCCCCAGAGTCTCATGGACTCAGTCCTGGCGCTGTTGGCGCCAGGCTCATGAAATGGGCTTAATTTATGGAACTACTTAAACTGCCTGTGAGGCTGAGTCTTCTGTTAAATCCAGGGTGTGGCAGAGGGACTATTTTTCCTGAGAGACAGGGTGTGGTAAAGGGACTACTTTACCTTGAACTACTTACAAGGCTATATAAGCCACACCCTCCAAGCAGAACACGCTTTGCGTTATTCTGCACTCCTGCAGCGTAACGCTCACTGTGTCTGCTCTGCCCTTGAGCTTCTTGAGCCACGCCCGTTGGTGCTTTCCATCCATCGGTGCCTGGAACAAGATAAGGAGAAGAACAGGAGTTACTACAGCGACAAGCCCTTACCTGCAATTCAGGCCATCGGTCTCATCTCCGGCTGGTTCTCTGATCGCCACCCGGTTGGAAAAGGACTCCCACGCAGATTCCCGATACTCACCTGGGATTCTGCATCCTCCGTGTTTCTTCGGAGCGGTTCTTCCATTCTTCATCTTGGGGCCGCGCCGCGCCTGCAAAAGGGGAACAGAAAACAGCAGGTTAGTCGCGCACCATACAAACGAACATTTACTCTGTCATCTGGCGCCACTCATTCGCACCTATACTCATCTGGTGGCAACCAGCTCAGCATCCGAGGAGGGCCAAATCTTCTCCCGGACGACGCACGAAACTGCATCTGCAAGAAAGACAAACATGTTAAAAGCCTTGGGACAATATGAGCATCTATACCAAGCTGTTATTGAGATAGAGACTCACCTGATTATCCAAGCATTCCGAAAAAGCAGCAACATCACTATGGAACAGTGAAGTAACTGTGCCCAGAGAAAGACTGAGCCTACCGCGCCCCTGCTGAAGGTCAAGCAGGATGGAGCGCCAACCTCACCAAACTCATAGGTGAGCAGGAGAGGAGTCGGGCATCAGGAGGTGGCAGGTAGTGGGGCCAATCCAACCCACTCATAGCTAACTTCTTGTTTCAACATTACAGGCTAACGCCTTCTGGGGAGATAACAAGGGAGAGGACACCGCTATACCATCAAAACTACACCAGTGCAGTTCCCGGTCATACGACTACGTGCTACGCCCCTGTGGAGACCAGGTGAGCGTGACAGTTATACCGTCATAACATTAACTTTTTAGTAACTTTAAAGGCAAACTCTGAGCACTGATTCGAATCCTTTGGAGAACACCTAGAGCAAAAGAGTTTACACCAGACCCCTTTTGCAAAAGGGTTACACATCTGTAAAAGAAGCAAGGTAGCATAGATCAGATCCGTTTTGGGTATCCAGCGTTTTTTCCCAACAGTAATTACTTTGAAGAAATTTGATACATAGTAATTGCTTTGAAAACACTTTGAATTATATAGGGGGTTGTGGGTTAAGGGGCTATAAGAGGTAGGGAGGTGGGGAGGTGCTTGGGGTAGGGGTGTGTGGGGGAACCCCCAAATACAAAAAAATCGAAGTGCTTTTAAATAGTAAATAACGTCTGCTAAATCACATGGAGCACGTTGTTGGACCTCCTTATGCCTGGTGGCATGTAAACAAGATTGAGAACAATCATTTTTATTAACAATGCATACCCGACATATCTTTTCGCCCTAATTTGGGAGAGTCTTTACCCCAGTCAGTAGATCCCTAATTATAGGAACCACTGAAGGTGCTTACATCTTCTCTTTAGGGTTGTGGATGCGAAGTTCACAAGTTAGAGATTAATTTCATCATGCCTACCACTGACCTAGTCCGCCCCTCTGACCTGTGGAGCCCAAGCCCCTCATTGTCTTTGATTTATCTGCAGGGCACTCCGACCTCTTACTTGGTGACTTGTGTACATTTCAGGAAGGTCCTGTCTACAGTTCTATGGGGAGGGTGGGGATGGGTAGGAGGGGCACAGCTGGACTCAAGCTCTCTCTGGGAGGTAAAAGCTCACTCTGTCAGTGCTGGCGTTTACCAACTCCTCTGCCTGCATGTCATTTCCGGGGCAACCGGCCACTCCCACGGTCTCACTGGCCCTTCACTACTGTGCTGCACCTTTACCATTGTTCTCTCACTGTATGGTGATGAGGCCACCTTCAAGTAGCACTGATCTAAAGATGTTGAAAACCCCTTTGTTTAACAAATCATGACTTGGCTACCCAGTTGTATTTAAAACTTTGAAATCACTAACATGTTTAGTGCTCCTCCTACTTCCACGGCTGACGTGGAATCACCTCAGGGTTAAGCTAATTTCAAACACCATCAATCTTTGTTCACAGCGCCTTCTGGAAACACACTACTAGTGCGTGCTGTAACCGGCCATCACAGTGTTAATAAGTTGCCCCGCCCACAAAAGGGGGCGGGATCTGGTGACGAACGTTGATAGGGGTTAGAGTTCTGGGAAAGGCGCGCTATGCGCCAGTATCTGTTTGGAAATAAAGAAGTTGTGTATTGACACCCTCCGTGCGTGTGTGTATTCTTTTACCCACACCAGTCAACATTTGGAGGCAAGGACCGTCCCACACACGACAGAGTCCTCCTTACTGGAAGTCCGCCGAACCCCATGGCCTCTGACATTCCGTCTAGCCTCCTCCTCCTCTTCCTGAAGCCACCGGCGATCCCTCCGCGCACAAGGTGTGGCCTAGGCACCCCACCAGGTCTCCTCCTTCTCCCCATCCAAGCGACGACGGGCCTGCTGTACTCACGCCCTACCCTGGCAGTCCACCAGGTCACCTCCTCTGCCCGCAGGCATCTGTGATCCCATGACGCACCGCCTGGCGAAAGCAGCTCACCAGCCTTCTTTCTCCGGAGTGCGCCAGTCCAGCAGGGGACACCCCACCTGCACCCCACACCTGCCCTCGGAATACAGCGGCCCACGCCACTCAAGCGGCCGCACAAGATTAATCGATGGACGCCACAGCTGAATGAGCAGCTGGCCCCTCTCAAGATCAGGAGTGCCCAGCGGCAGACACGTGTACACCCTCACCGACACAGGCTGTGTTTTTCCAACATCACATTGCAGTATACATTAGAGCCTACACGAGGATAAGGCCCCATACCCTGTGACACTTTCGGCGCTTAGGTCCCACCAGTAGGCACACGGTGCCCCCACACCTCAAACCCACGCACCCACTGCTGGGCATATCCATGCTCAACCAACAATGTGAAGCCAAGACCCCCCTTACTCCACAAGGGTGCAACAAAGAACACAACACCCTCACATGATGAGCAATCCAGCGTCACCCCAGCCTGCCCGAGTGGCTAAATCCATACAACTACGGATGTCGCCACCGTTCACCACAACGCCACAAGCCACGAAAGGGCCCAGGTGGGCTGAGTGGATGGAGGATTTCCATCACTTTGTGAGAGGGTCAGGTGACGGTGACTCTCCCAATATCAGAGACATCTTCCTCAATCTAGAGGGGGGAGAGATTAAGACCATTGTCAAGATGATTCCTGCAGTTCAACAAAACCACTTTGCAGAATTAATTAAAGCATTGGACAAACTCCTCATAATCGAAGTGAATCTCGATTATGAAAGATACCTTTTTAACCAATGTTCACAAAAACCACAAGAAACGGTGGATGAATTTATAACTCGTTTAAGGATAAAAGGAGCTCACTGCCAATTTGATGCATTTTCCTTTGATGAGGTAATACGCCTTAGGGTTATAGAGGGCTGCCTATTGCCTGCACTAAAGAAGCAGCTGTTCGAAGAAACCCCTCACCATCCCCGAAGTTAGCGAGCTTGCTCTCATATTTGAGAGGGTTGATGCCCAAGCCGTATCCATGGCCGGCACCAACAACCCAAAACAAGACACCTCCGAACTCATAGCTGCTATACAACCACCTCGCCAGGGCGACCAAGTACCATACCCGTACAGACCACAAGCCTCACAAGTCCCATGTCAACAGAGACTATGTTACCACTGCGGAATGACATTTCCACACTCAGGATCATGCCCAGAAAGGTGCACGAACTGCGGGAGAGAAGAACATTTTCAGTCTGCATTAGTGGTCGAAGTGAGCGGGAGCGGCTGGGAGCGGTGCTCCTCTACTTTTTTGATTACGTTTTATTGCTCCGATACTTTTATTTTAAAAAGAAACCGTTCCGGAACGGTTTCTTTTTAAAATAACAGTGTAGGAAGAAGTTTAGACTTGCACTTTCAGTGCACTACACTGAACGTTCCCTTAAACAACAGGTGCTTGTGTTTTGGGGGTTGTATTGTGTGTGCGAGGCGGTGTGATGATGGGGTTTGTGGAGAGTGGGTGCAGGCTGGCAGGGAACATAGCTCCACTACTTCTTTTCGTGCACTTCGACCACTGGTCTGCATGTAGAGAAGGGATACCATTCCCCCCGGTAGGCCCCCAAGCACCTGTCAGGATACCATTCCGTCCACCGCCCCCCACAATATCGACAGCAAAGATACTACCAACAGAACCAACGGCAATACGTGAGAGCTATTGATGAATACCAAGAGCATGAGTACCCACAAACATCTGACCACACAGATCAACCCCAATATTTAACGGATGAATATTACAACCCACCGGAAGGATACGGGGATGACGCATTCTACCATGATCCTGCAGTGACCGCATACTCCACATCTTTGCACTATTAGGGATTATAGGCACACATCATCGGATACCCCACTGGCACGTGCAGAAGAGAACCAAGAAGAACATGATCACAGGAACCAGTATTTTTACTGCTGCCCCTAGCCATGACAGGCCCCAATCAAAGGCAATCAGTAGCCAATCTGTGTTCTGAATTCCACCATCTTCCTTCATTTGAACACCTAGATTGTGCACCGCCTTGATGAAGTGGGTTAGTGACCCATTCTCAGCATCCTCCGGGGGTAGAAATGTGCAGCAGCTGCTTGTACCCCAGGAGCCAAAAAATATGAAAAAGAAATTCTCTGCTGAGCTAAAAAATCCAATGCTTGTCAGGTATTCCTCTGAGCAGTGCAGAACACTCTTTTGACAGTTTGAACTTTTCTTTCTTCCCTGCTGTTGAAATCGTCCTTTTTCTGGCAGCATACCAAATTCTTGTGTGATCTGCAAGCTTCTTTCTGTTTCTTAGGTGCTAGATTTGCTGTTGGCACCTCAACAGGCATTTCTTCTCCCTTCACATGCCCTTCCAGGATTACTAGAAGCACTGAGTGCAGGGTGGCCAGTGAACACTTGCCCCTCCAAGAAGATAGGAGTTGCAAGTAGACTTGTCGGCCACAAACCCTGTAGTAATCCATCACTGTTGCTGTACCTTTTGTCATACCAGGGATCATCACAAGAGTGTGGTTGCACTGTATGTTTGCGCCACCAGGAACTGTTCCTTCATTGCTAAAACAAAGTTCAAAAGGTTTGGCCCTTTCTATCCGCACTGGCTTCTTCATTGTTGCAATCCGTGTCAGCCTTGTGATGTATTGGGACCATACTGCGCACACATAGTCTCTATTTGGGATTTTGATTCTCCGCTGTACTCGATCAGCCCATCTGTCAGGTACATCACTGTGGTGCCCTGTCATTTGTCATTGTCATTTGAGTAACCTCCCAAGAAGAAATATGGTCCTTGCAGACACTGGCAGTATTGTGTGTTGCCGTTGCATAACGCTGGGTCTAGATCAATGCTTCTCCACTGCACACTAAATGCCTGGATTGTGCCCTTTATCCCTTATAGTGCAAGATATACCAAGCATTGTTCCTCTGTAATTGGGACAGGATGTGGACCTAAAAACCTTAGGAGACCCTGATGTGTGGGGGATAAATGCACACATGTAACATCTTTCATTGATTTCCTTCCTGCAATGCGCATATCAGAGTACTAGCTATTCAATGTTTCTACATTCTGGACATCAGCAATAGTGTCAAAACCCAACACCTTATGTAAATCATACATCATTCATACTTCTCGTTTCATTCATCTAAGAAAACTTGGAGGGGTGGCCAGCAAAAAGTGAGACATTTTGTATTTCCTTTTTTATAGACATATTAGCAATTTTTCAAACTGTCCATCCCCCCCTTTATATGGCCACCCCATATAACAAACATCACTTCATCCATTCCAACAACCACAACCAGTGTCATACTAAACAACATATTACTACTACATTTCTAGACTAAATAACATCTTTATTTATTATTATCCCTACATAACAGAGAGGTCGGTCATCCATCTTTGCTTATTCCTGGTGAGGAGAAAAAAGGTTATCAAGAAAGAGAGAGAAAGAGAAAAATAAATAGAGAAAGAAAGAGAAAGTAAAAAAGAGAGAGAGAGGGAGACAGAGAGACAGAGACAGACAGAGAGGGAGAGTGACAGAGAGAGAGAGAGAGACAGAGAGAGACAGAGGAAAAAAAGAGACCCTTTTCCCACTAAGGCCGACTGGATCCTGGACCTTCCAAGAAAAACAGAACACAAAAAAACAACAAAAAAATTAAAATAAATATATAAAATGGACAAAAGAAAAAGCAAGAAAAAATGTAAACATTTAAAAAGAAAGAAACTGCTACATTTCCTTCACAGTACTGAGCCCATGTGTGGTGCGTACTGCCAGCGCCCTATCTGATAATTTATTTTCCCATTAAAAAATTAGTTGTCCCAAGCATAGTCCCTCCTGTTGGCAGTATTGTAGCTTCTTTTTATCCGCCTTGTACCCTTTGTGAGCCAGCAATTACAATAATACAACAGAACCCCTCCTGCACTGATGATGCTTTTCACTAAATACCAACTGATCATCCACATACTGGATGATTTGTGCTAAGCACCTTACTTCAATTTAATCTGTACAGGGGTCACAGTTTTCAGTAACCCATCATCATGTGGATTAATAGTCCATATTTGTGCTGGCACATATCCCATGTCCTCCTCAAAAATAAAAACATCTGCCATACTATCGCCATCAGGGTAGCACTGTACCTCCCTATACTGCACCATGATATCACAGGGGATGCAGATTCCCAAAATAATCTTCCCATTTTGTTCACTGTCCTCAAATAAATCCGCCATTTACTTTAAATACACTGTCGGGTCTATACATAATATTGTGCGCCACTCACACTCGTCTTGGTCTGTTCCAATCAGGGCTACTCTTTTTTTCTGACACTACTAGTCCTTTCACATCTAATGACAATATTGCCCCTGCCACCATCTCGGGTGGCACCATGGGTAGGAAAATAAAATCTGTAGGCACTCGCCAACACTTTGTCACAATTTGAGGCACTGCATTTACTAATACATTAATACCATAACAAAAACTATATCTGGGACCACAGGAACCCCAGGTACTACTGACTCCCTTGCTATTGCATTGATTATTACCATTACTTGAGCTACACACATTCCTGGAGTGGAACACACTACCCCTTGATCTGTGACTGATACATTTCTGAGCAGATCACTACCCAACAAGTTCACTGGGGAACTCTCTGAATATAATAAGGGGGCTCGTACTCCCCTCCCAATTTTATATCCAGCGCCTGAGTCTATGGAACTGTAGAAATAGCCCCATAGAATCTGTGAACGTAATGAGTTTTTACCTAATAATGGTAAGTTCCCCTCCATGATGCATGATGTGGTTGCACCTGAATCTACCATAAATATAAATTGCCTGTTTCCTAGTTCCACCTTCACCTTCAGGGTCTGCGGTTATCAATGCTTTCTGTGGGCTGTCCTAATCAGAATATGTATTTGTCCTGGGGAATGAAAAAGGGCTACCCCGTCATTGTAACTCCTTGGAATGGGGCGCTTCTTCCCCCTGCCATTCTGTTAAACTGTGTTCCCTCACCATGCTGTAGTTGTTTCCCATGTTGCCCTTGCCTGTCAGCCCCATAAGGGGACTGATTTTGACCCCCTAGCCCAAATTGCTGTTGTCTTCTTCCTTGAGGCCCTTGGAATCCCTGCCCTGAAGGTGAAGGCCCATAATTAAATCTCATCCCAGGCCTTTTCCTGCACTCCCTTTCAAAATGCCCCCATTTCCCGCAACATCAGCACTGTGATGGCCCCGATCCTCCTCCCCGAGGCCCTATCCTCCCAAAGCCTCCTGCTCTTGCTACTCGAAATCTCCCTTTTCCCCTTAGTACTCCTTCATACTGCCACTGTGGGTTGGGGTACTGTGCCCCGCCACCCCATTGTCCCTGTTCTCCTTCACTCCATGGTGCCACAGTTGTGGCATTCCCAATTTGTTGAGTTTCTCCTGTCCTTTGAGCTGGTGTCTTCACTGGTGCTTGAATGACAACTTTATTTAGTTTCTTTTCCACTAATTTTGCCTTGTCCATTTGCCGCTTCTGGACTGTCTCCCTGTCCTGCTTCTTGATTCTCTTACAATTGTGGACTATTATACTTTGTATCTCTGCCCACCCTTTGGTTTCAATTCCCACAATTTTATCTAGTGCCTTCTGGACCTCTTTTGGTAGTCCCCTCTTTAAAATAAAATAGAAAAATGGTACTGTCTCAACTCTCCACATTCCCTGTAACTTACAAATAAACCTAACTGGGTCCTCATCATCACCTATTGTGCACTGAATTAAAGAATGCAAATCAGCGGTATCTGGGTACATCCTTCGTCGGGCAGCCCATACCCTTTCCCTTACCTCATTAAAGGCTGCTCCATCATGTTCATTATCTGCAAGACTTACCCCAGCCGTTGCCCATATGTCCCCAGCCTGGTCCTCAGCTATGGTGACCAGTAAACTCTTAACATTTCCTAGTGCTAAGGCTACCCCTGCTGTTTGTTTTTCAAATTCATAGATCCATTTACTATCTCCATCTATAAGCTCGAGGAGAGCTTTAGTCAAATTATTTCTGTCATTTTGAGGCCATGGCACATACTGTGTTACCCCTACTCCTTTATGTATGAGAGGCATCTGCATATCTGTTTCATTTTCTACCCCTTTATTATTCTTCTGATCTTGTACTACCATGATTAAATCTGGTCTATGTCTTGGTCTGTCCCTCCCCACTGCCTCTTGTGGCACGGATGGGTTTCTTGCCACTTCCTCTCCTTGATCTCCTCCTTGCCCTGCCTCTTCATTATTTCTACCACCTTGATCTTCCCCTCCATTATCCCTTGCTTGTTCTACTTCTTGTCCCAGGACCGTCCATACACTCTGCCCATCATCTTTTTCAACACAAACATTTCTTATTGCCCCAGGGTTTAACCTGAACAAAAAATCTCCTGACTTCCAATCCCCTGTTTTCTGCATCGGTACCCTTATTTCTGGTGATACTCCTTCAGGCACTTGTAACCTGACCAACCTTTCCTGCAATGATCTTAGCTCATTGTCAATGTCTAATTGTGGACCCTCTGGGTACACTAATGCTACGGGCATATTCGAGCTTGTGGATGGGTTATATGGAGGTGCAAAAGCTCTTAAGTCCCCCCTCCTAGTTGCTAATCCTGTTAACACTCTCTCTACCTCTGGATGCTTATATGCTGGGTTTTTATACCCTACTGCAGGTTTAGGCGTTAAGGGGTATATACCCTTACATTGGATCTCTTTTTCACCTTCCTGATCTCCTATATCCTGAACTAATTCACAGTGATCTAGAATCTCTTCTCTTTTTTTTTGGGACTTCATATTTTGCTGCTACAGAGATGGACATTTTTTCTAGCATGTTTCTTTTATGGGAGCCCTGCTCTGGCCAGGAGCAAGACGTCCCCCTTTCCTTGGTTTCTACTATCAATTGTTTATTTATTCTGTCACAACACAGTGGCAGAACCCTATGCATGTATTTTATTGGAGTTTCTTCCACCATAGTATTGTGCACGTCCCTAATGTTTCACTTAAACCCTACTGCTATGTTGCACGTGCTTCAATAATACAGAGCAACCCACTTTTTCCCCCACCCACTTTTACACTTTCTCCAATTTGATTTCACACGTACATACACACACCACGACTCATCCACCTTCCTTCCTTTTTTACCACAAAAGACAGCATGAGAAAATATAAAAGACTAATATCCAGGCCCATTCCTTATATACCGAGCCACTACGTAATACCACTTATTGCTTTTATCGCCATAAGAAGAATACTATGTGGTACTACCTTCTCAACCTGTATGGTGGCTGATGAGCCCTTATCTCCCAGTCCTTATAAGCTGGGGATCCCTTTCCTTTCCTTTCCATTATAAAAAATAGAAAAACAGAAATACGTGACAATTTCAATACATGACCCACTTATCACCAAAAGTCCTATTTTATACTTCATCACCACTACTACATTACCAAAGGTCCTATTCCATCTATTCCACTGACCTCGTATAACAATCACATCACCATAATATCACCCATATCACCAAATCACCCACATCACCACATCACCACTATCACCACATCACCACAATCACCACAATCACCACATCACTCTATCACCCTATCACCTCTATCACCCTATCGCCCTATCACCCTATCACATACATGTTCCCATGTCATCACCTGCAAGAGTATACACACATGGGCTTTGTTCACTTGAGTTTCCCTCTGTCACGAAGTCTCCATGCTGGTTGTTCTGGAGCCACACCCTGCTCCAGTGAGCAGAAAGGATTTCTTTTAAAATGGCTTCTACTAAAATCGCTCAGGATAAATTGGGTTTTTAAGTTAGGAGTCTGATCACTACAGTTGGGTGTGGCTGACCTACCTGGGGCTTCACAAAGCACAGGGGAAGAAACTAAGTATCACGTCGGGGTTACCACTGAAAGCGAACCCCATTTTACAGGGGCGCCTCTAAAATACAGGGGATCCATAATCACCATAACCCAGAGTAAATGCACCCCTCTAGGGAATCAAAAGTCATGAGGCTGTATTGCAGGTGATGACAAGACTTTAATCTTTACAGATCATGAGAAATGGGGAAATAGCAGAGGACTCTGCCATTTGAGGCCAGCATTCTGTCGTTGTCGCAGGCTCCCTCCAAGGTCCTCTGATACTTTGCTGTGCCTGGGCTTAAATACCCTCTACTTGGTCACTGGATACCAGCAGAGTTTCTCCAAACTTGTTCTTCTTGCCATACAAGGGATGTTGCAGAGGCTCCAGTGCTGCATGGCCAGGTTCTGTTTGGGACAATCTACATAATAGTATGCTGAATATGCAAGAATATTTTATCGCTCTTGTTTAGCATAATTTACTATGTTATAAACATTCATACATAAACACATCTTCACGCCATTCTCTCAGCATTTAACTCAATAAAGTTATATTTGATCTGGTCCAGCAATTCCTACAAAAAACCTGTTTTCCCATAGTATTCTGTGTGCCTTGAATCTTTTTTAGTCTCCATTGGCCTGTGAGTGAAAGGACCAGTTGGTCAACCACGTTCTCTGTTCAAGCCTTTAGACTCAGTGATGCAACACCGCACATGAGCTCTGCTTCCATGATTCTCTTGAGCATGCCAATACCTCTAATGTGATCACGCCAACAGCTATGCTATGCTTGCAACAACATTGACACATACGCTAAGACATCCCCCTTCTTCTCTCCTGGGCAGTTATACACACACTTAAATATCACATACTAGCAGAAGTACCCGTTCTCCAAACAGGTTTTGTAGACAGACATGACAACACCGATCCTGTAGGTCGGTATTCCGATTCGCTTACTGCTTGATGTGCCTTACACTCTGAAGTAAACTGCACTGTGAATGGGCGCGTGCAGCTGGCTGACATACCCCGAAGCAGACGTTGGGGGAAGGCAAGATCTGGTGTGCTGCTGTATACTCGGACCTTCTGCACTCTCTCCCCACCTCTCGCCTCACCCTGGACTGGTTGGTGCAGTTTGTTGCAAATATCTTGGAAAACGTGCATCCTAGCGTCTGTACCTCAAGTTTTGTTCCTCATGTCGGGACCGGCCCTTCTATGACCACATTGATGTTTTGCCAATTTCAGGCGACCGTCTCATGTATGAAGGTGCTGAAATCTGGGGGAATTGGGTGGGGTGTCCAAATGTCATGTAGCCAGTAATGTCTGGAAGGTCCTAACAGCTAACTATTAAAAATGTGTTGCAGTTGGTGAGGCAGTATGGAATTGTATAAGGAGCAATGTTTCACCAAGCCACAAACCCACAAACAAATTTGGACTTGTGCTGAAATCGGGGTAATAGGGTGGGGTGTCCAAATGTCATGTAGTCAGTAATGTCCTCAGGCTCCTAAAAGGTAACTATTTAAAATTTGGTGCAGATTGGTGAAACAGTGTGGAATTGTATAAGGAACAATGCTTGGGCGCAAACCCACAAACAAATTTTGACTTTTGCGGAAATCCGGGGAAAAGGGTGTCCAAATGTCATGTAGCCAGTAATGTCTGGAGGGTCCTAACAGGTAACTATGCAAAATGTGGTGCAGGTTGGTGAAACAGTGTGGAATTGTATAAGGACCAACGCTTTACCACAAATTCTGCCACAAACACATTTTGACTTTTATATATATAGATTATGTGAGCCCAATAGGAATTTCCTCCCCAGGTACTGATTTATTCTATGGATCGTCTCAAAGTCCAGGCAAGTGGGTGACACTACAGTGCTACAGAAAGCTTACCCCTGACTTTCTGGAAGCAATAGTTCTTTAGTTGACTGCCCAAACTCCACTCCCCTATTCATTTTACACTATTTCGAACCCCGACCCCTTATATATCCTTACCCACAACCCCCTATATTTTTCAATATTTTTCCGAAAAAACATTTAGTCAAAAAACCCTAATTTCCAGTGCAGTGCTTTTTACCTCCAGCACCTACATTCTAGATCAGTTGTGGTGGTACCAGTCTCTTGTATAAGTGATTCAGCGACAGTGACCCTCTCCACCAATGAACATACATCTTGCTACAAAAGTTGCACATCAACTTTAGCCTCTCCAATTTTGTTCTCCAGGGAGGTTCGTAATTCAGCGATAGTAGCCAGTGCCTTGTCCTCACAAGGATCTTCCTGTAGCGCTAAGGTGTCATGATGCCTACCCCCGGGCATCCAGACCAAGTCCATCAACCCCGGAAGCAGGCATCATGTTACCTGGAGCAAACCCAGCAACCCCTGTTAGGGGCTATCTGGGTACAGTCCTGGCGCCTATGGCACCAGGCTCATATTGGACATCAGTCCTGGCGCCTATGGCGCCAGGCTCATATGTTAAAACTTACATGATGCAGACCATGCTGCAACAGATCCAAGCATCCAAGCCCTTGTAAGGCTTGAAGGGACTATTTTATCTTAGGGACTATTTTGTTACTCGGGTGTGGCTGTGGAGGAATACTTACCTGGGACTACTTTGAAGGCTATTTAAACCACGCCCGAAGAGCAGCACATGCTTCGCGTTATACTGCATCCAGCAGCGTAACGCTCACCGTGTCTGCAGTCAGCATACAGAATCCTGCCACGCCCGCCTCGAGTCCAGAGCGCCTAGAAAGAAGGGAAAGAAGAAGAAAGGTTAAAACAAGAACTTTACTGGATTTCTTACGTGATTTCGGATTCAGCGCATCTTCGAACCAGAAACAGACTTCATTTTAAACGCGTCGCATTGCCAGCAGCAGTGCCGCGCCATACTCACCGTTCCTCGCAGCATCTCTACGATCCGGTGCTGTCTCCATCACCTGGTTGCCGCATTCCAGCGCCTAAAGGGGACAAGAAAACAACAAGGTGAGCCAAGGGAACAAACAAGGAAAATCTCTTGCCACCATATGCTTACCTGATTTTACCGCAGGAGGTAATATCCACCAGCACCCCAAATCTTCCTACACTGCACCGGCAAGAAAAGAGAAAGCAGTGAGTTAAACCTTGGCATCATTTACCAGACAGTGTTACAAAACACAGACTCTTACCTGAACGCTTTCAGCTGCCACAAGACGATCATCTTTTGGGTCTAAACTGCAAAAGAAACAAGGAATTGGACAAGAGTGATTCATCTGACATTTTGAACTCATTAGAACTATATACTTACGGCCTTTCGCACGGAGGTTTGGAGCCAAGATTTGTCCAGAACTCTTCCAATATCCTCAAACCAGTGAAGTAACTGGCCATCTACGCACCCCTGCATTCTTCGCAGGATGGAGAGCTCATCATACAAAACTATAAGGTGAGCTTTGTGAAAGGGAATGTCAGAAGTGATAAGTGGGGAGGCGGTGAGGTGTTAATACTCAAATCCACGGGTGGCTAATTCCCTTTCCCCGTCTTTAGGAGACTACTTCTACGGGTGAAGCAGACGAAGCTAGGTGGGCCAGTCCAGCCAGTCATCTCTGCACTACGCATCACGTGGGTGGAGACTGTGGCTGTCCAGTTCCGCTCGACACCCCTGTGGGAGCCAGGTGAGCGTAACATAAGGCTTCTGATTGCTCCAGTGAATTAAGGGATGGATGATCTCTTTACTTCCCTTGTTTCGCGAAAGACTCCGTGAGTGCCTTTGCCTTTCTGTTTGGAGGACAGCATGATGAGGAGTTTGTATGCTGAATGTCCCGTGGAGGAGGATGCTGCAAGAGACAGGCCAGGCACCAAGTCTCAGATGTAACGTTGCAGTAGGGGGCAGTTCTTTCCACTGAGAGGGGGGTAATCCGGAACAATGGCAAGAGTTCCAGCTGCACACACAGTCCAGTGTCAATGAAGCACGCACATATGGCCTTGCGTGACACCACCAACACAAACAAAATATGTCCAGGATATGTCCAGCTAACAAGAAGAGGGGCGACAAAGCAGGCAGCGCAGTAGTGTAATGTGTTCATCGATCCTTGTGCACAAGGTTCAGCTTGGTCAGGGTGTAGCACGCTGGGGAAGCAGTGTGCAGTGCCAGGACATGTGCTGCAACACGCAGTGTGAGCCCAAGTGAATTTCCTGATTATGGACAGTCTCTCCTCTTACTGTAGAAAGAAGGGCAAAGTAGCACCACCAAACAGAATTCTTTCCAATGCGGCGCGTACCCGGGGGTGGGGGCGTCAATTGCCCTGTTATGTGTCCTGCACATGTAGTATTTTCAAAGAAGAGAAAACAAGCGGGATTCCTCAGAGCCCACGATGTTTGAGGGTCTTCCAGGGGGGTCAACATGTAGGTGAGGGCCACAGGCTCTCATATGTGGGCCAGGGGACTGCGCTTAGTCCTTGCAGGAGGCCCAGCAGTCCGCCCCCTAAAAAACTCCTGACTGGTGCAGGGAGCCCAGGGGAGCGCACCCGGGGGCATGCCCAGTAACTCCTGGTCCCCCGACTACCCCTACCTCCTCTGCCGGGTGTCAATGAAGTCCTACATGGAGCTCTCAAGCCCCACACTTACAGCGACAAAACAACTATAAGTGTAAACTGAGATTACAAAACATCCACAAAGAAGAAAATGAGCTGAACTTAAACCGAGCAAACGTTCTATGCTTATTCAAACATATTCCACCTCTGCGGCTGATAAATTCGGATGATATTAAAATCGTCGAATATGTGAATGAACGTTGCTCCGATGCTGTGCTGCTACACATAGATGCTGCAGGAGTACGAAATACGCTACTTAAAGCAGCCGAGGATCTATTACTGTTTGGTTTTGATATTTCGGTTGAACCAGAGAAGCATTCCTGGAGTTCCAATTCCAATCAGCTGGATTCAGGTTCGGTCGACTTTAACCCAGCAGAGGTGAGAACTCTACGTCACAACATGGTCCATGAGGGGAAAGCAGGTGACCCTAGTGCCCAAAAGGAAAAAAAGGCTAGTCACCAGAGAAATCAAAATCAGGACTAGCCATGACTATGTCACCAGGATGCCGCCTCCTCCATCATCTCGTGGAATACTCAAGGGTTTCATCATCTGTTCCAGGAGTTTGAGGTACCCTTGGATGAAGTCTTCGCTATCTGTCTGCAAGAGACCTGGTTGAGCGAGGCACCAATGAGAGACGGCTTTGTTACACTGATTAACCCTGCCATTAAAAACAAACAAGGGCGCCCGAGTGCAGGACTATTGACCATGATACGGCTGTCCAAAAACTGGTCCAGTCCAAGTTGCTCAAACCCAAACCCATATGTCCAAGGATCTATCATGCATTCACGGACTGATCACTCAAATGTCGTTTATTCTCTGCTATTGATAAATTGTTATTGGAACCCAGCCAAAATACAGGAATCTGTCTTCATCTCAGCGATTAGCGCCTTAATGGATGATGCAATGCTGAAATATCACAACCTGTCAATCATCTGCTGTGGAGACTTAAACGGGTCTTGGTTTAAGTGTGATCCACACTCCAACATCTATTGCCAACTTGCCCATGATGAACTAGGGGCGAAAGAGCAACGTTGGTCAAATCTAATGGAGATGCACAACTGTGTGATGTTGAATGGTAGGGTGCAAGGTGACATGCCGGCTCAACCGACATGGAATCGCAATTCAATGCACAGCATCATTGATTACTTCTGGGTGTCCAGGAATTTTGAAGAGAAGACCAGCGCTCTTCACTCAATAATCTCGAGAAAAGAGCGATCACAGGGTATTAAAACTAGATTGCCTACTGCCAGCGCCCAACTCTGCACTATGATATTCGGCGCCAGTAGAGGCACACCCAAGTGGCAATCGCTTAAGATTGAGCATTAAGAAGATATGCTCCTTAACGGAAAATCTGATAAATCTGCCAATTGGTGTCGACTATACGCCGCTCTTATCAATACATAAGACAACAAACAACATGGTATCCAGCAATCTTACAAATCACAATCATTGGTTCAGCAAAGTGATGGATGGCAAAAAAAAGAGCTAAGAAGTGACATCCGCCGTTTAAAAAAACAGAAAAACGTCGCCTGGAAAATCGTGCGCGATGAAGTCAAAACACGAAGAGCAATCTATAGAAATTGGTCAAGATCCCAGAGACTCATCATCGAGCAAGATCGTGATATGAAGAAGCTGCTGATCACCAAGAATACACGAGACACTTGGAAAATCTTGAATATGGGTCCATCAATAAGTACAAACCCAACACAGAATACGATTCCTGGTGATATCTGGTGTAAGCACTTCACGGCAGTTTTTAACAGTCAGCTTAAGGTCCATATGTTACCTCCTGAAGTAAATCAAGTGCCATGGGATGTAGAAATGTTGCATATTGAAATTGTGGACGCCATTAAGAAGCTCAAAAACTCACGTGCAGCTGGTCCAGATATGATTAGCAACGTGATGCTAAAAAAAAATCCACAAATCTGGGCCCCTTTCATTGAGCTCCTTTTTTAAAACATTGCCAGCGCACGCAGTTTGCCGGAGTCTTGGCTCACGGCAATTTTGATCCCGATTCACAAGAAGGGCAGTTGGGATGCTCCCGAAAACTATAGGCCCATTGCCCTCCTAGATTGCATTGGCAAACTTTTTGGATCCAATCTGAGAGTGAAACTGGCAGCTTGGGCAAAAAAAGCAGGAATTCTTGATGTCCGCCAATCAGGGTTCTCCAAGGGTACTGGTAAATCTCTCTATATTAACAGCTCTGAAACTTGATGCCCTAAAACAAAAAAACAAATTACATCTAGCCTTCATTGATATGAAGCAAGCGTTTGATGGCATTAATCGTGAACTGCTTTGGACAAAATTAATTAAATGGAATTGTCCTGCAAATATTCTCACCCCAATTATGGCCCTTCACGCGAATACTTCATTTCGCGTACGCCTTAGCAAGAACGGAGACTTATCTGACAGCATCTCCACAACCAGAGGAGTGAAGCAAGGTTGTCCGCTTGCCGCCGACTTGTTTAAACTGTTTCTAGCAGATCTCCCGAATCATCTCGAACAGGCACACTGTTTTCCCCCGAGAGTAAACAGGTCTCCAGTGCGCTACATTGCATATGCAGATGATCTGGTATTGATCGATAAAACACAGATCGGCCTACAACGGCTCTTAAATTGTCTTTTTGATTACCTATCTATTAATGAACTAGTAATCATTCCAGACAAAAAGAAAATCCTTTCAATAGGGTCTAAAACCAGCAAAAAAGATCATGCATTTATTTGGGCCGTTGGCGGCCAGCGACTATCTTCAATCAACTCGATCCGTTATCTGGGTGTCCAATTCAACAATTCACTCTGTGAAGAGCAGTGGCTAAATGTTCTAAAACTGAAAGCAGCAAGATTGGCGCTCCAAGCGGTAAAGCTTAATAATAACTTTGGAAAATTTTCACTAATTCCAGTACTCACGTTCTACCTTCAAAAGGTAGTTCCTATTTTAACATTCGGCGCAGAAGCCGGCTGGACCATTAGTGAGCAAAAATGGAACCAACTAGAGGGGCTTTTCTGGAGACGTGTTCTGAATCTTCCGGACTGTATTCCAATTATTCTGATACGCCACTATCGTTAAACTCTCTCTTCACCCATATGATTTGGAAGTCCATCCTGCTGTGGCGCAAAATAAAAGACGTGAGTGGGGCACCAGCCTACAAAATTTTCACTCTTAATAGTGATCTAAGCTCAAGTTGCATGTTAGATCAATGGCAAACAAAAGTTCAAGACTGGATCGTGGCCGCAGAAATCAAAAATTTCGATCTATTTTCTCGTTCGAAACTTTCAAAAAGAAAATTTGAAGCATGGTCATGGATCGTCAATGTTGAAAAATGGACAACAATGGCAACCTCTAAATGGCTAGGCAATGTACAAAAAAACTTAACTGCCAAGCCCAATATCTGACTCAATGCTATACCCGCTTCTATCGTGAACAATTTCTACGTTTCCGTTTAAACACTTTGAACTTGAAGGAAATTCTACACCAAAGGAAACATCCCACTGTAAACAATAATCTATGTCGCTTCTGTGCTGCTTCAGTGGAATCACTCAAGCATTTAATTCTGAATTGCCCAGCGTTATATGACCTTCACTTTGCCTATTTAGGCGAATTTGCCCCCTTGGATGGGGACATGGCGACATGGTGGCTTTTGATTTCCTCTGGACAAAACAATAAACACGTATGTGCTATTGTAAACTATCTAACAGCACTTCTAAAGTTTCCATTCGACTACAAAAAAAACTCTGTCGTGTAGTTTCAGTAGCTCATAGAGATGCCAGCAATCAATGGTGCCTGCTGTATAGAAATGATGTGATAATGTCTTGAAACAAAAGTTTTTACTGTATGTTAAAACTGTAGTTTTTCAATAAAAAAAAAAAAAAAGAAGCACCACTGCACCAACTCCCCCCGGCACATGTCTCGGACTCTGAGGCTACAGCACCGCCCAAGTTGTAAGGCCGTGATCTGTCTCTCGCTCCCCCTCCACGGGCCGGAGAACACCTCGTCGGATCGGGCACTCTCAGCGTCGCCTTGCAGTATTGGTAGTGGCCTCCACCGCAGGACGGGCGTCATCCGTCTGATGAAGCAGAAGCCTGCGCCATCGTGTGCCGCAGCAAAACAGCAAGACGTCCAGCGAGTTTTCTCAGCTCAGAAGGGTCTGATTCTCATCAGGAAAAAGCCATTCAGGCGGTTGTAGGCATCCGCTTATTAGAAGCACCAGTAAAATTGTGTTTTGGCCACAATTAACGCAACACTTAGGATCAGTCACAGGATCGGATCGGGAGCTTAAGCAGAGCATGTCTTCACTGCATGAGCTCTAGCCACATCCCTCAAAAACTCTGATACCTGAGACAGTGAGGGAAATGCACCATTCTTTAGGCCTATGTAATTATTGCAGGGCTTGGGTTTTTGATTACAGGGCTCAAAGAAGCACCTACAAGTAAAAGTGAGATAATATGGACAGACAAGATGACCGAAGGATTTAAAGAGTTAAAAAGGGTGATTTGTACAGCTATGGATTCCAGACTATAATGAAGAGTTAATGCAGAGTTTCCTTATGCAAAAGACATCCTTAGGACATGGGACATAAACCATTAGCTTATTATAGTGGGATTTTGGACCAAGTAATGAGAGTGCATTACCACTGTGAACTAGCATTAACTGCTGCTGCTTTTGCAATGGGAAAGGCTGCAAGTATTACAATGGGGTGCTCCATAGCATTATTCGTCAAGCATTCCTTATTCACCATTTTGGTGAAATCTAAAATCACATTGATCACACAAAGAACGTCAGAATATGAGGTCATTATTTCAAATCCAGCGATTAAAATTGTCAGATGTAATGTAGGGAATCCAACAACATTTATAGCTGAATCAGTAGAAAAGGAGGATTATGTACATGATTGCACAACATATACTGAGTTTTATGACGATATTCCCCACATTAAAGAAAACACTCTATGAGAGGGGGAAATTGTATTCATTGATGGTTCTTTGAAAATTGATCAAACGAGAGGAGAAAGACATACAGGATCGGCAATAGTGAAGTTAAAACAGGATGGTGAATTTGAAGTAGTGACAAGTGCAAGATTGCCTTCACATTGTGAATGAGTGGCGCTTATCGCTGCACTCCTGAGATTTGAGGATGAGAAAGTGACAGTGTACTCTGGCTCTGCCCATGTGATGTCAACCGTACACACAGCATTGTCACGCTGATAAAGCAGGGGCTTCCTCTGCGCAGACAGCAGCACACCTATGCAACATGCTTTGCTATTGGATAAACTTAGTACAGTAGTAAAACTCCAATTGGCTGTCGCCGTGGTGAAATGCGCAGCCCATACTAAGCGGGAACACATGATTTCTCGCTGTAAAGACTGTTTTTTAGCCACATTTATTGGAACATGTTGCACAATTTATTGTGAACTGCATTGTTCGTCAGAAATTCACAGCAGGGCATACCTTGCGAATATTGAGATGAGTAATTCCCTGTCCCAATGGTCCCTTTCAGCATCTGCATATAGATTATGTGCATATGTTGCAAACATGTAATGGCTAAAGATAAATGTTAGTAGTAGTATGTCCATTTTCCTGATGGATTGAGGCAGGTCCATGCATGCACCCCGATGCCACATGTGCTGCCAAGTTTCTCGTAGGTGCAGTTTTGGTGGGGTGTATGCAAAGTCCTACAGTCTGATAATGGGGCCACATTTTGTAAATGAGATGTTTGAGCAAATAACCTTTCTATTAGGCATAAAGCATATGTTTTCATCTGCTTATCACCCAAAGGCGAATGGTATTTTTGAGCGTTTAAATGGACTCTTCAAAGAGAGGATAGCAAAGATAAAGATGACTTTGAAAAAGGGACTGCTATATTGCCTACCCCTTGCCCTGTTTGCATTAAGAAACCAGCCTGGCTCAGATCACCACACGACTCATGAATTGGTGACTGGACCCCACATGAGAGTACCCCTTGCTCCTCCCATTCAAATAAAAACTGATTCCCATAGTGTAGCAAAAACATTAGGGGATGAGATGATTATTTGACAAATATGACCGCTACTGTTTCTTTTATATACCAAATGATCAAAAATCAGAGGGAAGGGTTGCAGAAGATTGAAGAAGGCAGCCAAATGATCAACCCAATCGAACCTTTGAAACCACTAGCTTTTTATACTGGGGACCAAGTGCTCATTACATGTTTTGTACACACCTGGCACAAACCCCGTTTTGAAGGACCGTTCCTGGTAGAGGAGGTCCCCCTACAGCTGTTAAAGTACAAGGAAGACAAGCTTGGCTGCACCTGAATGACATAAACCTCTACAAAGGAGAGACACCCTACCTCACCGGCAACCTCTGACAGTGATACAAGAGAGGAAGTTCTGCATATGCAGACCAGATCAGCTACCAAGAGCCAACAGGAGTAATCAAAATGAAAACAAGTCGGACTTTCGATCATTCCCAAGTTTAAAGGTAAACAAATAACTTTTCAGTGCCCAAATCACTATTCCTTTTAGGTAAAAGAGACAACGTTTTGAAGAAATGAAGAGCACAAAATACTTTATGATCCCTATAACGTTGCAGACATGCTTGTATGCTGTTTTCACATATATACTTCGATCGTATCCTGCTCTATTGGGAAAAAACGTTAATATTGTAATTTTTTTGGGAAATCCCAAGACAGCCCCCATTATTTGCAAGATCATCATTGCAATATTATTACAATTTCTGTTATAAAAAGGTGTGGTTATTATAAAAGGTAACAGGAACTTAACACTGATAAAAGAGAATTGGAATCTTCCATTTTGTGAGATACATATTGTTAGCAAGAAGGTCGCTTAATGCGTGAAATGCAGTAAGGCCCATTAATTCTTTTGCAATATTTCTTATAGCTATGATTTGCACAATGTGTAATATTTACTTCCTTATTCTTTTAGCATTTAATCAAGTTATGTTTTATAATATAAATGAAGCGCCCAAAAATGAGACATCCGTTTCTATCCCTAACAAAAGCATGGGTGACATATTCCCTGATATTTCCAAACAAATTAATCGGCTTAAGAAGGATGCTGGAGAGTATTATCTGGATATAAATGCATATCTTGAGAAGTCAGCCCATTTAAAAAATAACCTATGGTACCAGCACATGAGTGAGGTTGGGACAGGAACATCAGATGAGAGCTGCTATCTATGTTCTCTCATCCCCTATGTAATGATTACAGCCAGAACATTTAAAGAAAGAGAAATGCATACCCATGAAATATCTAGCCATTTAGCAGCATGCATGACAAGAGGACAATTTCAAGGGAAGTGGGCAACCCTACGATGGATGTCAATAAGAACGTCCCCATATGAAAATGCTTACATAGAAATACAGAAGATGATAAAAGACCTGAACTCGAAGAGAAAAATGATGCAGTCCACATTGAATGGTCCAAATAGAGGAGAGGTGAAGATTGCCGAACAAAAGAGAATGGATTGTGCAGATACATGGGAAACACCAGGATTGCCAGGATGCTGGGAGAGACCTCAGCTATTGGTATATGGACAAGTAGCTACCAGTACAGGGTGAGAAGAAGGAATAATGGGATCCAGTACACACTTATTGATAACAGCACTAGTGAAGATAGTGCAAGTAGTGAATGACGAATGTCTTAAGGAATGGGCCAAGTATTTAAAGTTATTAACATGGGTCGAAGATGAAGCAGGACCCGTATCCATATTACCAATGAAGTATGCAACATTGTGCTTCATAAACAGTGGTCAGGCAAAAGTTGCAGGAAATAAAGGATGTAGGCACATAATCGATGTGCCAGGAATGAATGGAGGAACTGCTGTGCCGATGGACCACAATTGGGACTGTGGATCCAGAGAGTACATAAAGTTGCCCCTAAATTGGGGAAAAATATGTTCTATGATGATTATACATGTCCCTGCGCTGGTGATCCCTCAACGTGATATCCACATAGACAGTTTTCTTAAAATGGATGCATATCAAAGGAAGAAGAGGTCACGTAACCTCATCCGACAGAAGAGAGAAAATTACTTTTCGGCAAAATCAATAGAAGCTTATCATGACATTCCAGATGGGCATATTTGTTCACTAGGACGGCAGTGATATTCACAGCCATATTCATGCCAGGAATTCAAGCTACAGTAAATACCAATTGGTTACAAATCACAAGGTGGAAACTGCTACAAAAGATTAACACCACAACAATAGGATTGAATACGATTAAAGAAGAAATGGGGGGGCATCATACTTATGACCCTCCAAAACAGGTAGGTCTTGGACTTAATTACAGCAATGGAAGGAGGCAAGTGCGCCAAGATCAGACCTTCTTGCTTTACATAAATACTTGCCCATGATGGGGAAAATGGAACCTTGGCAGAAGCTATAACCCTGTTATCGAGACCACCAACAGGCACACAACCTCAACAAACACCTCCATTATCTTCTGAAACAGACTCAGCGAGTGACTAAGATCAGGATACAACAGAACAGATTCTGGCAGAAGCACAACAGTTGGACAAGGAATCACCTTCTACCCCATCTACTTCTTCAAGTTTTTTTTTAGAAGAGTTCAAACAATTCAAGAAAACGCACCAAAAATTTGGACAAAATCAAAAATGGGGCTATACTTCGTCACATACTCAAAACAAAGGAGGATCAGCAGGGGCAGAAGGGGACGAGGCAAAAAACACAAAAGATCAAACAAATACCAATATAGGTATGCAAACAAGATCGAAAAACCAATTACCAGTGAAGAAAACCTAGTGGTCAACCTAACAAAGAAAGATCTGCCTTCACATCTGATTTCAGTACTCGACAAAGGGCTAACATTTTTCCCAACTAATACATTTGACTATTTCGAAACAACAATTGATTTATATCGCTTCTGCGGGAAACTTAAACTTAGAAAGTATTTTCTAAATACAAAATCTCCATTGAAACCAAATAGTAAATCGATAAGCTCAGAATTATCTGTCACACATGTGGAGAATACGATGAAACTCTTGAATTTACCCGAATCACATGATATAAATACCACAGAATCCTTTGCACAAGAGCAAGGTATGGAATTGGGACTCAGAAGAAACTGCTCTCAAACCAAGATCTAGATTTGTTGCGATTTCTGGAGCTGAAAACACAATAAATGTGTTCTCCAAAGCAAGCCAACAGGATTCAAGACAACTATACCTTAAGGGAACCACACCCACGATCAAACACAATCTGAGTCCATCACAACAACGAGCCTTAAAACAATTTAAGGACAATAATGATAAAATAAAAGTTGCAGACAAAGGAGGAAACATCGTCCTGCTAAATACTGATGACTATGTAAAAATAGCAATGGGACATCTAAACAACAACACGTGCTACGAGAAACTCACCCTAAATCCTGTACCTGAACTACAGAAGGATTGGCACCTCATGAGTTCACATTGGCAAGATAAAGGACACCTCACGCAAGAAGAACATCTATATATGTGTATGTCAGCCCCAATATTACCAACTATATACTTCATCCCAAAAATCCACAAACCTTTCATAGATCTGCCACAATGCTGTCCAAACATCAATAGCATAGGTTCATTGACAGAAATAATTTCAGAATCCATAGATCATCATTTACAACTGTTAGCTGCAGGACTATCTTCATTCATTAAAGATACCACTCATACCATACAGCAATTAGAAACAATCCACTGGGAATCTGACTATTGTTTTGTTACTTTAGACGTTCCAGCCTTATACACAAGGATAATGCATGAGAAAGGCATTCTTACTACAAACCATTTTCTCAAAATGAGATCAATATCTTTTCAGGAACAGAACCAGATGATTCTTGAGATGCTCAACTTCACCCTAACCAACAATATCTTTTGTTTTGGGGACCAACTTTTCAAACAAACCCAAGGGAACAGCTATGGGCGCCAAATTTGCACCACCGTCTGCTAATCTTTATATCGGCCATTTTGGGACTCAACATGCATGGCAACATCTGGCTTTTTCAGTCCATAACAAGGTCGCCTTTTGGGGCAGGTATTTAGATGATATCATCATGATTTGGAATGGCACAGAAGAGGATCTTATGGGCTACCACAAATATCTGAACAACAACACATATAATTTGCAATTAACCATAAAATACAGGCAAATTGAAATAGACTATCTGGATCTTTATTTGTACATCAAAGACCATACTATACATACCACATTGTATACCAAACTGACAGCTGTAAATAGTATTTTACATGCCTCAAGCTATCATCCGCACCACATAGTACGAAATATACCATATGGAGAATTATTACAAGCAAAAAGAAATTGCCCTACACAAGATGAATTCATGAAACATGTGACCAGAGCAATAGAAAAATGTAAACAAAGGGGTTACAACTCCAAACACCTTCAAAAAAAACATCTCAGAAAACAATCAGACGATCGAGAGTTGATCTACTTCAAAATAAGACACAAGAACAACAACAATCAACCAAAGTACGGTTCATAACAACCTATAGAATCAATAATTGTATCATCAAAAGAATTCTACAAAAAAACTGCAACATATAGCGAGCTGACACAGATATCCACAAGATCTTGGATAACCAACCAAGTATCACCTTCCGCAAATGCAAGAATCTAAACAAATTTTGAGTCCATCTTTCTTTCACCAAAAGAAATCCATACAGCAGGATCGACAATCAACATGGCTACAACCACCAACTAAAGGGAATTACAAATGTGGACAATGCCACATAGGCAAATATTTGATTAATGCAAAACAATATATCGCCAAACCCAATGGCGTCAAGGTACCTATCAAAGACTTTATCAACTGTAATAGTAAATACATCGTATATGGAATTGAGTGTGTCTGCCATAAGCTATACATAGGCAGCACCATCAGGAAATTGAAAACACGAATAGGAGAACACATAAGGGCAATTACCCACCAAGATCCAAGATCACCTTTAGCAACACACTTCCAGGAAATGCACTCACAGCAAGAAATTACAAAATTGAAATGCTATGGAACTGAGAAAATCTTTCCCCCACCAAGAGGAGGCAACATGGAAATACCACTCAGAAGTCGGGAGGCATATTGGATATGCTGTATGGACACCTGTCCCTCCGGTTTGAATATAGATCAGGAGATGCACCATTTCCTTTAATAATATTACAAATTTTCATTTGGAATGCAAACACTGTTTATATATACATGTTTGAAATGTTGTGAATATTAATATCTGGTGTGTATAGTAGTAAGAGTAAAACATTTTTATGCAAAATGTTTACAAAATGTATAGACTGCAGGTAGTGATCATATTCACTTCTACATTATATGTATATAATATGTAGCCTCCGGCCATAAATAATTTTCGCCTCAGCCACTTTCAAGAAAAAAGCAACAATCAAAACAGGAGCATGACTATTAAACCAACCTAGTCATTCACATATAGACATAATGTAATTTACAAGTACCAAGAACCAGGTATGTTAACTAGCACTTTCACAATAGAATATGGCGGCAATACGGGAGTTACGTATGACATTATCACGTGAAAAATACACAACGTCATCCCGCCCTATAAAACATTGGTCTCTCCATAGCAGACTCACGCCAATCGGACCGAGTGATAGCATTACGCTATAGAACATAACGCAACAAGGTAAGATACCACGCAATTCTTTTTATAAACATGTAGCGGTAGAAACTACTTAAATATAGTGACTCAGTATAAAGAAAGAGTCTAGGGGACCAAAGTTTACCAAGTGCTATTGAGTATCAACAGAGATGTTAAATTCAATTTTGAACCATGCAAACGAAACAATACCTATTTAGGATCAATCCTAATACCTCGCAAAATCTCTATTTACAGGCAGCAAGTTAATGCATCAACTATAAGGATTAAAACCAAGCCCAAGCAATTATAATTGGTCAGCTTCGCAGCCAAATGAATAACATTGTTAAAGCCACAACGCTCCCAATACTTAACATAATCAAGGCAAGCGAAGCCATTGCAAGTGAGTACTGAATAATTTTAATTTAAGTAAACACAAAACTAAGTATCAATCACACTAGTAATGACCCAGTATTGGTTTCGTCTTTACTTTTTCAGGAATCTTAGTAATGTCAAAACAAGCCAAATACCATTTTCGAAATTACAGCATGACTCAAGTACAAACTATACCCCCCGAGGAACCGGCAGAAGATAGACGGGGAAACACATGTCGGGGCACAGTCAATATGAAGTCAGAAACCTTAGGCTGAATGTAGGCAACTTGGTGCAAATTACAACAAGTATCTACAGAGAAATCATTATTCAATGCAGCTAATTCAATTATCTACAGCATACAAATAATTCTATGCAAACAAAGGGGGGTCTGGGAATCTCTCTGCCAGCACAAACACAGCCCAATGACCTGTTCTTGGGTGAATAACCCCTGGGAGAGACTCTACCAAGTCTTTAGCTCACTGTCCTTTTCACAGAGAAGAAATTTCCCCGCATATCAGCCTTTGTCCTGCCCAGGGGCAGTCCAGCGCCGAAACGCTAGGCAATTCTCCTCTGAACAAGAGTACCATCAGTAACCCCATACACGTGTTTCAGCCTTGTTGGGCATCATCAGTGAGGTGAAACTGTTGCCTCTCTAAGAACAGTGAGCAAGGGGTCCACGTCTGGATTGCCCTGTTAACTTAGGGTGAAACCCAAAGTTAATGTATGCAAACAAAGGGGGGTCTGGGAATCTCTCTACCAGCACGAACACAGCCCAATGACCTGTTCTTGGGTGAATAGCCCCTGGGAGAGACTCTACCAAGTCTTTAGCTCACTGTCCTTTTCACAGAGAAGAAATTTCCCCGCATATCAGCCTTTGTCCTTCCCAGGGGCAGTCCAGCACCGAAATGCTAGGCAATTCTCCTCTGAACAAGAGTACCATCAGTAACCCCATACACGTGTTTCAGCCTTGTTGGGCATCATCAGTGAGGTGAAACTGTTGCCTCTCTAAGAACAGTGAGCAAGGGGTTCACGTCTGGATTGCCCTGTTAACTTAGGGTGAAACCCAAAGTAAATGTATGCAAGCAAAGGGGGGTCTGGGAATCTCTCTACCAGCACAAACACAGCCCAATGACCTGTTCTTGGGTGAATAACCCCTGGGAGAGACTCTACCAAGTCTTTAGCTCACTGTCCTTTTCACAGAGAAGAAATTTCCCCGCATATCAGCCTTTGTCCTGCCCAGGGGCAGTCCAGCGCCGAAATGCTAGGCAATTCTCCTCTGAACAAGAGTACCATCAGTAACCCCGTACACGTGTTTCAGCCTTGTTGGGCATCATCAGTGAGGTGAAACTGTTGCCTCTCTAAGAACAGTGAGCAAGGGGTCCACGTCTGGATTGCCCTGTTAACTTAGGGTGAAACCCAAAGTTAATGTATGCAAACAAAGGGGGGTCTGGGAATCTCTCTACCAGCACGAACACAGCCCAATGACCTGTTCTTGGGTGAATAACCCCTGGGAGAGACTCTACCAAGTCTTTAGCTCACTGTCTTTTCACAGAGAAGAAATTTCCCCGCATATCAGCCTTTGTCCTGCCCAGGGGCAGTCCAGCGCCGAAATGCTAGGCAATTCTCCTCTGAACAAGCGTACCATGAGTAACCCCATACACGTGTTTCAGCCTTGTTGGGCATCATCAGTGAGGTGAAACTGTTGCCTCTCTAAGAACAGTGAGCAAGGGGTCCACGTCTGGATTGCCCTGTTAACTTAGGGTGAAACCCAAAGTTAATGTATGCAAACAAAGGGGGGTCTGGGAATCTCTCTACTAGCACGAACACAGCCCAATGACCTGTTCTTGGGTGAATAACCCCTGGGAGAGACTCTACCAAGTCTTTAGCTCACTGTCCTTTTCACAGAGAAAAAATTTCCCCGCATATCAGCCTTTGTCCTGCCCTGGGGCAGTCCAGCGCCGAAATGCTAGGCAATTCTCCTCTGAACAAGAGTACCATCAGTAACCCATACACGTGTTTCAGCCTTGTTGGGCATCATCAGTGAGGTGAAACTGTTGCCTCTCTAAGAACAGTGAGCAAGGGGTCCACGTCTGGATTGCCCTGTTAACTTAGGGTGAAACCCAAAGTTAATGTATGCAAACAAAGGGGGGTCTGGGAATCTCTCTACCAGCACGAACACAGCCCAATGACCTGTTCTTGGGTGAATAACCCCTGGGAGAGACTCTACAAAGTCTTAAGCTCACTGTCCTTTTCACAGAGAAGAAATTTCCCCGCATATCAGCCTTTGTCCTGCCCAGGGGCAGTCCAGCGCCGAAATGCTAGGCAATTCTCCTCTGAACAAGAGTACCATCAGTAACCCCATACACGTGTTTCAGCCTTGTTGGGCATCATCAGTGAGGTGAAACTGTTGCCTCTCTAAGAACAGTGAGCAAGGGGTCCACGTCTGGATTGCCCTGTTAACTTAGGGTGAAACCCAAAGTTAATGTATGCAAACAAAGGGGGGTCTGGGTATCTCTCTACCAGCACAAACACAGCCCAATGACCTGTTCTTGGGTGAATAACCCCTGGGAGAGACTCTACCAAGTCTTTAGCTCACTGTCCTTTTCACAGAGAAGAAATTTCCCGGCATATCAGCCTTTGTCCTGCCCAGGGGCAGTCCAGCGCCGAAATGCTAGGCAATTCTCCTCTGAACAAGAGTACCATCAGTAACCCCATACACGTGTTTCAGCCTTGTTGGGCATCATCAGTGAGGTGAAACTGTTGCCTCTCTAAGAACAGTGAGCAAGGGGTCCACGTCTGGATTGCCCTGTTAACTTAGGGTGAAACCCAAAGTTAATGTATGCAAACAAAGAGGGGTCTGGGAATCTCTCTACCAGCACGAACACAGCCCAATGACCTGTTCTTGGGTGAATAACCCCTGGGAGAGACTCTACCTAGTCTTTAGCTCACTGTCCTTTTCACAGAGAAGAAATTTCCCCGCATATCAGCCTTTGTCCTACCCAATAATTCTAGTTGAATGAAGGCGATTCAAAGTAATGTGTAAATTGAATGAATGCAATTCAACAAAATATGCAACAATAAACTCTGAGGTGAAAAAGCAATCGAACCTCAAGCTATTATTTGTGAGAACCAAAAGGTATCATCAAAAGGATGTGCATGCGCAAGATAAGTGGACCCTAACTGTATACTTCAACCCTGTTATTAACCCTACGTACGAAAATGGTGGAAGAAGTAAATAAAAATGAAGAGGATAATGATTGGTTTTCATACCGGTTCTCATGAATTCCAACCTGGCTGGCAAATGCATTCAAGATGTTGGGAGCAATATTAGTGTTGGTGTTGCTGGGATTCTGTCTTCTAAGAATAATTATAGGACAATGTAAGAAGACAGCGAAGAAAGCTTTTGGAATGAAGATAATGATTGATGTGAATGCTGTGACTAATGAACATACACAGACAGAGGACACCACCTTTGATCACCTGAAAGAAAGACCTCTTGCACCCCCAGGAACAAGGTTTTACTATCCTAAGGACCATAACAACTATGTTGGACGTTGGATGTTCTGATCACCAACTGGGGAGTGTTGCCATATGACCTGCAGTGTGGATGAACACATACACAATGCAGGTGTCCTGAGGGGGAGTGACAAAGATATGGATTCTGAAGAAACCACAGTGTGAAGAAAAGGTGAGGAAAATTGAGGAGGTGGCCGAGGACTCGAACAGAGGGGGGACTCTAGAGAGGCAGATCTCCAAGTCATTTATAGAGCCCACCCTCTCACCTCCATCATACTGGAAGAACAGCAAGAAAGCACTGTGTTTGACACCAGGTATAATCCCAATACCACATTGCAGGTATGAGAGACGATATGCACTCAGCCAACCGTTCAAATGTACCCTTGAACTGATACAGTAGATATGAGCCTGAAGACACCATTGGACATCAGACAACTATAAGTAAGGGCTGACAGATGGAAAGTGATGCCAGTAAAGAGAGAAGATACTTTGACGCACTGAACTCGATTTATAGATATCTAAGTAAACATATATGCAAATATGAAGAAAACCATATACCCTAAGAAGATAAGTGACAAAGGAAGTAGCATATCTATATCCGTGGAAATGCAAGAAAGATAAGGCAACATATAAACTTGCTAAAGTAGGAAAAAGAACGCAAGTAAATCCAGCAAGAAGCCTTGCAAAGGGAAACCAAGGCTGTAATGCTGACAGGCACTACAAAACAAATTTGTGCAAGAACAAAGGGTATTTGTTTGGCTTAGAATCAAGGATGCTAGAGCAAGAGCAACTACCTGGTTTGAAATGAGTAGAGGATAATCTATGCACGCAGGACATATTTCTCTTAGATTAAGTAAAGGAGTGAACAATTTAGAGTGCCAAGTATTGTTCAATTAAAGATGCAGAAAGCACATTCAGAATGGAGCACCCAAGTCTCCAGAGGCTGAGGAGAGTAATAGCACACAATATAATTGAATCCAATAGCATTAAATAGACTAACAAAATTGACAAAATCACGGTCTCCTCACATGTGGTTCAGGACCGGAAAACAAGGCGTATTCATAAAGCTCCAGACGAAGATAGCAAAGTACCTTTACTCCCTTTAAAGTTCTGTGGAAGAGAACAGTCAGCAAGGTCAACTACAAAGAAGAAGTCTTGGCTTAGCGCCTAACTGATGAGAGATAGATGGTAGGCTAATTAGCTAAGAAAGGCAGTTGTCTGACATTGTTCCCTTGCACCTTGGTTTCGTTGCTTACATACTGCTAACAAGCCGAATATCCAAGGTTGGTAAGAGAGTGCCAACCAATCATGAGGGTCTATGTAATGGTGAACCATACATTTTTGCAACGGCCCATCTGCTGCTGATATTACATTATTTTATGTATTTTACATAGTTGGAGGTGGTTCAAGGCGTGCCTACCAGATAAAAGCCATCCAATGATGGTACTAGCACTTATACACACCATATGTATACTTTTCCCTTAACCAATCCCTCCACCAAGTAGATTTTTACTGTTAGCCATGTAGGATGACATCATAGCTGATGTATGTCAAGGTATAAAACCTTTTGTGTAACTGAAATACATTGAGAGTGTGTGAGCTGCAACATGTCTGTTCACCATGTTTCCCTACTTTATTGATTTGATAATAAAGTAGTATTTTGCCATATACCTTGCGTCTGTCTTGTTATTTGGGCCAGAGATAATTTACTGTGGTTATCCCATTTAGCACTTGGCACACTCCAGGTGCTATTGCACAATGGTGAGGGGAGCTGGGGCAATGTTGGGGGATGGAAGCGACATATACCTGCAGCTAGACAGGAGAATTGATACATTAAGAAAGGCATTGAGGAAGTGCGATTGTGAAAGTGAGATTGTGCTGACTCGCTGTCTGCTGCTAGCATCCTTACCAACATAGGCAGCAAGCCCGTGATCAGGGACGTGATCAGGCTCCTTTCGGCACCGTGAGGAAAAGCAGTTTCTACTGTTGGCTGATTGGCTATTGCCCATTGGACTTTGCAGTCGGTATGAACTTTGCAGATGAATGGAAGTCACTGCAACATTGCGAGTATTGTGACTATTGTGTTTTTCTCTGCAAATATTGTGAGTGACTGAAAATCATTGTAACGTTTGTGATTATAGTGCCTCAACAACCGACAACGAAACTACAATTTCCTTTTGTTTCTTTCAGTTTTAGATTTGTTGTCCCGCCACCCCTCCCAGGAAGTATATCAACGTAGTGCATGCGCATTGTGGAAGTGCGAATGTGAAAGTGAGATTGTGCTGTCTCACAGTCTAGTGGTCTAGTGGGTATAGTGGTATTATTTGTCATAATCTTTGGGTCTAAGCCACTATTTAAGCATGTCTACAAACAAGTATAAGTTGAAAACAGGCATGCCGTCAACCGTGTTGTCACAAATCAACCTGCCAAAATCTGTTGTCGACAAAGTCAATTCCCGCACAACACAAACGAAACCCAATTGGATAAGCCGCCCAAATGACACCAACGACAGTCCCAGAAAGGTACGGTGCGTTCAGCTTCTATTTCGTCCGATATTAGGACCTTTTGTAAAGAACACCGTTCTCTTCAAAATAATAACGGTGGACTGTTGTGTGCCAATGGGCCCACGGGCAATATAATGGGGACAGGTGTTTGTAACACAACGTCGGACCGTGTGGGCTTAGTGTTTGAAAGTGATCATATGATTACGGGAAATGAGGTGGGGTCAGGGGTTAGCAAGATAACTCTAAAGTGTGTGGGGTCTGTTTCTGAAAGTATACCAAATTCAATACTGATTGCCCCTGTAAAAGAGCCCAACATCTTAACCGCCCCCACTGACCCAACTATGTTAACAGCTTGCCCTGATAGAGCACTTAACTGCGTGTTTGCACACGGGCCGTGAAATCTTAAACCCCCTGCCCTGCACAGTGATTGCACAACATAGATTGCGGCAAGCCTATGGGCCTCATCACGACTTCGGCCGTAACCCTTAAATCCGGCGGTAGCGCTATTACCGCCGGATTTAAGGGTCCGGCGAATCAGGACTTTGGCGGATTTCGCCCCAGCTCTGAGCTGGGGGGAAATCCGCCAAAAATTTGCGCTATTACCGCCGGCGGGAAATCCGCCGGCGGTATTAGCGCGAAGATTCCCCATTGAGCCCAATGGGGAATGGGGCATTCCTGAATGGGCTCAGTGGGGGATGGGGACTTACATTACCGCCGAACTCGTGATCGGCGGTAGGGCTAATACCGCCCGCGCTAATAGCGTTACCGTTACCGCCCAAGTCGTGATGAGGCCCAGGCGGGGGAAGTGGATGACGAAGCACTGGACTTTATGAACACCACGCACAAATCAAATGATTGCACCCATGATATACTTTATATCTGCTCTAACACGGGTGATTTAATTCAGTTGGAAGAAAAATCACAATGTACTGAATGATTCAAAATGGCATCCTGATGTAGCTGTTCTTGCCCCATTGGATATCCCAGCCTTGAGCGCTCCCACGGACATAATCCCTTGCACCTTTGATAGAAATCATATTCAAAACTATATGAAATCCTAGACACCAAGCTTACAACACAAACAGCCAAAATGGATCAATTGCTGGCCTTGACCACTGGCCCGTTTGGGCCAGAGACCACCCCTATCATCGAAACTGGCTCTTATCAAGCCCCGCCAGACAACTCATGCAAACCTGATCAGCAAGTTCCAGATAGAGTTGGACATATTGACCAAGATATATTGCCTCAATCAGTCACATCAAAAGAGACAATAGTTGTGCATGCCTCAAATAATACGCAGACTAGAGGTGCGAATCCACCCAGCATGCATAAAAACACTCACTTGGGACTAGTGCCTCAATGCCAAGGGGCTCCTCCAGATCGTGGTATCGATGAGCCAGTTAAGATCAACCCCAACATGACTCAAACTGTGGGTGAGAAAAACATTTTCAATGTATTCAAAAAAGCAGGACCTGTGAATTCCAATAATGACAGAAAAATGGTGGAAACAGTATCCCGGACTGTGCCACCAGCAAAACATCATCTGAAACGAATTTAAAAAAAAATCCAGGAGAATAAGAAGGATAGTTAGCCTGCAAAAAAAATCAAACAAGCAAGAAACACAGGGCTCTTTAAGAACAGCTATTGAGCCAAATACAATTAAGCATCTAATATACAAACCTTTAGATTATCTAGTAGCAATGTCAAATGATACAGCCATAGTGAAAAAAGTATCTATGGTACCTGAGACAAATGTCCTAAAGGCCCCAGTCCATGACCAAGAGTTGAAGACAGGAGAACTTAATAGTGTGTCTCCATTGCAGAGCTGAATTACTCCATCATGTGCAGCACAAAACACTCCATCTCTACTTCAAGACATACGACAAGAAATTAAATCCTCTATTGAAGCCTACTTGACTCAACTCCACCCAAAGTGCTCTAAGCCTGTCCTAGACCTCACAGCTCTGATTGTAGTTGGTCTCCCCAGCAGACATCCGTTCAATGCTACACTTGAAGGTCAGAATCCATCGCCCACAAATAGGGTGTCACTTCTGTCCTCTCAAAATCAATAACAAGAGGAATTGATTCCAAGGCCCATAATGACCAGCCAGCAACCATTACAAGGCGTTGTATCAGTGTCCCCGGAGCAGATTAGTCCTAAAATGACTCCCCAACCAACTATACAAGATCTGCGAGAGGAAATTAAACCCTCAATCGAAGTTTACATATCCCAGAGTCAGGGCAGGAAAGCTACAGATGATGCCCTATGGACTGCACAGAGTATCTTTCCAGCCCTGGGCTCTCTCTTGAGGGGTCCTATTGACAGGAAACAGACCGATGGGGCTAATCAGGTTATTCAAGCCCATACTTCTAACCGAACAGGAAATGTAGAAGGAAGCTGGGCCTCCGTAAAAAAACTAGAGCCGCAGCTCTCTAGTCACGCATCAACAGAGCAGGGATGTAAGCAGAAGAGTGTGCACCGGCTAGCTATAAAATCAGGGAGCACCCGTACAGTACATATGATCTTAACAGAATGAGTATACTTAACATCTGTGCAGAAATTCCTGAATTGACAAAAATCTCAACAGTGGATATTGATTTGGTAGGATTCCCGAATCAAAATACTCTGTCCGAAGCACGAATGCATATTAAATCAGCACTAGGAGCGGATGCATTCTGGGCATCCAGAAGAGCATTGTTCGACATGGGCTTTTTACTAACACAAGAAATGGCTTCAGGAGAGCAATCTAGCAAGAGATACAAATCTCGGATCTTTACAGCACACATCAAAGACTCTAAGCTAAACCAAAGAAAATGGTTGCAAGTATAACAACCCATAACCACTGAAGATATAAGACTTATTTCATGGAACACCAGAGGCCATAACCATTTTCTTAATTCAACAACCGGGGTGTGGGTTGATCATGCCAATATTGCCTTCCAAGAGACCTGGTTAGTGTCACCACCCATCTGGGATTCTCACTTGGTCATGATCACCACCGCGGTACAAAACACCATAGGCCGCCCTAAGGGAGGGTTGCTGCTTGCTGTTAAAAAAAAAAAGGTTTTCATATCCATGTGTGTAAGGTGCCTTCTACCAGTTTTCAAGTGATCAAACTAAGCAGAGATCTCCTGGTAATAGCCATAATAAATGTCTCCTGGAGCCCCCAGACATTAAAAGCTGAAGACTTCTTTGAGCAATTTATACGTGATTTTAATCTCCATCTTCACCCAGGCTTGGATATAGAACTTAGAGGTAGTGAAGAAACATGGTCAATACTCATGAGAGAACGATATTTTATAATGCTCAATGGAAGTGTGCCAGGAGATATACCATCACAGCCCACATGGCACAGGCAGTCCCTGCAAGGGACACTTGATTATATTTACTCTAATCGCTCTTTCATGAATGCCATCAAATCTCTAAAGGTGGTACATTCAGAGTTAAGTGATCACAATAGTTTATGGCTAGTATTTTCACTTCCTACATGATCATGCCAAATGCATTCGAACATCAATGTCACAAACCTCATCGTAAATAATCAAGGTAACTGGTTAAAGTGCACAAGATCGAAATTAGAACATCTTAACTCACGTCTGCGTGACCTATTCCTATTATCGTATCAAAATCCTGAGAGGGACCATGTCTATGCAATGCAAATGTTCATTCAAACAACTCAGCCATATCTTACTAGAATACAGAAACATTGCGACATCTTTGATGACATGCTGCAGAAACGAAAGGCGCAGCTGAGAAGAGAAATTCGTAATCTTAATTCATCAAATTATGCCAAAAAATGCACCAAAATAAGATATCTAAAGGGAAGTTATAAATTGTGGCTTAAGGCAAGACGCGTTAATAACAACATATGCGATGGCGAACAAATGTTAAGACATATCACAAGTAAATCAACAGCTGGTATCTGGTCTCTATTGAACCAAACCACTAGGGGTCCCCAAGCCGTGACCCAAATCAACTCGATTTTAAGTAATGAATGGCAGCACTACTTTCATAATATTTATGCATCACCCTTTCCTAATATGAACTTACATCTCATTAAAGGGGGTGTTAGGCATGATTTTCCGGCCCAAGTTGAGGACATATTGCATTGCATGGGCAAAATAAGTCGCTCTCGTGCTAGGGGCCCTGATGGCCTACACAATGGCATGTTCAAAAAACATTAACAGGAATGGGCGGAGATTTTGTATCAAATCTTTAAAAATGTTTTTAAAATTGGCCATATTCCTGATACGTGGAGGAAATCAATAATACTACCCATATTCAAAAAGGGTGATCGAACAGATCGTAAATCTTTTTAGACCTATAGCTTTGTTGGACACCGCGGGCAAGATGTTTACTATATTATTGTTGATTTCACTAAATCAATGGTTGGATGATAAAAACATTCAGGACCCCTTTCAAACAGGGTTTCTCCCAGGTCTAGGGAAAGCAGTAAATATAATTACACTTATTAGCATCATACAACGTGCACGCCATCAAAATCAACCAATACTACTATACAAGAAACTTGCTGTCTTCAAATGTCCCTGGGCAATCTTTAAATGGGTGATTGAATTACATTCAGACACCGCAATCCAGATAAGGTTAAACAATGATGATCTGGTAACGGATGCGATAAAAACAGAACAAGACCTAAAGCAAGGCTGTTTATTAGCCTCAGCATTGTTTCATTTTTTTTATTTTGGATGTGGGTGCAGCTTTTGAGGGCCTGATTACAGACTCCTCGAAGCTAATGGGGGTCCAGTTACAATGGTTATTACACGCCGATGATATGGTGTTAATTTCCCAAACACCAAAGGGCCTACGACTCCTGCTGCAGGCATTAGACCAATATGCACAGAGAAACTGCATAACAATCAACATCTCTAAATCAGAAGTGATGCAGTTTGGGTCAACTCATCAGAGGAAGGCTGCTCTCTCATGGCCCCTACAAAAGCAAAAATTATCATCGGTTTCCTCATATACTTATTTAGGAATCTGCATCTCCAACCAATGGGGTGATGTCAGTTATCACCACCAAATCGCCCAGAAGTTACGAAAAGCTGTGTCTCAAGCCAGGATCATCAAGGCCAAATTTAGCAGATTTTCTATACTCCCCCTAATAACTTATTACAAACAAAAAGTTACCCCAATCCTAGCATATGGTTCTGAAGCAAAACAATGCCAGCCGTATAACTTCTGGGCCCAGAAAGAAGGAGCTTTTTAGAAACAGTTCTTGGGGTTGCCTATGTCAGAGTCAATATCTATCGTAAGACATGAGTTAGGATTACTTTCTCTGTACGCTATGGCAAAATGGAAGCTTTGCTCACTGTGTCGTAAATGTCTTATGACTAAAGCAACACCAGGTCTGTTGATGGTTATCTCTGGTTATTTAAAAGCCTCTGCGGATCCATTTCCCAAGAGTTGGCGTCTACAAGCGCAGAAGGTCCTTGAGGGGGCAGATATTTCTGTAAAATTGTTAATAGAAAATCCCAACAAAGCGAAATTGAAATTATCGGATAAAGGCTGGATCAAAAGAAGTGCAGCGTGCTTTGGCTTTAAAAATAAATTGGAAAATCCATTTGATCTAAAGCGTTACAACATTGCAGAAAGCTATTTGGTCAAATTTCCGAATTCACGCCTCCGAGATGATTTTCTGCACTTCAGACTGAATCTATGGGCCACTCGAGAAGTATTAAGTAGAAGAAAATTGATTGATTTAAAAGACACCCAATGTCGATTTTGTCACATTGCTATTGAATCACTGAAACATCTATGTACAGAATGTACCATGACAAGTGCACAAAGACTTTTGCTCCTCAAACACTTGTTTGCAGATGAATGTATTATGACAAGTGAGAACTTATGGCTTTTGCTATTTCATACCACAAAGAAAGCTGTTAGATATGCAACACTTAATCTGTTATATCATCTAGGCCAAAAAGGAAAAGACAATAGTTATAAGCCAGGTCTCCCTAATTCTATCAGAGGACCAGAATGTCACAGTGACTTATAAGATCTATCAAACAAATTGATTTTAAGATCACCCCTGGTTCATCATTGGCATTGTTTGTATAACAAAATTGTTTTGTATTGTTATTTAACAAATTGTGAGTGTTTTTTGACTTTTTTTCCAGTGGGAATAGAATTGAAAGGAAATTAACTAATTTTGTAATTAATTAAATTGATTTGATCTTTATGGTTTTAAAATATTGGAATGGTGTTTTTATTTCTTTTGTACCTAACGAAGATGAGTTTGATGTTTTCTTTTTCTGTAATTGTTGAAAGGTCATGAATTTTTCATGACCAAACCAACTGATCTTAAATAAAAAGAAAAAGATATATTAAGAAACACTAACTTTGCAGTTTGACGTTTGCTGGGTAGTGGAAAGGCCACTAAAGAGGAAGTCCTTGGCACTCAGTGACAGGACAGCGCCTGCAGAAGGAAGCATTACATGAATACAGAAGAGCCTCATAAGGGAAAACACTTGCAGTGCAGCACAATCTATAGACTGATGAAGAGTGGAAAACTGCAGGAATGTGGAAGAGTATGAGGTTCCTGTTCCTGTTTCCTGTTCGGTTAGAAATATGGGCTTGGATAACCTGATTAGCCCCATCGGTCTGTTTCCTGTCAATAGGACCCCACAAGAGAGAACCTAGGCTGGAAAGATACTCTGTGCAGTCCATGGGGCATCATCTGTAGCTTTCCTGCCCTGACTCTGGGATATGTAAACTCCGGTTGAGGATTTAATTTCGTCTTGCAGATCTTGTATAGATGGTTGGGGAGTCATTTTAGGACTAATCTGCTCCGGGGACACTGATACAACGACTTGTAATGGTTGCTAGCTGGTCATTATGGGCCTTGGAATCAATTCCTCTTGTGATTGATTTTGAGAGGACAAAAGTGACACCCTATTTGTGGGCGATGGATTCTGACCTTCAAGTGTAGCATTGAACGGATGTCTGCTGGGGAGACCAACTACAATCGGAGATGTGAGGTCTAGGACAGGCTTAGAGAACTTTGGTTGGAGTTGAGTCAAGTAGGCTTCAATAGAGGATTTAATTTCTTTTTTTATGTCTTGAAGTAGAGATGGAGTGTTTTGTGCTGCACATGATGGAGTAATTAAGCTCTGAGCCTCCTCCGAGCATGAGGCCACCATCTTCCCTCGCCGGGTTTTGCAGGTAAGTGTGCTTCCTTTCTTTCCTGTGCCCCTGCGTCCCATCCACCACCCCACCCCCTTTTCCACACAATGAGGCACCTCCACCCCTCCCACTTACCTTCTCCTTCCTTGTGCGTGTGCTGGGCCGGGAACAGTAGTGTTCCCTGTGCAGCTCCGTCTTCTGCAAGGCCCCATGGAAAGGGGGAAGGGACTAATAGCAATCACAATAGCTACATTAAGGTCCTTGCTTCTTTAGAGCCTGTAACTATGGCTCCGGGGCATTACCGAATGCAGTAATGGCCCCCCAGCTTGGGCTTATTGCTTAAATGTATCTCTATTCCACACGCTCCTTACTCACCACACAAACACTCCACAAACCGCATCTCCCCAATAGCCTCCGCATTCCTTTTGCTCTCGTCACCTCTGGTCTCTCTGACGTCCTCCACCTCCCGTCCTCACCCAACTAACCCACCCTCAACTAGTCTCACACTCCTCCTTAAATACCCCATCCCCTCCCAGGATTGGATACTCACCCTGTCCAATCACTTACCTGACTCCAGCGGTGTGGCAGGGGAAGTGCTTAGGTAGGTTTAAAAAAAGGCGTGTAAACCCTGGCCCCTTTCCCAGGCAATTTTGCAGCATCTCTTGCGTATAAAGTAAAATACTTTTTGAGGGACCATGGTTGATAAAGCCATCTGATGTTCATTTCCCTGGTGGGCTAGTGGGGTCTTCATTAATAGTGCCTTTATTTAAAAGGTAGGTTCCTTGGTGGTTTCGTCCTTTCACTGGCTTCAGCCCCTCCATTGAACGCGACCAGTGTGGTCACATTCGCAGCCTCCTGCGGCATCGCTTACGGCTTGCTGCTTGCTGCAGCGTCTCTCTGCGTTCCTCTTTGGCTGGAATGCACACATGGGTTGCTTGGGGTGTGCTCCCTCCCCTGACAAGGCCTGTAAGCAGGCCCTGTCACATATGCCATCACGCTAGCATAGTTAAAGATAAATCAAATTGTCTATTGAATTTCAGAAAATAACATTTCTTAATAACTTTTGATCCCTTCCTTGAATAATTGGATGGCTTCATATTTAAAATACATGTTGTTTCTATAGCGTTTTGAACAGTTTTTAACTTTGGAATTACCTTTAGGGAACTGAAGAACATTTTCATCACAAATATCTTTAAATTAGCTGGGCAATCTTGAGAAATTCAAGTTTTAAGATATATCTATATGTCACGTATGCATTGAATGAATGACTTTTATACAAACTGTAAACACATGTGCAGATGATGTACATTTCATACATGTACACTACTATATGTATAAAAGTCAGGGATGACTTTGATGTGAGTTTTTATACGTATATGAGACTTATAGGAGTTGTGAATTGCGTACTTGTGCGAAATGTAAAACTATATGCCTCCTACACATGAGTACCACGCAATCGTACGCTGTGAGATAATAATATCAACTGTTATCTCAGCGCTCAGATGCCTGTGGGCTTGTTGCGTTATATAAAACTAGATATGATTATTACACATATCAAAAAGCTCATCAAAGTTAGAACTTACTTTGATATGAGCTTTCATACATGTAGGAGGCATATAAGACATGCGCCAAATTAATATACATCTTCAATAAGAACAGTACACGTACGTTTAGATGCACATCTACAATAACAAATGTATGACAAATCACATCAAAGTCAGTACACATGCTTTTTCACCAAAACATTTATGCCACATGCTTTTATGCCACCCATACCCTTATGCCACACATGCTCCTCCGCCACACATGCTCATTCACCTCACACTTTTTTGCTGCATGCTCTTACAATGCATGCTCTTAATGACACATTCTCTTATGTGACACATCTTTTTTGATACACACTCTTGCAATACACTCTTATGCCACACATGGTTATAACACATGCTCTCACTCCATATACCTATGTCACACGCTTGCACCATACCACTTGCTCGTATGTCACATACTCTTACCCAAACGCTCTTATGGCACATGCACTCACATAACCTACACTGACATGTCATATTGACATACCTCATTTGCCAGACACTCCTCTGCCACGCACTTACATACCAAATACTCCTATGCCACTGATATGTCATAAACTCATACACCATGGTTATTTGCCACACACTGCTATGCCATGCACCCCTACACCAAAAACCCGACACTTATATGCCACACACTCATATGCTTACATACCAAATGTATGCACCATTCAGAAACCATACACTCATATGCCATACACTGATAAACCATACACTCATACACTATACAAACATACACACAGCATAAACACATATGCCATACTTGTATGCTTTATGCATTTTAGTCATACAGTAATATGAGATGCAACCATACTTGATACATGTATACGACATGCAAGTAGGTCACTCCCTCTTACGTCATACCCTCCAAAGCAGGACCTTCATACACCATATTCCCCACAAAAAATACTGAAATAAAAACATTTGAACACTTTTTAAAGAAAGTGTTAAGGTTACTCTAGCAAACAAGAGTAAGAGTACAAACACTCACTCTATACCTCTACAAATCCAACAATACAACTCAAAGTATAAAACTCTCCATACCAATGCAAATCCAACCTTAAAACTAAATATAGGGCAGTTTACATCAATACCATAGTTTGAATTCAGTCATAAAACTGCAGGTATAAAAACTCAATCCCTACCCCTACAAATCCAACCTTAACACTAACTTTAAATGTAGTATTGATGTAACCTACTATTTAAAGTTAGTGTTGAGGTTGTAGTGGTATCAAGTGAATTTTTATACTTTGAGTTACATGTTTGAATTTGTAGTGTTATAGAGTCAGTGTCCCTAAATGTTATTTCTACAGTTTGTAGACTTTACTTCTTGTTAGAGTAACCGTAACCTTTATTTAAACATGATTTTTTCAATATACAATGGAAACTAAAACCTTTAGTTGAGGTGAAGTTAAGGTTTGAGTTGCACAGTTAAAGTCAGAGTTATGTACATGCATCTGTGAATTTCTTGAAAACCCAGTTAGTTGAGGTAAAGTTGAGGTCTTCATTAAAAATCCACAAAGTGACAATATTCGTCAGGTAAGGTAAAGATGTAATCTTAGTGCCCCGCCGTGCACTGCCCATATACTTATACATGCCATCTCTGATTACATTACAATTTACATTTGTAATGACATACCTAGACTTTAATGACAACTTTCCAAGCCATCTGATTGCCTGTGACACACCTGCAAACTGCTAATAGAAATGATATTCATTAATTTTGTCATTTATATAGCTCCTTTAACCATAATCATGGTCCCAATGCGCTGTTGTTGTATGCCCTCAGAGGGACCGGAGTCCAACATTTAGGAGACGTTGAGAGGTGCTATTATGCATGTGTCCATTTCAGCCATCATGTGAAGTTGGCCAAGAGCCTGCTATTCACCTATGTCTAAATGGCGTCTGGATGGGTGCAGCAGAGGTAAACTATGAACTAAACAGGGGTAGGTTGTAATTAAAGAAATAGAGAATTATGTGAGAAGCTACAGTTTAAATTTTTGTCATTAAAGGTAGCTTTATTCTAATGGCAGAGTTGTTGTGCAGTAGTGTTTTTGTTATATGTGAGTGCAGGGTGTACGGAATGAGCCTGTGCCTTCTACTAAGTTATGAAGTTGTGGTGTGCAAGGGGAGAAAATGGGTTAGCTGTGGAAGAATATGGCTACCTTGCATAATTGGGCTAAATACAAAATATGGCTACCTTACACAATTAGGCTAAATGCAAAATATGGCTCAATAAGACAGTTGGGATAAAAGCAAGGTATGGCTCGCTTACACAATTAGGCTAAATGTAAACTATGGTGACCTTACACAATTGGGCTAAATGCAAAATATGTCTGACTAACACAGTTGGGCTAAACGCAAGTTATGGCTATCTTACACAATTAGGCCTTATGCATGTAGGTATATGGTATTAGTAAGGATGGTGGGGTTTTACTGGAGGACAGTAATGTCTGTACTCCCTCCCACACTACACTTAACTTATCAGTCGCTGTAGGCTGTCTGCATCAGGTGTGGAGCTGCCCTTTGCCTCTGGCCCTTAGCCAATGGCTGCCCAGGCAAGTCTGCCCTGGGTCCAACAATCAGCCTACAACACTTCCGGGCCAATTACGGGCAGGGGAGGAAGTGGAGGGCAGGAGCACTGCAGGGGAAGGTGGGTAGGAGGAAGCAAGTGGAAAAGGGGGAAAAGAAGATGAAAAGGTGAAAAGCAAGTGGAAAAGGGGGAAAAAGATGAAAAAGGTGGAAGAAAAAGAGGAAAGGCAGAAGAGATAGAGAGAGAGGGACTACAAAGGTGGGTCAGGGAGAGCACTCACCTGAAAGTTGGCCCTCGGGCAGTAGTAGCAGGACCCGCTCTCATGGCCTGCTACAGGTGGAAAGACCGCCCTGAGTCCTGCAGATCAGGTAGCTGAGCCAGCAACACTGCCAGGCCAGGTAAGACAGGGGAGGTGGGTGGAATGCGAGAGCACTACAGGGGAGGGAGCAGCAGTGGGTCGGGGAAGCGAGTGAAAAAAAAAGGGGGAAAAGAAGATGAAAAAGGTGGAAGAAAAAGTGTAAAGGCAGAAGAGAGAGGGACTACCATGGATGGTGGGGGAGAGCATTCACCCGAAAGCAGGCCCAGGGACGGTAGTAGCAGGACCCACTCTCACGGGCCTGCTACAGGTGGAAAGACCGTCCTGGGCCCTGCAGAGCTGGTAGCTGGGCCAGGAACACTGCCAGGCCAATTACGGGCAGGGGAGGTGGGTGGAAGGCGAGAGCACTGCAGGGGGGGGTGTGGGAGGGAGCAGCAGTGGGTTGGGGGAAGCATGTGGAAAGGGGGGAAAAGAAGATAAAAAGGTGAAAAGTAAGTGGAAAAAGAGGAAAAGAACATGAAAAGGTGGAAGAAAAAAGAGAAAAAGTGAAAGAGAGATAGAGGGACTGCCATGGAGGGTCATAGAGCATTCACCTGAAAGCAGGCCCAGGGACGGTAGTAGCAGGGCCCGCTCTCACAGGCCTGCTACAGTTGGAAAGACAGTCCTGGGCCCTGCAGACCAGGTACCTGGTCCAGCAAACACTGCTGGGCCAATCACGGGCAAGGGAGAGGGGTGGAGGGTGGTAGCACTACTGGGGAGAGTCTGGGAGGGAGTGAAAAAGGGGGGGGAAAGAAAATGACAACATCATTGTCACATAAAGTAAACTATGTCTGTATTGCATCTGCCACTGTTAAATATACCATAGTACACATTCTTTCAATACATACATACGTGTTATTTGATAGCATATGTGCTACCATTAGCAAGGTATGATGCGCAAAATTTCAGCTGTTTCAACCACCCTTATTGGTTGAGTACAAAAGTAAAGAATGCAACTATGGAAAATCACTTTTATCCATGTTTTAAAAGATATAAATGGTGTTTGCAATTAATGCTTTGCAGATGGCATTTGCAATGGATCCTATGGAATCCACCTGCTTCTAGCAGCTGCTAAATGCAGTCAGTTCCATAGAAATCCATTTGTTGGGCGCCTACATGAAAATCCCAGGCAGGCGTACAACAAAGAAGTTGTACAGGTAGAGTGGGAAGCGCAAGGAGAAAAACAGATGTCTCCTCCCGACTCCCACGACAAGTGCAAAACACTTTTAAAAGGTCCTGCTGCATTGCAACAAGTGTAATACACCTCGTCTATACACTTTTTTGGTAAACTGTAGGTGTATTTGTCAAATTACTCACACTATGTTTAATTCACACTGCATCTGGGTTGAGGTCTATTCTGCATTTAAAAACTGTTTGTTTTCCGAATTTCTTGCTGAAGACCTTTTGGTGCTGTTAGATGATTCCTCTCTTGGCATCTTTGGGAGTCTGCTTGTGTGCTATTAGGAAATATTCTGCCTGGCCAGACCCAAAGGACATTTTGAAGTCTGGCAGGTGCTTCCACCAAAGTATTAGAATTCCTTTGGAGGCCACATGGAAACTACCCTTGTTATCACTTCCTCTGTAGTGCATGACTGATTGGAACCACTTCCCCTGTAGTGCATGACTGATTGGAACCATTTCCCCTGTAGGAACCACTTCCCATGTAGTGCATGACTGATTGGAACCACTTCCCCTGCAGTGCATGACTGCTTGGAACCACTTCCCCTGTTGTGCATGCCTGCCTGGAACCACTTCCCCTGTAGTGCATGACTGCTTGCAACCACTTCCCCTGTAGTGCATGACTGCCTGGAACCACTTCCCCTGTAGTGCATGACTGCTTGGAACCACTTCCCCTGTAGTGCATGACTTCCGGAAACCACTTCCCCTGTAGTGCATGACTGCTTGGCACCACTTCCCCTGTAGTGCATGACTGCTTGGAACCCTCCATACATGTACATCACATTTCTGGAGTAGCTCCTGAGCAGTGTGCAGAGCTCCAGGCCATTGTCTGCACCACTGTCATTGCTAGTGTTATAATCTTGCCTAGTGTAAGATCTGCCTCTTCCCCTGTAGTGCATGACCGATTGGAACCACTTCCCCTGTAGTGCATGACTGCTTGGAACCACTTCCCCATTAGTGCATGACTGCCTGGAACCACTTTCCCTGTAGTACATGACTGCTTGGAACCACTTCCCCTGTAGTGCATGACTGCTTGGAACCACTTCCCCTGTAGTGCATGACTGCTGGGAACCACTTCCTCTGTAGTGCATGACTGCTTGGAACCACTTGCCCTGTAGTGCATGACTGCTTGGAACCACTTCCCCTGTAGTGCATGCCTGCTTGGAACCACTTCCCCTGTAGTGCTGCATGACTGCTTGGAACCACTTCCCCTGTAGTGCATGACTGCTTGGAACCACTTCTCCTGTAGTGCATGACTGCCTGGAACCACTTCCCCTGTAGCGCATGAGTTCTTGGAACCACTTCCCCTGTATTGCATGACCGGTGGAACCACTTCCCCTGTAGTGCATGACTGCCTGGAACCACGTCCCCTGTAGTGCATAACTGCTTGGAACCACTTCCCGTGTAGTGCATTCTTGGAACCACTTCCCCTGTAGTGCTTGGAACCATCCATAGATGTACATCACATTTCCGGAGTAGCTCCTGAGCAGTGTGCAGAGCTCCAGGCCATTGTCTGCACCACTGTCATTGCTAGTGTTATAATCTTGCCTAGTGTAAGATCTGCAGCTTGCCATAATGTGCCCTTTGTCTGCTCATTGTTTGTGTGGGTCCCCCATGATTTTTTAGATTAATGTGCCAAAGTTGCATGTGGCTGTGATGGCTTGTAAAGCAGCTACATATTCTTCTGTTGTCATTGTGTGCTTTTGACATCATGCTTAGAAGTGCCTTTTCATGAGCACAATCACCTTGGTAAGGTAGTCTTTGTCCAAGCACGCCAAATTACTCTGAAGGGAGTCTTGTTGCTCTCCTTGCTGGAGTGGCCCTTGGGGAAAGATGCATGCATCACCCTTGGGCTGCTGAACCCAGACAATGTACAAGCATAATAGTTTTCTTGTTGAGTGAGCCATTGGTGCTGTCTACGGCTTCTAGGTACATCAGCATTTCTGCATTCCACCTTTTCCAGGGTATAGGAGGTACGTTTGGCTTCTGCAGACATTTCGGCCGTGGCACAAAGGAACAGGGCCTGGAGGACACTGCTGGCTGTGGAAAATCTAAAAGGATTCCCCCCAACTCCCTGCCAGGAACCTGTTCTCGGACCCTCCTCATCTGGCAGAGGTGCTCTCTGATCCAGATTCTGGGGGTGGTGTACTGCCGGAAGATCACATGGGGGAATCAAACCGGGAGGACTTGGAGGAACCTCTTTTTAACTTTCCCCATAACCCTGAAGAAGTGGAACAATCTAAGTTCACTAACATGAACTACAAGTCATAATACCACAGGGACTGGGATAAAGAAGATGCGTCTGGAGGCATGTATGTAGAAGTGTAAGACAGGCAAGTAGGCCTAACCGCCTTTGCCAAGGCCAGGCAATTAATACTAAGGGCCTGAACCTGAACTTAATTGCCCCACCTGAGAGGCATAAAAGGTTGCAGCAAGAAAGAGCAGGAGGAAAGAGTTGGAGCAGAAGCTGGAAGGCTGGCAGTAGTAGCAGGTGGGAGAAGAGCATAAGGCTGGCAGTTCAAGAGGAAGTGTGATCACTTAAGGGACGCCGGGCCGAGAGAAGAGACGATTTCACCTGCAGGTTCTGAATTGGTCCTGTGTTCACAAACCCTGCCTGGCTGTGGCTGCATTGAGAGAGACGTGGCAAGATTGAAGGATCTTCTCAGGCGTGCCTAGTAGCTGTAGTTGCAGTCAAAACCGTGCTGCAACCTGAAACCCGTGTGCAGAAGCAAGCCGAGGGATTAAGGAGTGAAGGAGATTCCCTGTGGTCGAGGCTGGATCAGAGAAACCCATGCTGCAGATGGCTATGGGTCCAAAGAGTGCCTGAAGTTACAGTAGGAGGAAGAAAACTTGGGAAGTGAAAGCATCCCGCAACCACAGTGTTTCTGGAGCCACTGAGCAAAGCTCTGCATTCAGATTCACTGAAAAGCTCTTGCAGCTAACTGTTACCAGCTCCAATATCATTCACATGATATCAGAAGTGAGTGGAAGTTGCTTGAAGTTGTTGTTTGTTCCTGTTGAAAGTTATAAGAACAAAGAAAATGTATCACACTCGCATCTAAAGAAAGTTGGAGTGATTGTGTAAACAAAAAAGCTTTTCATTTGCATTGTTAAACTTTATAACCGTACCAGTGTGGTCATGTGCCTCCAATTGAGAAGAGAGAGCGCTTTGTTGAATCACTCAGATAGCTTAAACTGATTTTCACACACTGTTACAATGGATATTACAACAAAGAGAGGTCACGGACAATTTTGATTTCCGATGCGAGTCAAAGGATCACTTCTTACTAATAATAGGGAATGCAAGTCCTTACAGTTCCTGAACATTGAAAATGTCCATCAAAGAGTGGTCACGTGTACATAAATCTCTTTTTTTGTGAAGCTTGAACCTTGTAACATTCAGAACAAGTATTTTATCAATTATAGAATTTGGTGAAGTAAAGAGAACAAGCATTACCCAATCCAGTAGGCAAAATTCTTTCTATAGTGAAACCAGCCCTAATTAAATCTAACCACGTGTCCTTTGAAGTTGTTGAAGTTGTTAATGGTCCAGTGTCCTCTGATACAAGTGTGACAAGGTTATCCAAAGCTGGAAGAGTCGTAATACAGCTTCGGGTTAGCTACTGGAACCTAGAAGGATTGAATAAAGCCGGGTATGAGAGCTGGGTGCTGTAATGCTGAGACTTGCTGTTGAGAGAGAAGCAGCCTGAAAGCAAATACAGATTATACTGGTGGCAGTAAGACAGGCAGAAGAGGCAAAGAGACTGCCCTTTTCTTATAACCTAAGGAAAGAAGAGTGCATTGCCTACCTGTGGAGGTCGAAGACTCTTGTCTTTAAATTGCCTAAGATTCCAAGTTGAAGCATATCTATCAGAACTGTGGTTGTCCATGAGACTGTTAGTGAAGGCTGCATTAAAAGTGGTTGAAGCAGGGGGCTATTGTGGAGCAAAAGAGTCTGCCTCCACAGTAACAGCAGTAGAATGGGGTTGTCAAGAAGTACCAACACCCTGAGAAGAAGCATCCTGACAAATGATACTAAAGACGCTGCAGAGGTGATAATCAGATGGACAGTTGTTGAATCAGAAGTAGTACTTTTGTCTTTGAACTCTAACAATACCATCCTGGATGCAGGATATTCATGATTACCATTGGTGCTATTTTCTTTGCTAGAATTGGAAGGGGAACTTTTCGAAATGGAAGGTTAAGAACTGTTATCTCTGGATTTTTGTTTGGGTGAACTTTTCATTCTTTTGGAACTCTCAAGAACTGATTCAAGACTTTTCTTTTTTTTATGAACACTTGGAGGGATTGATGTTGGACAATCCTGAGAAAGGGATCTACCCATGGCAGGTGAAGGTCATCCAAGTCACTGTTTGCTTGTAAACACTTGTTTATGTTTATAATTTATTTTGAATGTTTTATTATTTAGTGTGTGAGGGCCAGTTGTGTGTATGCTAGGAGATTTTGCCTTAGAACCTAGACTAGTTAGGGAACTTCCTTTTAGAGTAGGCTTGGTTTGGTTTTCTTTGCACTTTTTATTATTAATAAAATGTCTAATACTGAGAAAACTACAAACATTTGTCTGCCTTGCATTACTGACCCCTCACATGTGGTGTCAGGAGTCAGACTGAATAGATACATATTGGGGAACCCTTAGATTTGAAAAACGTAGCAAAAGATCTTCTAATCCAACTACAGCTACTGAACAATCTATTGGATTTGACATGTGTAGTAGTAGGGGAGAATTAATACAACCAGGGGAAAGGGCCTTTATCCCCACATATTTAATTCTCACACATATTGGCAGGGGTGATTGACCCAGACTATAGAGGTTAACCCAGAACAACAAGAAGAAAAGCATATCAAGGTAAGGCTGGGGAAAGAATAGCCCAAGGTATTTTGGATGGGCCCTATACCCAATGCTTAAAGAAATTAAGAATTCAGGAACAGCATCTAGAGGAAACCAAATGTTTGGAGAAGCAGATCAAACCTAAAACATCCCTTGAATATAGATAAAGAAGAGGAAATTATGCCTGACTTAGCTTTCGAACAGCATAATGACCCTCTCCTAGCCGAGGCCTTTAAACAAATTACCAATGAAAAGGAAGACAGAGAAAAAAGGGAACTCATTTATTTTCTCCAGCAGAATGGGTTACTGTATAGAGGCGATGTGGATCCATCAGGTAAACCCCGAACACAGATTATAGTACCAAGAAGTCATAAAGACATTGGACGTCGTTCTAAGTTTGCCGGTCCGGAAACAACAGTACTGGCAAGCTTACTGGTACCGTTGTTTCCGGACCAGCAAACTACGAGTTCTGCGAGCGGGTACCTTTCAGCCCACCAGTTCTGACCTGGCGGGCGGAACGGCACCTACGTGCAAACCTCGACGGATGCACCGGCACCATTCATGAATGGTGGCGGTGCATCCAGCCTCCCCATTCCCATTGAGTCCAGTAGTACTCAATGGGAATGGGGAGTAATATTTTCCGGCACCCAGGAATGGGCAATTACCGGGTCCGCCGGGCTGTAATGCCCCAGTAATTGCCCATTCCCGGGTGCCGGAAAATTCATGACTCCGGCGGCAGCCGTGCCGGTATTTACCGGCCCTACTACCGCCAGAGTCATAATGACCCCCTTTGTACTGCAGATGGCTCATGCTCATCTGACTGGGGAACATTTAGGGATCCACAAAACACCAGCACAAATGTGAATTGGCTTTACTGGCCTAGTATCTATGCTGGCATTAAGAGGTTTATAAACACCTGTGAACTTTCTCAAAAGACCAGTACAATAATTCCTCCTCCTGTTCCCTTACAACCTTTACCTATCATTGATGGACCATTTTTGCAAATCAGAATGGATATAGTAGGCCCATTCCAAACCTAAAAATTAAGTAATAAATAGATTCTAGTGATTCTAGACTATGCCACTAAGTATCCTGAGGCTTTTCCTTTAAGGAACAATACATCTCAACAAATCTTTTTTTTGTTGTTTCATTTATTTTTATTGGCATTTTGCAATATTTAACAAAACAATACCCCACACCGCACCCCTTCCCAACCGTTTGTTCCCTCTACCCCCGCCCCTATCCCAGAGCTGCTGCACCTTTATCATATATGATATACAAAGAAGTCTTTAACTCTCATCGAGTATTTGGAGGCCTTAGGCAATGTCCAAAATTGGAATGTTCTGTGGGCACAGTTGGATCAGATAATCATCCTTCAGATACTCCAACAGAACGCCCCAGTCTGTCCTGAATTTTTGGTTGTCTCCCTGAAGGATAAAGGTGTCCCATTTTATAGCCAATATATGCCACATTTTATTTAACCATTCATGGTGGGTAGGAGCGGCCTCCTTCTTCCAATTCCGGGCAATCACCAGTAAAGCAGGGTCTGTCAATCTCGGCCACCACCTGCATTGTTGAGCATACTTGACCCCAGAATGATTTCAAGGCCAGACAAGACCACCAAATATGATGCCAATCCCCCTGCCCCTTACATCTCCGCCAACAATCCTGGGATGTCTTTGGATGCTTGAATCTAAGCCTCTTGTGGGTATAATGCCATTGAGTGAGTGTTTTATATCACATCTCCCTAAGTTGGATGGATCGAGTGAGCTTTGGAATATTACCCCATAAAACATCCCATTCCTCTTCCAAAATGTTTCGTCCAGGGTTCGTTCCCTCTTGCCCATGTAAGACCACCTGTCTTGTGGACCCCCTTCAGCCTATCAATGCATAAAATGCTGAAATAAAATGTGTATCCCCTGAGTGAGACGTAATATATTTTTTCGAATGCAGTGAATTGTCTGCCTGCAACTAGTTTATTGAGGGGACGTACTACCCAATGCCACAGCTGGTAATAACAAAGCCTGTCCCCTTCCGTAAGGCAAAAAGACTGTTTACACTGCTGAAAGGTTTTGACTTCCTGACCACACATCATATCCTTTAACCTTAAGAATCCCACCTCCCTCTATTTCCCACAGGCTCGCACCTCCTTCCCTGGGGATTCCCAAATAGTGGTGTGAATGGACCCGGAATTGATGAAATATGCCTTTGTTTAACCACTTCATCCCACACCTCACTAACAAGTGCAGTGACACGCGATGCCTTCATACTAGGAGAACGATCCTCCTTGACTAACCATAAAACAACATTTAGCGGAACCCCCATCATGCTCTATCTATGGAAACCCAAAGTTTACTATTGTCCTTTGATAATCATTGTTTCAGCACCCGTAATTGGGCCGCCGAATAGTCCTGTCTAAAATTGGGAACGGCCATTCCTTCCCTATTCCTCAGGGCCGTTAGTGTTTGTAGGTCCACCCACAGGCTCTTATTGCGCCATATAAATGTAGATAATAGGCGATTGAGTGACTTTAAGTAATTCCTGGGCATGTAAACCAGTAGGGATTGAAAATAGTAAAGAAAACGTGTGAGGGTCACCATGTTAATCGAGGCCATATGCCCCATCCATGATATATGTATAGGATTCCAACGTCGCAAGTCGGTTTTAAGTGTGCTGAGTAACCGAGGATACTTCGCCTTGTATAACGTTGCCATAGATTTCGTAATGTGAATCCCTAAATATTTGATTTTCTCTTCCGCCCATTGAAATTGGGTGCACCCCCATATCTCCCTTATCTTTTCCCTCAACAGTGAGAGATTTAATATCTCCGATTTATGTGTGTTGATTTTCAAACCCGATACTTCACCAAAAACAGCAAGCTCTGAGATTACTGCCCTTTGGGACTCCACTGGATCCGAAAGGGCCAGCAACATATCATCACCAAATGCCATTATTTTATTTCCACGTCCCCCAAAGTGAATATCTTTCACTCCCGCTGCTTCACGTAAACACTGCATTAGCGGTTCCAAATAGATTGCATAAAGCAAGGGTTACAACAGACATCCCTGTTTGGTCCCCCTCTCCAATCGGATAGAGACAGAAGGCTGTCCATTAATGGACAGGCGCAGTGTAGAGGCTTGTATCCTCCAGAGGTAATGTTCCCCAAACCACATACTTGTCATTGTTCGAAAGAGAAACATCCATTCCACCCGGTCGAATGCCTTTTCGGCATCTAAAGCAAGAAGAACCGCTGGAATCCCCCGCCTCTCAATCTTTTCTGTCAAATGGCAGATGCTTCTTGTATTGTCAAAAATTTGGCGTTGCCTAATGAAACCCACCTGATCAGGTCCTATTAATGTTTGGAGTTTATCCTCCAACCATGAAGCTAGAATCTTGGTATATATTTTGGCATCGATATTGATTAGCAGTATTGACCAATATGACCCGCAGCATGTCAGGTCTTTTCTCGGTTTTGGGAATATCACCAATTTGGCCTGATCCATCGAGGCTGTAACGTGCCTGGTTCTTTCAAAAGGAGTTATATAAACGCGTTAGATGGGGGGTGAGGGCTTTATGATATTTCTTACAGAAAATAGCAGTGAAGCCATCGGGCCCCAGGGCATTATTCAAGGGAAGTTTTCCAATGGCCATACTAACTTCCTCCTCTGTGATGCCCTTCTCTAGATCTTCTCTTTGTTCTCTCGACAACCTCGGAAGAGTTACATCAGCCAAATAAGTGTTCTGCAGTTCGTCCCAAGGCCTATCTGAGGAATACAGAGCTCCATAGAAGCATTCAAAACACCCTATAATTCTCTCTGTATCAACCACATCCTCCCCTTCCCACTCCCTAATTCTTATGATCATTTGGGCTGCCCCTCTCTGTCTCTGTTGTCATGCTAATAACCTCCCCGCTCTATTCCGCTTAACATAATAATATGCTTTAGCACTAAGCTCTCCGCCTTTCTAGCCCTTAGGATCCCAATCTGCCCTCAAATTGCTCTATAGGTTTTCATTGTGTTCCTCCTTGGATAGTTACCCATTTTTGAAATAATATCCTTAAATTGAGCCTCTAAGTCCTCCTCTAGATAGCGTGATCGCCCACAGGGATACTTCCCGGATACGTCCCGCCAGTCGGTAGGAAACCCAAATATAATCTATACGCGACTGGGATCTATGAGCATGCGAATAGAATGTGAATCACACTTCCTTGCCCCTACAAACACGCCACACATCTACCAAGCCAAATTGTTTGAATTTTTCTTTAAGATGCTGGGACGGTGTATCCCATGGCGCATACCCTACTTGACTTCTATCAATCTCTGCATCCCATGCTATATTTAACTACCCTGTTAGTACAGCATAACCCTCTGCTACGCTTTCAAGAGTCGCCAAGGTGGTCATGAGAAAACCACGCTGTCTGGAGTTAGATGCATAGCCCGTTGCTACAGTAAATACCTCTGTCTTAATGCGAAACTTAACGAAAAGGTATCTCCCTCGCTTATCTTCTGTGGAAGCCAGAATCACCATATCAGGATTGTTTATGAACGCTATTAAAACCACTGCTTTTTTGTCATTCACATTAGTCTGAAAAATCTGAAGGTACTCCCTTATTTGGATTCACAATCTATCTTACCTCTATATGTGGGTTTCTTGGAGCGCAAAAAAGTCTGGTTTCTGACGCCTCCGAAAATGCTCCAGCTTACTTTGCTTTACCGGTGAGTGTAGCGCTCTAATATTGTACGTGGTAATTTTAAAGCCCATGAAAATTCCCTAATCTTTCAAATGCTCTACCTCTCCTTTGACCCCTTATCGATAACCCCTGTTGGGAAACCCCCATGTTTGCATGGCCTTTGCCTCTAAAAGTGTATATAACCCATGTTTGGGCCATTGTACCTCTTACTGTCTTGCCCACCTTCGCGAACTGCTTCTCTTCACATGCCCAGCAGCTCACCCTCCCATTCTCATCCCAGCCTCCCCAACCGCTTGCAACGAGCCAGGACGGTCCATGGGGCCTAATGACAACAGGGACAGTCCCTGACCATGTACCAGTAAACTACCTGGATTCTACCAACTGTGGATAGATACATTAACCCTCGCCCTGAGATCCTAATCAGACCCCCTATCCCAACCTCCTACCTAGCGCTGTTACCAAACAACCACCCCGGTCTCACCCAACAAGCCTGAGTCTGACTTCATAGCCCGCACTCACCAGTATAGTGGGCCCCCCTCCATCACTACTCCGTGCGTGGCGTGTCCATCAGCTTCTCCCAGCCTCTGAGGCCCGTGCTTTTCTATTGTCTTGTTTCACTGTGGACCACTCCCATTGCTGTCTCTGCTGGGTGGTTTGGCTCCCTTAATCCTGTGTCCCGGCCTCCTTGCTGCTCTTTGGTGCCACCACTTTAAGGCTTTCTTTGCACGTTGTCACTCTGAACTGCCTGCCCTCCCATGAAAACAGAAAATTAAATAGCAAAGACCTATATCGAACCTTTTCCTGATTAAGAATTCTGGTGACGGGTCTCATCAGCCTTCTTTTAAGCAGAGTAGAATATGCCAAGTCCTAGAAGAGCTGTTCTCCCCAGCCATTGATGATCAAAGACGTGCTTACTCGTGCTGCCTTCAAGATTTCTTTTTTTGCCCGTAAAACGTCAATGCTGCCAGAACATCCATATGTCGGGCCCCTGGCTCTTTTCTTATCGGTCCCACTCAGTGAATCCTATCTAAGCAAATCTCGTCCGAGGGAATCTCGAGGAGCAGTTCAGCGCAAAAAGTTTGAATTGATTGCTTAAAATCTTTGTCCACAATCACTTCTGGAACATTCTTAAAACCAATGTTCGAGCGCCTTGATCTGTTCTCGAGAGCTTTGCACTGAAGCTCGAAGTTGTGCGACATGCGTGCCAGTCGTTCTATGGCTTCATCATTTTGCTGGGCGTCTTCAAACAGTGCTTCTTCAAAGCTTGCTCATTCGTATCTACTCACTCTCCTAATTTTGAGTTTTCCCCTTTTATTTCCTGTACAGCACCTTTTTTGTCAGTTTTTGAAGAGAAAATCTGCTCATAAAAAGATTCCTGAAGAGATTCCTTAAGGCGTTGCTGGAGGTCCGCTAAACATTGCATCAAATCTTCTTTGGTAATCGCCATTGCATCCCAATGTTCTGGAGTCTCCACATCTTGTGATAGTGATTGTGGGGATTGGGCCACACTTGCGCCTCTGTCTGCCAACACCTAGTGATCGTACCCTCAGTCCCCCGAGCGTTCAGTGTGGGATGTGCCAGGGAGCCCTTATTCCGTCCTCTTCCTTTAGTTTTCAACATGTGCCTCCCTTAGGATTATCCACTTGACAATCCCCTTCGCACCTTCCAATATGATCTATGTACCAAGGTGTGCTGGTCCTGCCCTCCAAAACCAGGGTGGGGGTGTCACTCACACCATTGAATTACAGACTTTGCTGCACACAGATAGCCCCGGTCCGCTTCATTTCAGTGTTAGTAGTGCCTGCGGTCATAGATTCCTTAGTGTCCGCCCGTTGCGCTAATGAATTTTGTTTTGGATGAGGCCCATATTCCAGCACTAATTTGGTCCCACTCATATTTCAACCAGGGGGCTATTTTATTTATTTATTTATATTGCGCTGGAGCCCGCAGGCATCAGGGCGCATACATTTAGACCAAGACAAACATACTGTAAATGAGACAACTAGATGCTATTTACTTGTCCTAAGTATCCACTCGAGTTATTGAAAGATGGCCATCTTCAATGCTTTCCTGAAAGCTAGGTAGTTGCTCTCTTGTCTGACTGCTATAGGTAATCCATTCCATGTTTGAGCGTCTTTAACTGTAAATGATCTACCTAATCCGTTTGATCGCTTGAAAGATGGGCAGACAATCTGCCCCAGCGATTCGGATCTCAACGAGCGGACAGGAGTATATTGGGATATCTGTTCCCTCAAATAGCCAGGAGACTGTCCATGGAGACATCAATGGACTATGTTCATGGCTTTGAATGTAATCCGGTCCTTAGGTGTCAGCCAGTGAAGGGCTCTTCTGTCCACTCTAATATGTTCCCTTCTAGTTTTCTTCTTTATAATTCTTACAGCTCTGTTCTGTTTGGTCTGACATTGAGCAATGCACCCCTTATTTGCTCCTATCATCAGAGCGTTTCCTTAATGCAGCCTGGATAGTATTGTAGCCCTTACTACAGTGGCACTGTTTTTTTTGTTCAGATAAGGCCTGGTATGATTTAATAGTCGTAAGTGGTATTGGCAGCTTCTGTTCATGTTAATAACATGGGATCCAGGGCTTACTGACGCCTCTAAATAAATTCCCATGGTCTTTACTTTTTCAAGAAATCGTGTGGTGGCATTTCTGATCTGGAATGTCTCGTATTCCTTGTCTAGTTTGGCACGTGCCTGTCGGTATCCAAATATCATAAACTCAATCTTGCTCCCATTTAAGCACATCCAATTGGCTTTCATTCAGGCCTCGAGGATGTTGTAAATAGATTCAACTTTACAAGTATCTATGTTGTAGCTGCCACTCAACTCGATCACCAGCTGAGTGTCATCTGCATAGTTCGCAAAGAAAGCTCTGATGTTATCAAACACTGTGCAAAGACATCTGAAGTAAAGATTGAAAAGCAGGGGGGACAGACTAGCTCCTTACGGCACTCCACAATTAATGGATGTTGGATGTGAGAACTTTTCCCCCCAGTGAATTTTTGACCTTGGCCAGAAAGGAGAGTACCCATCTAGTAGCCTTTGCCGAAAAAGCCACCCATCTATTCCAATGACCATTGTAGTTGTTTGTGCTCTAGTAAATCAAAGGCCGTAGATAGGTCAAGTAATACCAGCATGCCCGATTTGCCTTTGCCCATAATGCTAAGCATATGGGTCTGGAGGTCTAGCATAGCTGTTTCTGTGCTACAAGCCATTCTAAAGCCAGACTGTTGTTTATGTAGGATATTTTCCCTACCATGATGCAATGCCCCTCTGAGTATTTCTTGGCAAGCGCCTTCTTCCTGATGCTCCCCGGCTCTCAGCCCCCTAATATCCGTGCACCCCTTTAGTGTACGGGTCCCCCCTCAGAGATCCCGCAGTGGGCCCCTCCCAGTGACCGTTGGCTTGCTGCTCACATTTGCGTTTGGTCCATGTCGTATCTACATTAGTGGTACCTGCATCCCTATAGTATAAAGTGTCCACGCATTGAGCTAGGGAAGTCTTGCAAATAGATCCTGGGATCCAGCACTCCCTTGCCCCTTTCACAGTTCACTCAGGGGGACTATTCTCCACTCTATGAAGCAATGTCACTTGATGTTTAATCGTTGAACTTGAGGGGCACCTCCTCACCACAGGGTGCCTAATTGTCTCGCCCTCTGCTCATTTGCAGATCAAACTGTGATGCAAGCCCACCTTCTTATTTGTGACCTCAGTGCCTGCTGCCTGCACAGGTATAGATCCCTCCTCTGTGTGCCACTGCTTTTAATATAGGGCGATGATAGTCTGGGGCCCCCTCGCACCTCCTCACCAGCGATCTGCAGTTTATGGGACTCCCAGGCTGGCACCCTCCTGGGTCACAGCAGGACCCTGCGCCATCTTCCTCTGGCTTTCTTCAGTGTTACTTTGGGCAGCAATAGTTCTATTGAAGCCGAGGGGGGTAGGCATCGCCCTCCATCCAGTCCGCTAATGTTAATGCCCCGATGGGGCCTGCCGCACATGGATTCTCAGGGAAATCGCAGCCCCACCCCGCTGTCCGGCGGAGTGGTCCCATCTGTTACAAAATGCTGCTCTGCCTGCCGCCCTCCTCACCATTCAGCGGGTCTGTCTCTAAGGCAGCTCCTGCAGTCGGACCCTGGAGAAAGGGGCTCCTCCTCTAAAATCCCTTACTCCGATCTCTATTGTTCACCCATTGTCAACCTATGCTGGTACCGCTGGTGTGTAAAACGCACTCCGCCTCCCTAGCACGCAGAGCACTGCAAAGTCAGCTGCATGGGCCAACCGCCATGCCCTATTCCTTCTCTGGGTTCCCGGCTGACTTTTTCACCACCACGGTTATTTCTTCACTGTGAGGGGCCGCACTCGTCATAGCTGCCAAAGTGGGGACTCCATTTTCGAGGGTGGGGGGGGGGGAACTAGGACAGCTCCCTGTTTGCTTTATTAACCTTTAGACTGGGGCTGGGGACGAGCTGTGTTTAGCGCATCCTTTTAACAAATCCTGAAACATTTGTTACCCTTCTTTTCTCGAACAAGTTTTCCAAAAGAGATTCTAACCGATCAAGGTTCCCTTTTCATAAGTAAATTTATGTCTGGGGTAAAATACATTCTTCAGATTAAAATGCTTTGAACATCAATTTATCATCCCCTGACAGATGGGTTAGTTGAAAGGTTCAACCAAACTCTAAAACATATTTTGAGAAAGTTGGTTGAAGTAGATGGAAAAAACATATTTTGAGAAAGTTGGTTGAAGTAGATGGAAAAAACTGGGATGTTATGATAAACTGGGCCTTGTTCTCCATCACAAAAACTCCTCACTCATCTACAGGAGTTTCCCCTTTTGAGTTGTTGTATGGATGGGAACCCAATCTGGTGAAAGGAAGATTTTGGCATCATATGACCACTTGGTAAAGGGTCTAGCACCATGTGTTATCAAAATACCAGTTGTGACAAAAGGGAAGAAGAATCAAAGTTGCCCCTGGTATGACGACGATTGTAGAACTTTGCTGTCTGGCTAAAGATGGTAAGTTAGACAAGGACGAACTACGCTCCTGCAGAAATGTAAACAAGCAAATATTACGGGATAAAAGAAGGCTATTCCAGACTTAAGTGGGATGAATTTGAAGAGGCAGCTATCTCACGAGACTCTAAAACCTTTTGGGCTCTTGTCTCGGACAATAAGATAACTTTTGATAATAGGTTATACTCTGTTATCCCACCTGAAGACTGGCTGAGTAATTTTGTAGGGTTGTTTAGATGTGATCAGGTTTTGGAGAAAGTAAGTGAACAAGAGGGTGTCCTAGCGGGACTGGAGAGTAATGGTTTTAATATTGTAATATCATTGGAAGAGGTGCATCGTGCAATCACAAATACAAAAAGTCATAAAGCACCTGGCCCTGATGGGATTCCCATGGATATGATGAAAGATTAACCAGATACATGAGCACCGTTTTCACTCAAATTATTCAATTTAATTGTCAAGTTAAAGCAAGTCCCAGAATGTTGGCGTAAGGCCTTGATTGTCCCCTAATATAAATAAACAAATAGTGGTCTCCCATGCAACTATAGGCCGCTCTCCTTGTTGGACGTGATGGGCCATGGTGATTTTAGATCAGTTGCAACAATGAGTGAATTCAAATAATTTGGTTTCTCATCTACATGTGGGTTTCCGCACAAGGGTGGGCACTATAGATCAGTGCTTTAGGCTGTTTTTAGTTTTCCAAAAATATATAACCTTGAAAAGAATGCGTATCTATGCCACCTTTGTGGACCTCCAGACCGCTTTTGACTCAGTCCCTATTGAATGGTTATGTCAGGTCCTGACTAAGCAGGGTGTACCAGTGCAAATGGTAACTGTAATCCAGCAGTTGTACAGTAAGGATACAGCAGTGGTAAGGTGGGGGATTGCTGGAGAATGCACTGAAGAATGTAATGTTGACAGAGGTGTACGCCAAGGTTGTGTACTCGCGCCACTTCTGTTCTCTCTTTTCATAAATGAAGTTATTCTGGCCTTACTAGAAGAATGTACTAATGGTGATCTTGATCCCCTGAAAATTGGTAATGATATCATCCCAGGATTATTCTTTGTGGATGATGCTATATTATTGGTAACATCCCCAATGGGGCTTAGGTGTAGCTTAAAATGCTTCGTTAGAAATTGCACTTGCCTTGATTTGAAGCTAAATGAATCCGAAACGAAAGTTACAGTCTTTAGATCACCAAAACTCAAACCATGTGTATGTTCCATGAATATTAAAGGGACCGAATTGGAACAAGTCCCTTATTATGACTATTTGGGATTAGATTTGCTGAAGGGGGTACTTGATCATCGCAGTTAAGTAAATCAAAGGTCTGTCTTGGCCATAAACAGCAGGAGTAAGGAAATGTTATGTGAAACATAGTGAAAAAGCAGTTTCTCCAGCTCTTAACATTTATAACATTCCGGCTGCTTTGTACGGAGGAGTACTGTGGGGATGCTGCAACGGTCATCAATTTGAGATCATTGACAATACATTTATAAAATATGTGTTGCGCCTCCCGAAGAGCTTCCCAGGCATATTTTTGCAGATGGAATGTGGCTTGGATCCAATTACCACTCAGTGTGGAAACCGATTTTTTTATTGGATTAGATTATACACATCTCCAGATTTAATAAGGTTTTGAGATCCAATGATAGCATTACTAAATACATTGGGTGGGCAGTCACGGCCATGGGTAGTTCATGTTAAAAACCAATTGAAATGTCTGGGCCTAGAAGCCATTTGGGATTATCCAGCAAATATGTCTAGCTCCACGAGAGATAAAGTAAAATCTGCTATAAAGCTGACATATTGTGAGGCATCAATTAATGGCTGCCTAAAACTCAAGTTAGGCCTTAATGATCTGTGCCTAAAAACTGAACAAGACTTTGAGGGCTATTCGGACCTTGTAGCACCCGTCTACGCACATAGACAGTTCTTGGAACACAAAGCAGGCACTTTGAGGACTGCTAAATTTATGAGCAACTGGAAAGGCCAACCTTCGCAAAATTGTCCACTTTGCAACCTGAGTAGTGAATTTATTATGGATTTTTTGCTGTTTTGTTTTGCTGTTTTTGTTCACCTGGTCAACCATTTGAAATAGGACATATGTGTAATAATTTTAACTATATTTGCTAATATTAATTATCTTTCTAAAGTAACGAGTTTGAGTTTATATTGAAAATGTTATCTATTGTGTTTTAATGGTTTTTTATATTCTAGAACATATCTATTGTGTATTATTTTGTATCCGGAAAATGAATTGTTGTTATAAGCTAATATCATGATGTATATTTTTAGATATATAAAATGTTATCTGATGTGGTTTCATTTTTACTGTGATGCATTGATAATGACAAATTGTCGAATAAAGCATATGATGATGATGAATACAATTTCCTGATGTGTTTTGACCAGAACCCTGGAGAGTGAAAGGAGTGTACCTTTACATCTGCACTCCTCCAGGACAGGTTGTACATCAAAAGCCTTATCGAATCCCAAAAAGTAGAAAACAAACTATTCAAGTAGAGGTAGAGGCTACGTTAAAAGTTGATGTAATTGAACCCTGACACAGCCCATGATCGACCCCAGTTGTCTTAGTAGCAAAACCAGATAACTCTTGGAGGTTCTGTATGGATTTTTGAAAAGTGAATGAAGTATCTCAGTTTGATAGCTATGAAATGCCCAGAATAGATGATCTTATTGGTAAACTAGGTGATGTCAAATTCCTTTCTACTCTGGATCTCACAAAAGGGTATTGGCAAGTACCGGTTAATCCCACGGATAAATCCAAGACTGCCTTTTCAATACCTTTTGGATTATTCCAGTTTAAAGTATTGCTTTTTTGCTTACATCGGGCTCCTGCTACGTTTCAGAGGTTGATGGATCATGTCTTAAGACCTTTATCATCTTTCTGTGGGGCCTATATTGATGACAGGGGCATAGCGTTTGTCTTGGAAGCAAGACAACGCAGCGCAACACAGGTTTGAAACCCGATCCCGCGCTTAGAAACCAATCTCTGGTATTAAGTGTGTTATAAAAGTACAATAAAGATTACCCCTGCTAGCTGCGCAGGGAGTATTAATTCTATTAAAGACTAGGAGGCGAGCATTATGCTTCAACTTCTTTAATTTGCCACTCTTCAGCAGTTTCAACAAACTCAAAAAACCATAACAAAACACTGAAAACAGTCTTCACAGACTTTTCCTTTTTTGAACTACAATCCCCATAGTCTCTGTAGTCCATCTCACTCCTTGCTCAGCTATGACCACATCCTGTCCCTGAGCTCCTCCTCTCTATTACTCGCTCTGAAAGTCACAATGAGAACTCCACACTTAGTCCTGCAACAGGCAATGACTTGAACCATTCCAAACGAATGTCGAACTTCCTCAACTCAGGCGACTACTTCCACTAGTCTCTTACTTCAATTGTTCTTCTGCTCCTCTCCTAGGAATAACAGAAAGCAGAAAAAATCAGGGTGGTGTCCATGTATTGCCGCTAACCTCATATTATTATCACATACGATCATTCAATATTATGCTCAATACATTCATCGGGTGGGAATTTAATGCTCGCCTCCACGTCTTTAATATAATTAATACTCCCTGTGCAGCTAGCAGGGGTAATCTTTATTCTATGACAAGACTGGAGGTGAGCATTATGCTTGTTCAAAGCTTCCCAACACCGCGACCGCTAAACCATCGGTCGGCTTGAAATAAAACTCTTTAAAAGTTCGATCATTCGACCAATCAGCGGCCACCATAATATCTCTAAGAGAAACTCCTGTCTTAAAAGCCTTGGATGCCACTGAGTGCACCCCATACTTATCCAAATCTATGCCTGCTGCCTGCATGATTTCCTTTACCCATCTGGCTATAGTTGCTGTGGATACCCCTTCGTAAGGCTTCCTGCGCGCTATTAGCAATTGCTTAGCACTCGCTGCTCTATACTCTGCAGTCCTGCTCTCGTACTCTTTCACGGAGCTAGCTACACACCATTTAGGTCTAGTTGGTAAATATGGGTAGTGAACCGAGGGAGTCCCCGTCTTGGTTCTCCCCACTATCGTAAAGGTTACGCCCTCTGGTCCGAATGACTTTCTATCCACCTCTAGGGCTCTTACGTCTGCCACGCGTTTACAAGACACTAAACACAGTAGCATTGCTAACTTTCCAGACAGTTGTTTCAGTGACAAATATCTGTTGCTTGGCCAACTCTCTCACAGCTTCAGAACCGACAACACATCCCAAACCGTCTTATACTGAGGCTCTGGGCGTACTGTAACCTTAACTCCTCTAATAAGCTGAACTACTGCCGGATGCTCCCCCACTGGCACACCATCGATGGGGAGATGACCCGCGGATATGGCCGACCTGTATACTCCTATGGCACGGAACGCTTTCCCACCTTGCAGCAATTGGGCTAGAAAGTTCAATATCATCACTACAGGTGCAGAAATGGGATGAACACCTCTCCCTCTGCACCAGCTAGTCCACTTGGCCCAAGCCGCGTCGTAGCTCATTCTTGTGGATGGAGCCCAGGATTCCGCGATAAGCTGCGCAGCCTGCGCTGAAATGCCTGGCAACGCCCAGCATCTCCTGATATCCTGCACGCGATGAGCGGGAGAGTCCCCTTCACTCTCAGAGGATTTAACGACCCAGCTGGGTCCGTGAGCAGTTGTTCTCCTTCTGGAAGAATCCTGGGGCAATCCACTGCTAACTCCATCAGCATCGGGAACCATACTTGCGACTTGCAGCATGGTGCTACTAATAGCAATTCCGCCGTCTCACTCCGACACTTCGCTAAGACTCTGCTCACCATCATAAACGGAGGAAACGCGTAGTGCAGACCTCCGCTCAACTGTTGCAAGAACGCATCCGTCCCTTGAGCTCCCGGGTCCAGCCTCCAGCTGAAATATTTTGCTGTTTGGGTGTTCAACCGGGAAGCGAACAGGTCTATGAGGACTGGCCCCCATCTCTCGGTCATCCTCCGAAATACTGCCGGATCCAGCCTCCAATCGCTGGAATCTGTGAGGTAGCGTGAGTTCCAGTCCGCTATTACATTCAGCGTTCCGGGAAGGTACTCTGCTGTGACCGAAGTCTCTGACTGTAAGCAGAGGTGCCAAAAATCCTTCGCTAGCTCCGCTAACATTCTGGATTTGGTGCCACCCAGATGGTTTATGTATTGCACTGCTGATATGTTGTCCATCTTCAGCAGTACACAGGATCTCATCCTCCCTTTCGTGAAGGTTCTGATCGCGAAGGATCCTGCCAACAGCTCTAGGCAATTTATGTGTAATCGGAGCTCCTCCTCGCTCCATTTCCCCCCTGTCTGCAAGTCTCCGCACCGAGCGCCCCAGCCCAGGCGACTGGCGTCGGATTCTATAATCAGGTCTGGCTTGTCTCCGAAAATGGCACAACCATTCCAGGCGTCCATATTCTGCAACCACCATTGCAGTTCTGTCTTGGATTCCTGATCTAACGGTACTAATTGGTGGTAACGCAGTCCTTGCTGCAGATGCCTTATCTTCAATCCCTGTAGAGCTCGGTAATGTAAGGGGCCCGGAAATATGGCCTGAATAGAGGCTGCTAACAGCCCTACGATCCTTGCTAGAGTCCGGAGGGACACGATCTGCTTCTGCAGACATATTCTCAATTCTCTCTTGATGTCGCGAATGTTCAGGGCTGGAAACTCGAGCGTCGCTTTCCTGGTATCCAGGATGAAGCCTAGGAAGTCCAGTCTCTGTGCAGGCTCAGTATCCGACAGGGAACATCTGATGTGCAGACCTATGTTTCATGTTTTTAGAAAGTCGCCACAGAAGCTGGCTGGCCTGAAACTGCTCAGCAAACATTATTTCGGAGAGGATTACAAGAAGAAATAAAGGATGAATTGGTTAGAGTAGCCCGACCTGCATCTTTTCATGACCTAGTAGCTTTGTCATTACAAATTGAATTCCGATTGTCGGAAAGAAGAGCAGAGAAAAGAAGACCCAAACTCAATGTGCCGCTTTCTAGCCTGCCCTCACTTCCCGAAAAAGTCAAGAACAGAGGAGCCAATGCAGATAGGAACAGCAAGAGGCCCTCTTACTGCTGCTGAACGAAAGAGGAGAAAGGACTTGGGTCTTTGCATGCACTGTGGCTCAGACACCCATCTTCTACGCAATTGCTCAGAAGTACCTCCTCGATGGCAGGGAAATGACAAACCCCGACCCTGAGCCCCTGCTTCTGTGTCCCTGGAAGGGGTATCAGTAACCAGTCCCTGTGACAACACAACCTAACGCTAGAGACATGTCCAGCCATCTGATGGTGTTCAAGGTGACACTAGAGTGAGAAGGAAGGGTCCCAGTAGAGTGTCTGGCTATGCTTGACTGCGGAGCAGCAGGTCATTTCATAGACGACCTATGGGCCAAGAAACACCAGATCCCAAGACGACCCAAGGCGAGACCCATTCTGGTCGAAGGAGTGGATGGTACGCCACTAACCTCAGGACCAATTGTTCACGAGACCCAAACACTAGAGGTGAGGATGAAATCCGACCAAGAGCATCTTACCTTCGATCTTATCCGAGCGGCTCACTTCCCAGTTATACTGGGAATACCGTGGTTGAAGAGGCATGACCCAAGCATCGATTGGGAGCTCAACACAGTGCAGTTTAACTTCCGTTATTGCCATCAGCACTGCATCAGATCAAAGGCAGAAGAAGCCCAGATTGGTATCACAGTACCTCTACCTGTTCCTTGTGTCAATTCCAATACTGAGGATTGATAGTGACTTTGCAGATGTATTTGTTGATGTTCAACCAAGACAACTACCGCCTCATCGGAGGGAGGACTGCAAGATTGACTTGTTACCAGGATCCACAGTTCCTTTCGGTAGGATGTTCCCCTTGTCTCTACCCGAAAAGGAAGCACTGAAAGAACACTTGGCCGTAAACCTCCAAAATGGTTTTAACAGAGAATCAACATCTTTGGCGGGAGCTTCACTCTTCTTCATCTCAAAGAAAGGTACTACTGAACTGAGACCTGTATAGACTTTAGGCGGTTAAACAGTCTGACCACCCGAGATAGATACCCCATGCCATTAATGAATGATATTATTGAAGCAGTACAGGGTGCTCGTGTATTCACAAAACTCGACCTTAAAAGGGCATATCATCTCCTTAGGATATGCGAGGGAGACGAATGGAAGACCGCCTTTAGAACACCCTAATGCCACTACGAGCATAGAGTCATGCCCTTCGGATTGGTGAATGCCCCGGCCCAGTTCCAAAGGTTTATGGACAAGATTTTTGCTGACTTACTCTTCGCCTCAGTAGTCGTCTATTTAGATGACATCTTGATTTTCTCCCACACAATGGAAGAACACGGGCACCATGCCAGAGATGTACTATACAGGTGTCATGATGCATACCCCCGGGCATCCAGACCACGTCAATCAGCCCAGGGAGCGGGCATCGTGTTGCCTTGAGAAAACCCAGCAACCCCTGTTAGGGGCTGTCTGGGTTCAGTCCTGGGGCCTATGGCGCCAGGCTCATAGGTGCACACTTATATGATGCAGACCATGCTGCAAGAAGATCCAAACCCATGTGAGGCCTAGAAGGGACTACTTTACCTTAGGGACTATTATGTTACTCGGGTGTGCTCGTGGAGGAATACCTACTTGGGACTACTTTGGGGGCTATTTAAACCACGTCCGAAGAGCAGCACACGCTTCGCGTTTTTTCTGCATCCAGCAGCGTAACGTTCACCGTGCCAGCAGCAGCATCCAGCCTTCTGCCACACCCGCCTCGAACTTGGAGCACCTTGAAAGAAGGAAAGAAGCAAAGGTTAGAACAAGAGTATTACCTGATTTCTTACCTGATTCCGGATTCATCGCATCTTCAAACCAGAGGAAAGACTTTGTTTTAAAAGCGTCGCATCGCAGCAGCAGCGCCGCGCCATACTCGCCGTTCCACGCAGCATTTCTTCGATCCGGTGCTGTCTCCATCTTTACATCGCCGAATCCCGGCACCTAAGGGGGACAAGAAACAACAAGGTGAGCAGAGAGAACAGACAGAGACAATCTCTTTAGCCGCCATATGCTTACCTGATTTTACCGCCGGAGGTATTATTCATCAGCACGCCACATCTTCTCATGCCGCACCTGTAAGAAAAGGAGAAAGCAGCAAGTTTAACCCTTGGCATTATTTACCCCACAGTGTTGGGTAACACAGACTTTTACCGGAGCGCTTTCAGCAGTCAGTCTTCTTATTGGGTCAAAGTTGCAAGATAAAAGAGGAATTGGGCAGGAGTAAATTCCAGACATTTTGAACTCTTACGAACTACACACTTACGGCTCTTCGCCAGGACCTTTTGGAGTCAGGATTTGTCTACAACTCTTCCAATATCTTCAGGCCAGTGAAGTAACTGGTCATCAACGCGCCCCTGTGTGCTTCGCAGGATGGAGGGCTCATCCTTCAAGAATATAAGGTGAGATTGCTGAGAGGGCACAGAGGTGATTAGTGGGGAGGACAGTGGGGGAGCTATCACTTGAATCCACAAGTGGCTAAATCCATCTCTCCACTTGTAGGAGAATATTTATACGGGTCAAGCAGACAAGATTAGGAGGGCAGATCCAGTCAGTCATCGCTGCACTACGCATCACGTGGGTGGAGGCCGCAGCAGTCCGGGTCCGACCGACACCCCTGTGGGAGCCAGGTGAGCGTAACAGAAGGTTACGCCAGAACCATTTACTGGCTAAACCGGAGTATTGTGTGTTTAATGCTGACACAGTACCTTATTTGAGGCTTATCCTCTCATCTGGTCAATTACAAATGGACCCTGACAAGACTAGGTCTATCACACAGTGGCCTGCTCCCAGTTCCGTCAAAGATGTACAGAGATTCTTAGGCCTCTCTAATTTCTTCCGGAAATGTATACCAACATTCTCAGACATTGTCCTACCTATCACAGCCTTGCTCAAAAAGGGGGTAAAATTGGTTTGGGACCAAAGAGCAGACCAAGCTTTCAATCTCCTAAAAAGGTCCTTTGTGTCAGCACCTATACTCAGACAACCTGACCAAACACTTGCATTCATTGTGGAAACAGACACAATGGAAGGAGCAATCGGGGCAGCCTTGCTCCAGAAGAAGGTAGATGAACTGGAACATCCAATAGCTTACTTTTCACAAACCTTGAACCAAAGCGAGAAAAACTATTCGGTGTTGCAGAAAGAACTGTATGCTATTCGACAAGCATGCAAAGAATGGAGACATTTACTCCAAGGAGACGCACACCCCTTCCAGGTCCGTACCGACCATAGGAATCTTCGCCTGCTGCAACCAATGGAATGCAGGAATTCCCGGCATGCCAGATGGGCTTATTTTTTTTCCCAATTTGATTTTGAGTTAACTTACTTACCAGGTAAAGAAAACCAGTTGGCGGACGCGGTGTCCCGCAGTTTAGGGGAAGTATCTGGAAGATATCTAGGAACCGAAAGACTACTCGCCGGCAAGAGGTTTATCGGGGTGATCAACATCTTCCTACACCAAGTGCAAGACGCTCTGAAAAGTCAACCACCCAGACTGGATCCCAGCCTTACCCGGAAGGGGGACCTCCTCTTTAAAGAAGACCAGCTTTACCTACCCACCAAGAATCTCCAGACAAAAGCCGTGTCTTGATGTCATGATCTCCCCACAGTGGGACATAAGGGACAGTCTGCAACACTGGAGTTGATCACTTGCCATTTTTGGAGGCCTACCATGACTAAAGATGTCAAAGGATATGTCTCTACTTGTCCTACTTGTGCACAGAACAAGTATTCCACTTCAAGACCTCTTGGACCACTACTGCAGGAGCCTCCACCAGCAGGACCATGGCAACATGTGTCGATGGACTTCATCGTGGATCTTCCACCTTCACAGGGATGTACAGCGATAATGGTAACGGTGGATACTTTCAGTAAATTGGCACATTGCTCACCATTGAGAGGCATCCCTACTGCTTCTCTCACTGCAGAAGTGTTCCTGAGAGACATTGTGTGACTACATGGTCTACCACACACTATCGTATCAGATAGAGGAACACAGTTTACCTCCAAATTGTCATGATTCCATTGTGGGCCGAGCGCGGTCGGGCCCAAGGGAGAGGGGTACCCATGGTAGAGGGGGGAGGTGGTGGACAGGTATGGTGGCTGGCTGGCGTAGGCGGGTAGAATGGAGCAAGGCCGCAGTCTGCACCAGCGCACCGACCAAGAGAGAGGGAACGCCTGGCACGTGCAAAGGAGTGCCGAACACGTGCAAGAAACCAACACCCCGAGCAGTCTAACACCTACAGGGCTTGGCACAAGGCTATAAAACCACATCCCGGACTGCACCCTGTGCTTAGCGTTTCTTCTGCACTTTGCAAGAACAGTGTCTCTTTTACCACTCCTGCTCTCAGTGCATCTACCAACAACTTTACATGGATGGGAAGCAGTGGAAAATCACCTGAGGAAACTCACCTGAAACGAGGATCCACGCCCTCGCGTAAATGCTTTGTCTCTGTGTTCATTTTTGTTTCTTCCGAACAGCACCCGGAGTCCACCAGTGGGGCTGCTCATCTTGGCCATTGGTTCTTCATCTCCTGCTCATCTTGGACATTGGTTCTTCATCTCCTGCTCCTCTTGGACATTGGTTCTTCATCTCCTGCTCATCTTGGACATTGGTTTGTCATTGCCTGCTCATCTTGGTCTTTCCTTGTTCCTCCGACTGTTGTCTTTCCCGCAGCATCCAAGGACCTGAAAGGCAAAGCAGCAGCGTGAGAGATCCCATTCCGTTCATCGACCATTGCCCTTCCCAGTGCCTAGTGTGCTCACCTGCGCATTGAGTCCAGCTCTGTTCCGTCAGCATCTCGTCGTGGTGTCGGCCTTCAGACGCCCAGCTCCTGTGAAGAAGAAAGACAAAGACATTGTGAAATTAAGCTCAGACCAAGTGTACCAGCACGGCAAGTTGCACACTCCTGTTTAACCAAAATTCATCTGTTCCCACGGTTAAATCAAGACTTACCTATTCATCATCGTATACTGAGTGTCAAAGCCGTCCTGGACCACGCACCTTTAGTGAAGTAAATGGAGGACGAAATGGACCGGAGGGCCGCGACCGTAGTCGCAAACATTACGGTGAGCAGTCCTCGCTTTGCACCAGCCAGCCAACTCAGGGTCTGGAGGGGCGGGGCATAAGGGAACGTATTGCGCTTATACTTACCCTGTACTTACCTTTAGGTCACCTTGACCTCCAGAACAATACAGCCCCAAAGTCCAGAAACCACCCAGGTCCCACCCAATCTCACGGTCCCCTGGGAGTTAATCCCCAGTCGACCAGTCGGGTAAGTAGTGGCTGGGGCAAGCATCAGGGTGAAGGCAGCCCGCGAGGGGGCTACGCATCGGTACAGACCGGACCAGGCACTCCTGCAGAGCACCAGAGGTAAGCGTGACAAAACTCTAAGCCCACGTCACAAGTCCTGCCCGAGTGCCATGGATCCAGGGGTAGACCAGTTGTCAACTCTTTTGGGGGAATTGTGGGCCGAGGTCCACACGGCCTGCTCAGAGACAAATGCAATCAGGAGGGAGGTGGTAGTCAATAGAGAGAAGACAGAGGATTTGGCCAAGCAGCTATTGGTCGCTCAGGCCGGTCAGGTTCCCTTACCAGGTCCTTCAGACAGAGTAGTAGAGGGGGTGCCCCGGATTCAGGTCACTACACCACCCTCTGTTCCCTTAGCCCCTCCTGAATGCTTCCTAGGTGACCCCCAGAGGTACGCCATATTTATGAACCAGTGTAGATTGCACTTCCTGTGCCGACCAGGGGCCTTTCCCTTGGACCAAGCCAAGGTGGCCTTTGTCTTGTCTTACCTTGGGGGTCACGCAGCTAATTGGTCGGTACCACTAGTGAACCAAGATGACCCCGTCTCACATAATTTCAGCGCATTTCAGCAAGAGCTGGACAAACTATTTGCCCGCAGAAATCAAGGGGCAGCCTTAGACGGAGAACCGCTGGCCCTACGGCAAGGATCCCAAGATCTACTGCTATACATAATGACATTCAATTGGCTTGTGGCTGAAACAAATTGGCCAGAGGAAAAAAGAACCATCCTCTTCTATCGAGGCCTTAGGGGTGAGCTGAAAGACGTTTTAGCACAAGTAGTCAACCCACCTGAATGCTGTGTAGACTATATAGACTTAGTGATACAGTTGAATCATCGTTTCCAAGAGAGAAAGGCAGATCAAACAAGGGCGGAAGCCCGGCCCATATATGTGCACCTACGTGAAGTACAAGTGCGTTCCGAAGAAAATACCCCGGAACCCATGCAGTTGGGCAGTGCGAGGGGACCACTCTCGAAGGAGGAAAGAGAGAGGCGCCGGCAGCAACAATTGTGTCTATATTGTGGCAAGGTGGGCCACTTCCTGAAAGACTGCCCTAGTAAGCCGAATAAACGGGCCTTGGGTGCCTTTGGGGAGGCAGTGACCAGTCCCAAAGATCCAGCGAAGCCGTCGGAAAACTCTTGGACTCAACAAGAGTAGGGATCAGATTGTCGAGGGAAACTAAAGTAATCATGGTCATACACCTCACCTTACCTGTCATTCTGATCAGGCCCGGACAACCTCACCAGATATGCACCCTGGAGGCTTATATTGACTGTGGGGCCATCGGCAACTATATCAATATCAGTGTAGCTCGAAGACTGGGCATACCGGGCCAGCCAAGGGGGAAGATAGACAACATCGTTTCAGTAGATGGGTCTCCACTGTCATGCGGACTTGTAACGCAGTGCACAGAAGAAGTGGAATTATTATGCAAAGACGGCCACCGAGAACGCATGACTTTTGACTTGATCAGTGCCCCACCTTTTCAACTCATACTTGGCATGCCATGGCTAGAACGGCATAATCCCGTCATTAATTGGAAAACACACACATAGTGATTTTTCTGTCCGAATGCCTACGTACTTGTTACCCGTACCTACCACCAATCCATAGAGCGCTAAAGTTAGGAGCAGCGGCCTCCTGCAGCACGGCAGGACAATTACCTCCCAGGTAACAAGAATTTGAGGACGTGTTTCAGAAAGAATCAGCCAACACCCTTCCACCCCATAGACCGTATGATTGCCAAATTGATCTAATACCAGGGTTCCAGCCTCCGTGCAGTCGCATCTACGCGCTCACAGAAAAAGAGAACCAACATCTGCGGGAATATCTGGACCAGTATCTGGCCAATGGGTTTATCCGGCCGTCCAAGTCCCCGGCGTCCTCTGTCCTGTTTTTCATACCAAAGAAACATGCATCGACTATCGAGGGCTCAATAAAATCTCTGTTAAGAACCAGTACCCCTTACCGTTGATTCCCACACTACTGGACCAAGTTAAGGATGCAAAAATATTCTCCAAATTGGATCTGCGTGGGGCATACCACTTAGTCAGCATTAAAGAGGGGGACGAATGGAAGACGGCCTTCCGCACGAAGTATGGGCTGTTTGAATACACTGTAATGCCCTTCGGGCTGTGTAATGCCCCGGCAGCCTTCCAGTTCTTCATTACGGATGTACTGCGGGAGTTATTGGACGTCTGCACCATGGTCTATATAGACGATATATTAATCTATACCGCGACTGAAGAGGAGCACGTACATCATGTATGGCTGCCCTAGAAAAGCTCCGCCAGCATCACTTGTACGCAAAACTGGAGAAATGCTTTTTTCACATAACCAGGGTGGAGTTCCTTGGCTTTATACTTACCCCACATGGCATCCAAATGGATAATAAGAAAAAGGTGGCAATTTTGAACTGGCCTTCATCTACATCGCTCAAGACCGTGCAAAGCTTCTTGGGCTTCGCCAGCGTCTATCAGTGGTTCATACCTGGGTTTTCGGATATTGCACACCCTATCACCTCGCTGCTCGAAAGCGCAAGGACTTTAAATGGTCCCCGGAGGGAGAGTGAGCCTTCAAACAACTCAAGATGCAATTCACGACAGCACCCATTTTGAAGCATCCAAACCCAGGGCTACAGTTCGTGGTTGAAACGGATGCTTCCAGTGTCGCGATGGGAGCAGTGTTGTCTCAAAGGGACCCGATGACCACTCACCTACATCCCATGGCATTTTGATCGAAAAGGTTTTCACCAGCGGAATTAAATTATTCGATAACCGACAAAGAGTTACTGGCTATCAAGGCAGTGTTCAAGGAATGGCGCCACCATCTGTTAGGCGCGCAACATATTATCATGGTGTACACTGACCATCGGAATCTGCAGTATCTGCGAACGGCGCAAGTACAGTCCCCACTCCAACTCCGGTGGGCCCAATCTTTCTCGGAGTATGACTTTGTCATCACGTTTCGCCTAGGGGTCAAGAATGGGAAGGCAGATGCCCTATCGTTCATTGGATGGAGCCTAGAAGGAATGGATGCCTACGCAGTTCCAGAACCTGTGTCTATCATCCCAGGGAGCAAGTTGCTGGGCTTGACCAGTTCTACGTTACCGCCCTTAGACCTGCTCCATGGTGCCATCCACCAATCATTGAACCCGGAACAATGGCAGGAATGGGTTACTCTAGATCCACAACGAACCATCGAGGGCGGGCTCCCTTACTACCATGGAAGGTTATGTGTCCCGGAGCCCAGAATGCAAGATGAAATACTACATAACTACCATGACGCCCCAACAGCAGGTCATCCAGGAATCACCAAAACACTAGGAAAGATTCAGCAACATTATGGGTGGCCCAAGTGGCAAAAAGGCCATGATTCACTACATCAAGACTTGCGATGTATGTGCCCGCAGCAAGACGCCTAAAACCAAACCTTCAGGGTCGCGCCACCCCTTACCTATACCGCCGGCCCCATGGCATACCATTTCCCTGGACTTCGTCACAGAATTTCCCCTGTGTAATGGGTACAGTACCATCATGGTGGTCGTGGACTTGCTGACCAAGATGGCGCACTTCATAGCACTGAAGGGCCTACCAAACGCAGGAACCCTTGCACATACCTTCTTAACTAACATAGTGTGAGTACATGGCTTCCCTTCAGTCATAATTTCGAATCGAGGAAGCCAATTTATATTCAAATTTTGGAAGCACTGCTGCACCAAGGCCCAAACTGATATCCGGCTGTCCACCAGTCACCATCAGCAAGCGGATGGACAGACCGAGAGAATGAACCAAACACTGGAACAGTATTTGTGGTGTATGGTCCGGATGCCTGGGGGTAGGCATCATGACAGATCAATCCAGTAGCCTTTAAACTGTCACTACCAACCCAATTAAGGATTCATCCTGTTTTTCATTCCTCACTACTCGAGAGCTATTCACCAGATCCTTACTCCAGAAGGTTCAAGAAGTTGGTCCACACTCCAAGGGACAGCATTGAGGAATACGAAGTGTTCCGTTTACTCGACTCCAGTTATAGAAATGGAGTACTTCAATACTTGGTGAAATGGAAAGGATACCCCATGAAGGATTGTTCGTGGGAACCCACCAGGAATATTTCAGCACCCAGACTCATCCGACAATTCCGTAGACAAAGACCCAGTAAGCCAGGAGGGAGGCCTCTGAGATGGGGTCATACTGTCATTATCCGACTTTGGAGGGTTTGGGATCATTGGAGAGTTTGTTAGCCGTTCCATCATGTAATCCACATATCTGAGGGTAACGGTCTAGTCTTTCAACATGGTGGCTACTGTGGACTATTTCCTTCCAATTGGGTCAGTGCTTAGCGTGTTGCAACTCACTCTTTGTGTTGCTCTGTATGCTGTGTGACCGAACAGTACTCGGTTTTTTCCTCTTTTGCCTACTTTGTGCATGTGCTTACTTGTGTCCCTCCCTGCACGCATTCATCCGCGTTCCGAGCAGATCTTTCATTCCGCATCTCGAGCGGAACCTTCCTGCCGCGTCTCACGCTGTACCTTTCTACCTGCTTCCTTTCTTTTCTGCGTCTCACGTGGAGACCTTCCAGCTTGCTTCCCACGCCGCACTGTGTGTGGAATTCTCCTTCCTGCTGCTCTCTCTGTGACCTTCGCGGACCTTCCCTTGTTACCGCACTGTCCGCGTCTCACACAGAGGTTCCAGGATTGCGGTTGTAATCGCGGAACGCGCAGTGCTACTCACTTCTTGCAGTGTTTTATACCTCCTGCACCAGCTATACTTCCCGCCAGACTTTCAGATCAAGAACCATTCCTTCTGGTTCATGCTGGATCTTGTAGTGCATGCTCACCCGAACACACATCCACCTTTAAAACAAACACCTGGGAATCAAACCAAGGACAGCTTCAGACTCCACCTACTCAAGTTACATCACCAGGGTTTTTCTGCATCCGCTTTTCCCTGGTCTGGGGCGGGCTCTCCAGGGTCCCTGCTGCCGGCCATATTGCTAAATAGGCAAAGTGGCCTCCGGGGGTGCCCGACCCTACCTCTCCAAACATAAAGGAAAAAAGGACGCCATTGGAACTTGGAGAGAGAGAGGAAAGGACATTTCATCTACAGAATCTAAGGAAGACATCTCCGAGACCTCAGGTGAGGAGTGGGCTAACAAAGGAGGTATTGAGTGTGTAGTTAACCCTACTGAACGTCAACTTGTCACAACCCCATCGGTGTCTGAGAAAGGAGCTGGAGCAGAAGCTCGAAGGCTGGTAGTAGTAACAGAAGGAGAAGACCACAAGGCTGGCCATTCAAGAGGAAGTGTAATCACTTAAGGGAAACTGGGACGAGAGAAGATTTCACCTGCAGGTTCTGAGTTGGTCCTGTGTTCTGTACTGAGAGAGACGTGCTGAGATTGAAGGTTTTCCCAGGTGAACCTAGTAGCCGTAATTGCAGAGCCAAAGTCCTGCTGCAACCCAAGGCCTGTGTGCTCAAGCAAGCCAAGGGATTGAGGAGTGAAGGAGACTCCCCGTGGTCGAGGCCTGATCAGAACTACCCATGCTGCAGAGGGGTGTGGGTCCCAAGAGTGCCTGCAGTAGCAGTAGGAAGAAGAAAAGTCAGGAAGTGGAAGCAGCCCGCAACAGCAGTGTTTCTGGAGTCAGTGAGTGAAGCTCCGTAATTCGATTCATTGAAAAGCTCTTGCCGGTAACTGTTTACAGCTTCATTATCAATTATGAAGTTGTTTGATGCTGTGGACAGTCATAAGAACAAAAGAAGTGTATCATGCACACTTCTAAACCAAGTTGCAGTGCTGAGAAGGGAGAAAGAGTTTTTAAATCACTCGGAAAGTTTAAACTGACTTTTACACACTGTTACAAGGAATATTACAACAAAGAGAGGTCGCGTGTGGACAGTTATGATTCCTGATGCGAGTCAAAGTATCACTCATTAATAATGAAAGGGATTACAAGTCCTTAGAGTTACTTAATGTTGAAAATCTCCATCAGAGTGGTCGTGTGTACCGGAATCTGTTTCTTTTGTGAAGCTTGAACCTTGTAACATTCAGAACAAGTATTTTATAAATTGTAGAAGGTGCTGAAGTAAAGAGAAGAACAAGCATTACCCAAGCCAGTAGACAAAATCCTTTATATAGTGAAACCATCCCTATTGAAAACTAACCACCTGTACTTTGAAGTTGTTTAAGGTCGAATGTCCTCTGATACAAGTGTGACAAGGTTATCCGAAGTTGGAAGAGTGGCAATACAGTTTGGGATTAGTGACTGGAACCTAGAAAGTGTGAATGAAGCTGGGTAAGGGAGCTGGGAGCTTGGAAGAAGATTAAATCAACAATCTGTAATGCTGAGACTGTCGCAGCAGAGAGAGAAGCAGTCTGGCAGCAATGACAGATTATACTGTTGGCAGTAAGACATGCATAAGAGGCAAAGAGGCTGCCCTTTTCTTATAACTTAAGGAAAGAAGAGTGCCTTGCCTACCTGTGGAGGTCAAAGAATATTTTCATTAAATTGCCTAAGATACCAAGTTGAAGCAGATCTATCAGAACTATGGTTGTCTATGAGACTGTTAGTGAATGTTGCATTAAAAGTGGTTGAAGCAGGGGGCTACTGTGGAGCGAAGGAGCCTGCCTCCACAGTAACAGCAGTAGAATGGGGTTGTCAAGAAGTAGCAACACCCTGAGAAGAAGCATCCTGACAAATCATACTAAAGACGCTGCAGAGGTGATAATCAGATGGACAGTTGTTGAATCAGAAGTGGTACTTTTGTCTTTGAACTCTAACAATACCATCCTGGAAGGAGGTTATCCAGGATTACCATTGGAGCTGTTTTCTTTGCTGGAATTGCGCGGGTAACTTTTCAGAATGGAAGGTAAAGAACTTTTACCAGTGGAGTTTTGTTTGGATGAACTTTTGTTTCTTTTGAAACTCTCAAGAAATGATTCAAGACTTTGCTTTTATGAACACTTGGAGGGACTGGCTTTGGACAATCCTGGGAAAGGAATCTACCCAGAGCAGGTGAAGGTCATCCAAGCCACTGGTTGTTTGGTAAACACTTGTTTATGTCGTTTATAATTTATTTTTAATGTTTTGTTATTTAGTGTGAGGTCCAGTTGTGTGTGTGCTAGGAGGTTTTTCCTTAGAACCTAGACTAGGTAGGGAACTCCCTGGTAGAGCAGGCTTAGTTTGGTTTTCTTTGCACTTTTTATTATTAATAAAATGTCTAATACTGAGAAAACTACAAACAGTTGTCCGCCTCGCATTACTGACCGTTCCCATGGCCCAGACGATCTTTACCTGCATGGTTAAGAAAAGCAGGCAGATTTAATGAGCAAGCCAAGACTGTAATTCTAGTCTTGGTACATAAAACTGTTGTTTTCCCAAATTCTGATTTTCAATGCTTGCTTCAATAGTCTGTAGGCAAAACTAATTGACAAAGCTGAATCCGGCTTCAAACAAGCAGTAAACAGCTTTCAGATGCCTTCATCATGAGACAGCAAATTGCCAGCGATCTAAAAATGTGCAGATTTTCCAAATTGTAATTTTTAGATTGTTTCAATATTTGAGTGGGGGGTGAGAGGGTGGAGTACATTTTTTTAATTGCATTATTTCAACAAACATTTTTCTTTTCCATAGGAGAACTATTAAGAGACACCATGATTTATCTTGGTTAGGTGATAATTGTAATCTACCCTGTACTGATAACACACTGAGTTTTTGATGTGTGAAGGCATCATGAAGCAAGACACAAACAACAGACTCAAAGTTCACAACAAACTGATTCATTAAAGTAAATGTCAGGATGGTAGAAGGCCTACCTTGCCCTGTGCTAAGGTGGGATTTCCCTACCTGAACAAACTAAGGAAAGTCTGAGTCAAAGAGTTCAACTAAAAAGTCTTTGTGTGTCCAAAACCTATCCTTGCCCTCACAACTAAACCTAAACAATGTATAGGGATGTCAATACTCAAAGAAATAGTGATCAGCATAAAGCTTCTTTTCAGTTCTTAGCTTCTTCTTGTCATGAACCGTCGTCTGCGTCCCTTCTGGACTTCCTGGTCCCTGACCCATAGGGGATTGAATACAGTGATCCTTCCAACATGGCCGCTTGAAACGGAGTGCTGCTGGCCAGTCTCTACGCTCCACGCTGTACGCTCTACAAAACAGACATTCCCCCACGGCTCTGCCCATCTCAAAGCTACCGCTTGCTGTAGTCGGACGTGTGTTGCCGAAGTTCGCTCGGGGCTCTCTTCTGATTCCTGGTTCCCGGTTCCTTGAATCCCCTTCCTTCCTCCCATTCCTCTACCTTACCGCCGAACTTCCTGGATTTTCTTCCACGCTCGGGTCACGGTGTTCCGTGCCTCCGAGTGCGAACATCATTCCTTCCTGGTATCCACCCTGGACTTCTGAACGTTCCCGGAAGTGGGATAGCAAACCTCACGCTGGAATCCAAGGACCAGCGCTCGGGTTTGTACAAATCCCGGACCGTGAGAAAAAAGACATCACAGAAGGTCACAAGCAAACAACAAAAGCAGGTGAGAAGGGGAGAGACTTGTGACAGATTGAGACGCCTAAAAAACGATACAGATACAGAGATGGAAGCCGCTGTTCAAGACCTCATGCGAGGCATGCAGGAACTAACCACGGAGGTACAGAACCTTAAGGCTGAGAATGCTGCATTAAAACAGCTAGTTTTGTCACATGACTCTGCAACTAAGGAAAGCGTGTTATTGGGAGGAGTAGTGGACAAATATGATGGTTCTTCAAAGACACTCCGTTTTTTCCTTGATTCATGTTTAGTGCACTTCACCTTCAAGCCATACTACTTTTCCACTCCTAGAGCAAAGGTGGGCTTTATGATCTCACACCTCACTGAAAATGACTTGACCTGGCCAACCCCCCTAGTCAATTCAGGCGACGCCCTCCTGGATGATTATGATGGGTTTGTGGAAGCTCTAAAGCCCATGTTTGATCGGCCAGAACAGGTGTACAGTGCTCAAGAATGACTACTCGAATTTCAACAAGGATCCCAGGATATGCTCACCTATGTGACCCGTTTTAAACAACTTGTGAAGGAAGCAGATTGGTCTCAAGAAGCCAGCTTCACCCTCTTCCGAAGAGGTCTGAATGAAGAAATAAAGGATGAGTTAGCTAGGGTAGCTCGCCCAAGCTCCTTCCAGGCTCTCATGGACCTTTCCTTGCAAATAGACTTCCGAATCCAAGAAAGAAGAGCAGAGAAAAAGAAGTCTAAATCGGCCTTCCAAAGGCCGCCACAGAACACCGATCTAGACCTGAGCCCACAGTTTCTCCAACCCCGGACCCAGAACCCATGTAATGGGGGCCTTCCGTGGACCCATTACCCCACAAGAAAGGATGCAACGGATTCACACTGGTCTGTGCATGTATTGCGCCTCCGATAAACACCTCATGATAGAATGCCCTATTGCTCCTCCATGGCGTTCGGGAAATGCCAGCTCCCGATCCTAGAAGGGGCACAGTTTCGGGAGAGAGATGTTTGCTCCACATCAATTCCATCCTTGAACTCTCCTGGACAAAATAATCTTGTGGTTCTACAGGCCTTTCTATCGCCTTCCAAGAAAGAATCTTACCCCATCCTGGCATTAGTAGATTGCGGAGCCATGGGCATATTCAAGGATCATGATTGGGTCACTGCTCACGACATTCCACATGAAAGCCGAGAAACAATGTAACCTGTAGAGGCTATTGATGGAAGACCTCTGTCTTCAGGACCCATAACACTTCAGACTAAAGAGATCCTACTCTCTATAAACCACCATCAAGAGAGGATCAAATTTGACATTATAAAATCAGCCCATTATCCAATGGTTATAGGAATGCCCTGGTTACAAAAGCATAACCCCTACATCAATTGGGCAGCAGGCTCCTTGTTCCTTGGTTCTGAACACTGTATGTCTCACTGCTTATCCCTAGATTCCTTACCAAAGTCTTCTGAAGACTCGCAAGAGAGTCAGCAAAATCCAGTCACCATCTCTAACATCATCAGGATTCCCAAGGCCTACCAGGCCTTCACTGATGTGTTTTCAACCGCTATAGTTCAAGCTCTCCCTCCTCACAGACCAGAGGATTGCGCCATTGATACTGAACCTTCAGCAGTGAATTCTTTCGGGCGGATGTTTATTTTATGAGAACCTGAAAAAAGGCCCCTCCGGGAATACCTGGATACTAACCTGGAAAATGGCACCATACGACCATCTAAATCCCCAGCGGGTGCTTTGTTGTTTTTTGTTCCCAAGAAAGACACCAAGGAGCTCAGACCATGTCTAGATTACTGTGGCCTTAATCAGTGCACTCTCAAGGACCGCTACCCATTGCTTCTCATCTCGGATATCCTGGAAGCAGTCAGAGGTGCAGTAGTCTTCACAAAACTAGACCTAAGGGGTGCCTACCATCTTATTCGTACAAAGGAAGGTGACAAATGGAAAACAGCCTTTAGAACCCCCTTTGGCCATTTTGAATACCTGGTTATGCCCTTTGGACTTGCTAATGCCCCAGCGGTCTTCCAACGTTTTATGGACCGAGTGTTCTCTGATATGCTGTTCATCTTCGTCATTGTATATCTGGACGACATACTGATATACTCCAAGGACCATCTAAAACATGAAGAGCATGTGAAGGCAGTCTTACAACGTCTACGTGAACATAAGCTCCTGGCTAAGCCAGAGAAGTGCCTTTTCCATGTATCAACTGTTCACTACCTCGGATTCGTTCTCATCCCAAAGGGAATTGGAATGGACTCCTCGAAGGTAGACTCCATTTTATCCTGGCCCGTTCCAACTAGTGTAAAACAAATTCAATCCTTCCTGGGGCTTGCTAATTTCTATCGGAAATTTATACCAACTTTTTCGGAGATTGTTCATCCTATCGTTACTCTGTTAAAGAAGGACACCCCCTTCCTGTGGACCTCAGCCCAAGATACGGCGTTCCAACGGTTGAAGTCGGAGTTCACACAAGCCCCCATCCTAGCTCAACCCGACATTGATCGACCCTTTCTTGTTGAAACTGATGCTTCCAACTACGCATTTGGGGCAGTCCTAAAACAAGAATTGGGTGACAAGTTAGAACACCCCATCGCCTATCTTTCTCGCACCTTGACTCCCAGTGAAACTCATTACTCCGTTCTGGAAAAGGAATTACTAGCCATCCATCAAGCCTTCACTGACTGGCGTCATCTCCTCCTGGGAGCCAGACACCCAGTACAAGTTCGCACGGACCATCGGAATCTTCAAGTCCTACAATCTCTAGAATGTAGAAACAGTCGTCAAGCCTGTTGGGCCTTCTTTGTTGCTCAATACCAGTTTCAAATCCATCATGTCCCTGGAACACACAACATAATAGCCGATGCCTTATCCAGACGTCCTGATTACGAACCCCTTGAAGATCTGACCTTCCCAAAGATGTTTCCCCACACAATATTTGTTGCCCAAGCACTTACCCTCCTGGAGAATATTCAAATTCAAACTCAATCCTCTGAAACCTGGAAGGAGTTTAAGAGAAACAATCGATAGAATCTCAAAACAAAGGACGGATATCTATTCAAGGACAATCGGTTGGTCATTCCCACTCCTGGACTGAGACAAAAGATCACAAGCCTATGTCATGATACCTTTCATTCAGGACACCGTGGCATCACCAACACCCTCCATCTAATACAAAGACAGTTTTGGTGGCCGAAGATGAAGGATAATATCAGGATCGATATCCAGACATGTGCAGTCTGCAATCAGAACAAACATGATAATAAGAAACCGGCAGGTCTCCTGCTCCAACCAGCAATACCAACAAGACCCTGGGAAATCATCGCCACAGATTTTATCGTGGAACTATCATCTTCCAGGAGTTACACAACTATCATGGTTACTATTGATTTGTTTACTCATATGGCTCATTTTACACCTTTATACAATCTGCCATCCTCATCTGAACTTGCCGGAATCTTCCTGGAACACATATTCCGGCTTCATGGGCTACCCTCCAAGATCATTTCAGACCAAGGACCCCAGTACATATCTCAGTTCTGGAAGCAATTATGTCGTATACTGGGAATCCAACGTGCCTTGCCTTCCGGTTATCACCCACAGACCAAAGGAGCCACTGAACATGTAAACCAAACTCTGGAACAATACCTTTGTTGCTTCACTACCAAGGTCCAAGATGATTGGTCACTCTTAACACCTGTGGCCTAATTCGCTTATAAAAATTCGGATCATTCAGCTATCAAAACCAGTCCTTTCTTCTGTAGTCAAGGATTTCATCCTTCAGTTCTACCCTCCATTCTCCCACACCCTACCCCAGTTCCTGTGGTAGATTCCTGGATTGAAACCCTTATTACCATACACAAAGAAGCAAAGGAAAACTTAGAAAAGGCCCGAAGAGACGTTAAACATTATGCTGACTCCAAAAGAAGACCTGGACCTTCCTACTCAGTAGGCGATAAAGTCTGGGTATCCTCGAAGCTCCTACCTCGACATCTGCGCCCAAATAAATTGGCTCCCAGGTATTACGGGCCCTTTTCTATACAAGAAATTGTCAATCCAGTGGCCTTTCGACCCCGACTACCAGAATCATGGAAAAGGATCCATCCAGTCTTCCACACCTCACTGTTAAAACCATATGTTCAGTCATCTCGAACAGCTCCAAAATCTACCCCAGTGATTGTCAATGACCAACTCGAATACGAGGTTTCCAGAATCTGTGACTCTAGGTACCGACGTGGTCAACTACAGTATTTGGTCGAATGGAAAGGATACCCTCCCAGTGAGCGCACCTGGGAACCCATGTCAAACATGAATGCCCCCAGGCTGGTTCGAAGATACCATCTTATCCATCCGGTCAAGCCCGGAGGAGCTGGGCTTCAGAGGAGGCATACTGACATGAACCGTCGTCTGCGTCCCTTCTGGACTTCCTGGTGCCTGACCCATAGGGGATTGAATACAGTGATCCTTCCAACATGGCCGCTTGAAACGGAGTGCTGCTGGCCAGTCTCTAAGCTCCACGCTATACGCTCTACAAAACAGGCACGCCCCGGGCGGCTCTGCGCGTCTCAACGCTACTGCTTGCTGTAGTCGGACATGTGTTGCCGAGTTAGCTCGGGGTTCTCTTCTGATTCCTGGTTCCCGGTTCCTTGAATCCCCTTCCTTCCATCCATTCCTCTACCTTACCTCCGATCTTCCTGGATTTTCTTCCGCGCTCGGGTCACAGCGTTTCGTGCCTCCGAGTGCGAACATCATTCCTTCCTGGTATCCACCCTGGACTTCTGAAGGTTCCCGGAAGTGGGATAGCGAACCTCACGCTCGAATCCGAGGACCAGTGCTCGGGTTTGTAGAAATCCCGGAACGTGAGGAAAAAGACATTGAAGAAGGTCGCAAGCAAACAACAAAAGCAGGTGAGAAGGGATGAGACTTGTGACACTTCTGCAGTTCCCCTTCCCCAAGTTTTAGAAAGTTCCACAAAAGTCTCAAAATGACCTCTTTCCCACTCAAGGTAATACAGTTCCACACATTCGTTGGGGTTCCCTTCCCCAAATTCTAAACAACACAGTTCAAAGGCAAATGGTCACGAGGCTTCTTCTCGAGACACTAAGTATAACTTCTCACGTTTTAGGGTTCTCTTCCCAAGACTTCAGCTTTTTCAATTTCACTTATTTCAGTCTTTCAAACAAAAGATGTAACACAATTCAGGGTAATTCACAATCTCTTTTGTTTCTCACAGTTCAGGGCTCACTGGTCTAGGGGCAGTTGTCGGACCACTCGGTCCACCCATCACAGGTCAAAGCAACCAGGATTCTCTTCTTGGTTGGTCTCTTGGATTTGTGGACAATATTCACATTGCTCTGGCTTCTCCTCAGTAACCTCCCGGCTCTACCAGAGTATGTCTGAAACCTCTTGTCAGTCTTTGGCCTTGCTGCAATGCATTCGTTTGTAAAGTTCACTCTGTTCTGGTTATACTCCTGTCCCACCTTTCTATGACATTCTTTCACACTTGTGCTTTGTCTTACAAGCAATTGTCATGTGGGCACTTTCTCTTTAATTGTCTTTAATTATTGGCTTTGTTTGTCCATAAAGCTTCATTTGATTTTATATTTAACAGGTTTACTTGTACGATTTAATTTACTTTGGTATTTCCCAGATATTCAAAGTGCTCAGTTTCAAGTTTCATTCAGATTCATTCGGTTTGGTGCTTAACAAATACTCAATGTGCTGAATTTCAAGTTCCTATTTGGTTCAGTATTCAGTATGTAAGTAGCACGTTTATTTTCAGATTTTTCCTTCACTACAGTAAAGCATTACCTCTCCGCCACCCTCTAGTAATGCCCCCGGCAGCCGAGTGCCTCTCCCGACACTCACCAGTCTTGGGCATGGTCCCCTGGTGCCTTCCACTGCTTCTCCAAGCTTCGCCGGGTGATGGGCCAGCTGCTGTGAGCCCCCTGTTTGTACTTCAGGGCTTGCCTTGGCCTCGCTGGTTGTTCTGCTGCTTCCTTCTGGATGCGGACAGCGTCCCGCTCCCTCCTGCAGTCCTGCAACCACTCCTGCTGGTTTCTTCACCACAGAGGCTCCTGCCCCTGCAGAAGCCTAACAGCCTGACTTGCTTTGGACTGGGCAGGCTTTCTGTGCTTCGTGCTGGTGTCCTGGCTTCTCCACAGGTTCCACCAGAGGCTGCATTCTCGAAAAACGGGTCCCCTGCTTGTCTCCTTCCCACAGGCCTCCCTCTCTCTCTTGCTGCACATTGTGTCTCTCTTTATACACCTGCAACCCTCTGACAGGTTGCAGGTGTGTACTTCCAATTGGATTTGGCTGACCATGATTAAGAGGACATGCCTGACCTTCACTACTCTTTCCAGGCCTCTTCCTCGTCCCAGTACTAATGTGGTGACATGGTCTAGTGTACATTACTCTCAGTCATCTCTTCCTCATTTCAGTACTGTCGGTAAATATCACATGTGGGGAAATGAGGGGTGCTGACCTAAAATATCCCATAAAGGTCAGGGAGGGATATGTTGGTTGTCAATAAGAAAAGGAAGATACAATGTCTCACCCGAGGGCACACCGCTCCCAATCCTCAAGGGCCCTTCACCCAGGTGATTCTCCCTCGCTTCTCCGCCCCCAGGGTTAGGATCCAAAAGTGATGGCCTTTCTCTGGCCACCTGCCTGCGCAGAAGATCCAAGGGGAGTAGGAGTGAAAATACCCTCAGGTTTCTCACTGATGGTACTGAGTTTCTAAACAGTGTCCACATATAAATTGTGTTGCCTTTCGCACTTATTTGGCCAGGAGAAGTGGATTCCTCAAAGCACAGAGGAAGGGCAAGAGGAACGCTTTGCAGGGGGATTTGAAATGTTTTACCCGTAATTGTTTGGTCCATGGCTCTAGATTGCTTGTAGGCTGTTCCTAGTTAACTACCCTTACAAGCCATGGACTTCTTGACAGTATTTTTAACCCTTTCCTCCTAATAGGCTATCCAGAGGTTGGTCTGTATAACCTTAACTGTCTCCTGGCTTGCCTATCAACAGCATCTCAATTGTGAGTATAATTTAAAGTGTTACTAGGCCACAATGGCTACATACACCTCAGTGGTTTGTAGTAGGTTTTTCTTAATGTTTTAGAAGAGTAGGATGCTGGGTCTCTACTCCACTACTTTATTGCTAATATTAGGATTTGTATATTGCTTGACAATTCTATTTTTAACGCTACAAGAGAATTAATATACATAAATTCTAAACAAGAGATTGGGAGCATTATTAATGAGCTTCTTTTATGATATAGAAGACACCATATTGCAAGAACGAACACTTGTTGGTTTAGTGATAAAACTGTGTAGGGAAGCTACTGATAACATCTAAGATTTATCATAGACCAAAGGGACACACAATGATATTGCTGTATAATAGTAAGCCTCTGAGGTGCCATGCAGTAGTATTTTATTTTTTGCACTAAAGCGCAGAGACGCAACTTTCTCCCGAGCATTGCTTTGGGAACAACACTATGCTCTGACGAAAACCTGCCACCTCCCCATGCAGCCATGTAGACCATCTTTTGTGTGGAGGTTAGCTCTGGAATGCAGGGTATGAAGAAAACCATGAGAATGCATTGTATTATGATCTTTGTACAGTTGCATGTGTTTGTCAGTACTGGGATGAGAGTTTAGTCCCCTTGCTCTTGCATAGTCTGCTATGAATGACTGTGTGGAATGGGCAGGCATTGGGTGTGATGGCAAAGCATAGAGTATGATCTTCAAGACAAGTACAGTGAGGGGAGTGGAGAGACTATTTGGACACTTGAAAGCAGTATCTTTTTATGATGAGTTTCATTAATGTTCATGTACACGCAGTGACATATACTGTTGTTGATACTCAGCTGTACCTCTTGCGCTGACTAGTCTTTGCTCTCTCAGCATGAGGAGATGCCAATGTGAAATATTGCTGACTCTGCGAAGCTTAAGGCATCCCCTGGCAACTGCGCAAACTTTGTGGGGCGCATTGTAACATGAGACAGATCCATGCAACATGCACAGCCTTATGAGGAGCATTGTGGCATGGAGCTGATGTAGCAGTGTGGAAGGCGTGCTGTAGTGATCAACAGTAGTGATGTATGGAAGCAGGTTGCTGCTCCTGATCTAGGGCCATCTGGTGTGAGAATGCTGAGGGCATGTGGGGATCACAGTAGTCTCTTCCATTAATGTTCCAGTGCCAGCATGTGGTAGCAAGGTGATGCTGCATGGGGGCCACTTGGGTCATATGAGAGAGGGTAATGGCAGTCAGCGGCTGGCAGAGACAGCTGTGAAGAATCCTACAGATCCCTCAGTGAAACTGTGCCTAAAGTCTTCTCCCAGGTGGCCAGGGGAAGGCAGACACTGCATGATTCTAAGCCTTCGGTTGTGTGGTCCAGGAGGATCACCTGGGAGGAGACAGGGCCCCGGGTGGTGAGGAGATTCCATGGGATGAGACACAGTATTTTTCCTCTGGAAGGAAGAATCTTACCAAAGTACCTAAGGAGGTAATGGCATATTGTCTTTTAATGACCCTAACTCTCATGTTAGATCTCTAGTTGTGGACCTTAATGTTATAAGATCTGAGCAAACGAAAGAACTGAACGTAGTTGTGGGTTAGCGTGAGGGACTCCCAGCGCGAAGAGGGTCAGTCCATTGGTTCTATGCTGTTAATGCAAATGTTGACTTCTGTTGCATTGAGTGTGGGCAAAGAGTGCTCCCACTGCCCTCTTATATGTACAACAGTATTCAATTCCCACACAAATTGTGCCAGTTGAAAGTTTTTTATTCACTAGTGGTGCCCGTTACACGACAGGTGTTTCAGCTAATAACCTTCTTCAAAGCCGGACAAACACCAATTGGTAAATAGAGAATGTCTTCAGGTTTAATCAGTAATTGGGTACAATTCCCGTGCCACATCCCTGGAGTTCCGTTCTCCTCATATCTTTATAATGGCAAAAGCAAAAGAATGATCCTTTTCAGTATCCAAAACTAAACACCCTCCTCAAACCCAAGGGTACAGTATAAAGGAGTGAGAAAATGTTATCTTCAATTGACTATCTTCCTCTATAAAGGCTAGTCTTCATAGCGCCTCTCTTAATAAACTTTAAGGGAATTAAGCCTACCTTTAAAAATAATTTAAATATGCTAAAACCTACATTTGTTGAAAGAACTACAAGTCCCAGAATCCTAGAGGGACTGAGACGAGGAAGAGGGCTGAGGAGGCATGCAGTTATCAAAATCAGGCAATTAAGCCTAGTAACCATTTCAGTAGTCAGGCACTTGTGGCTAATAGCCCACACCTGACAATTATCACTAGGCCTTGGAGGCATAAAAGGCCCCCTCTGGGCCCCCTCAGGGAGAGAAAGAAGGAAGGAGTGGAAGGAGGCAGAACGTTGGCTGGAGTGTAGGCTGTGGTAGTGGAAGCAGAAGGAAGACACAAGGCTGAAAAACCAAGCAGAAGTGGGAAAACAAGAGGGACGCCGGAACGAAGAGACAGCAGATTTCACCTGTGTCTTCTGAGAGAGTCCTGTTCTCCCAGGATATGAAGGGCATAGGCTGTGCAGCGGAAGACATGCTGGGGAAACAGTTTTCCCAGTATGAGCCTAATTGCCATGGTTGCTGAGCTGCTGGGATGTCGAACACAGAGGCAAGCAGTAATTGCCAAGTTTAGGGTCTCAGGAGTAGAGGAAACTCCCAAGACCCGTGGCCGGACTGAAGACACCTGTTAGGAGAAGGGTGTGGGTCCCCAGCGAGCCAGAAGCAGTAGAAGTTGTAGTAGAAGTCAGGAAAGTAGAGAGACCCACAGAAAAAATGCTTCAAAAGCCAATGAGTGAAGCACAGCATTCTAAAGCATTGTCGGCAAGGCTCATGCAATGGTTAGTGTTATCGGAACAGTAACCAGCTCCTTTGCCACTCGTGTAAGATTTCCCTGTTATCGTGTAGAAGTGGACCGCTGTATTAGCAATTCTTTAAACAATGGAAATGTAACACACGAGTATTGAGGAAAAGGCTTCTCGCTCGCATGGGAAGCTAACGCTTTTACAGCCCATTGTAACTTTGACAAAAGACTATTAATGTTCAAGGAGTGGTAGTGTGTCCCTAGTTAAGAAAAGGGAACGCTACAAAGACCTTTGCAGAACACTTAACAGTAACAATTTTAAAGATAGAATCTTTATCATGGGAAAAATACATTAACAAATGGTCGTGTGTGCCTTATTGTGAATTCCCAAGGAAGCCTGATCTCTATCCTTTGCTTCTATGGGAATACAATTTCACAACCACCTTTAAAGCTTGAAAACTACCTCAAAGAGTGGTTGTGTGTGCCTAATTGTGGTTTCTCCTGAAAGACTAAACTTTATACTTTGTATACAAGTGACATACCTTTCATTCACAAGAGTATAAAAGGCTGAAGAAGAGAGCAAGCATTGCCTAAAGCCAAGAGATACCCCCATATTGATTGTGAAGCTGAACCTTTCTCAGAGTTTAAAACAATCCAACAATACTGTGAAGTTATTAACAATTCATTAGCATACACCAACAAGTATACAACTGTTACCTCAGGCTAAGAGAGTTTCACTAAGGCTTCTGGGTAATTGTTGGTTTGAAGGCTGGCAGAAAGGTGCAGGTAACGCTGGGCAAAGGGGAATTGGCTGCTTATGAAGAATATTTCTTTTGTGTGGAGGACGAACAAGTTATATCTTACATCAATCTTAAGCAGAAAGGAGTAACTATGAAACTTAACAATTGAAGTATGAAAAATCCTTGCATGAATACTTATTCATTCATCATTAAAAAATGTATTTTGGGGGGGGAGACAAATAAATACAGTTAAGGACAAGACTATGACATGACAGAAATGGAACACAAACAAGAGGTGTGATGAATTAATGAAGGGGGAGGGGAAGTGTGCAACAAGTCCCAGATGGGTAATTATTGGATCACCCATGAATGTGCAAGAAATTCAATGAAAGGTTTCCATTTTAATTTGTGTTTACATAATAAAGATACAGTGGACGCATTACACCTTTCTAGTCTGTGAGTATTGCATACTGAAATTCCACCACATTTTGGAATGAAGTTTATCTAGATTTTTTCATTTGGATGAAATTACTCTAATAGCTAGCATAATAAAGAGATCAAACAAAGAACGTTCATGTATACATGCACTATCCTGAACAATAGAGCTTCCAGAAAAGAGTACTAGAGGACAGAAGTCGGCTGAGATGTTGAAACCATTTTTGATGATTTTCAAATATGAAGCCAGAAGGCCGAGACAAATGAGCATTCAAGAACCATATGTTTAAATGATCCAGGAGGTTGATGGCAGCTCCAGCAATTGTCATTCGGTACATGTCCACACCCAAAAAGAAGTGAAAGTGTGATAAATACTCTGTCATGAAAAAAAAAACATAGTTTGTAGTATATTATCGCAAGTAGAGACCTTAGAGATATGATTCCAAACTCTTTGCCATTCCAGTTGATTATCCACTAGCATACAGTCACGATGCCAAGCTGAAAGACAATCCTGCAAGCTGCAAGTAGAAAAACTTTGCTGAAGGATTTGATAATATGAAGAGGTGGATATGGATAACTTGTAGAGGGATTGTCGTCCGTCAGTGTTAGGAGCAATGATTTTGTTAATAAGAGAGTCATAATTCTCAACTATTGCATCAATAATAGACCAGCATTGTTGCAGGAATGAAAGTGGGATATTGAATTGATGAACAAGTTCATTAAATTTAACTGGAATACCTTGGACAAAAAGTTGATCAAGATGTTTGATACCCATAGAGAGCCGTGACCTCCGAAAAAGTTATTTTTTCCTGATTTTGATTAGAGAATTGAAACCAAATATATGATGAGATATAATGACGAGAATTGGGAAAAGGGGGGGAATCAGTACCTTCTAAGGTAGCGGGCAGACCAAATTCTACTTGTACACTTAATACATTTTGTCTTAGCTTTGATATGAAAGCAGTCAGCCAGACTTAGAGAAAATACTATCGCTCTCTGTAGGCATAGCCGTTGGGGTACATCATTAGAGGATTCAGAAGTGAACCATAGCTGGACTGTTTCAACTCAAAGACCATATGATAATTCAGAAAATCAGGAAATCCAACCCCTCCCGCTGTCCCTGGCAATTTGAGTTTGTTTAGGGATAGTCTAGGCTTCTTTCCCCCACAAAAATGTAGCCAAACATTTATTAATGGATCTAAAGAAAGAAAAGGGTAGACAGATGGGCAACATAAATAGAAGGTATAAAGTGATTGGCAAAATCATCATCTTAATGGATTCTAATCTACCCCCAATGACAGAAAAAGAGGAGACCAGGAACTCGTGAGTTCATCAATCCTAGAGAGAAGGGAGGCAGTGTTAAGTTTAATAATATCTTTAACAGAGGAGAAGATATGTATACCAAGGTATTTGAAGCCATTTGGACACCATTTCATACCTGAAATTTGTATTTGGTGTTTGGTACAATGTACATTTAGAGGCAGAATTTCTGATTTATCTGAATTTTGTTTATATCCAGAGACCGCTGAGAACAGTGATATGATATCTAAAACATGTGGTAAAGCAGTATTAGGAACCTTGAGCAGCAATAGAACATCATCAGCATATGCAGCCAATTTGATTTGTAAGTTGCCAGAATTTATACCTTTAATATTTACATTTTGTCTTATTTCTTTCCAAGAAGTATTCGAGGGCTAGAATAAATAAGAGGGGAGACAAAGGGCAACCGTGGCGAGTACCTCTAAATAAAGAAAATGAAGGGAATATATGTCCATTAATGAAAATAGAGGTTTTGGGCTTGGAATAAAGAACTTTAACCATATTTAAGAATGGGAAATCAAGACCATGCTACTTTAGGGCCTCAAACACATAGATCCATTCGACCGGATCAAAAGCTTTCTGAGCGTCTAGGGCTACCCCTGCATATGGGTCTTTGGAGCCATCGATAGCATCTAAACAGTCTATAACTAACCTTATGTTTGAAGAGGATAACCTACTTTTAATGTAACCCCCTTTGATCGTGTTTAACAAGTTTGGGCATTACCGAGAGGAGTGTATTGGCCAGAATTTTTGCAAAGGTTTTACAATCAGTGTTAATAAGGGAAATGGGACCATAACTTTGGGGGAGTTTGGGGGGAAATACTATGAGCATAGCTCCTAAAAATGAGCCCTTTGCCTCACCATCTTGTATGAATTGAGAAAAAAAGATCATTAAGTTTGGTAACCAAAATATCTTTGAAGTGTGTAAAGAAATCACTTGGAAATCCATCAGGACCAGGGGCTTTACCTTTCTTAAGGTCTTTGATAGCTTTATAAATGTAATCTATGGTTATGAGGGCACTAATTAGTTGAAGGTTTGTTAACGTATATGAGGTGTGCGGTGTATCTTGAAGGAACCTTCGAATTAGCTCTTCATTAGGAGGTGCTTCAAAAGAATATCATTTCTTATAGAAATCAGAAAAGTCTCCTAAAATGTCTTTATCTGAGAATTTTCTATTACCTAAGCAATCTTTAATAACTGTAATAGTGGGTTTCCCTTTCTTAATTTTTAGGTACGATGCCAGAGATTTTATTTACTCATTCTATTAGAAAGTTGATATATTTTAGCTTTATATTTTAAAAGGTTATCACAGGAGTATTGCGTTACTTTTTTATTGTATTGAATTCTAAGTTTGATAATAGATTGTAAGATTACTTCAGAATTGGCAGAGAATATTGAGATTTAAGGGCTTTAAGTTCTTTTAAGGTTTAAGCCCTTTCTTTTTTCTGGCTGCAAAAGGGATAATGTGTCCTCAGAGGACCTCTGTGACTGCTTAAGATGTCGAACCCCTTCGTCTTCCCATCCCTCCACACTCTCCTCACCTGAGTCTTCAGAATGACCTGAGTTTCGTAGATTCCGCCGGCTCAGGTAGTCCCGTTCTTTTTTAGGTAGCACTTGTCTGTCTCGGTGAGAAGCCACAGTGACTGCTGAATAGACAGCAGTCCTGGGGCCCCTTTTCCGGGAACAGGCCGGAAAAAAGGGAAAAAACCCACACGTGGGAAAAACCCTTAGGAGACTTCTTGCAGTGAAGTAGGTGAAGATCCAATTTGTAGCAGAAGGACTGGAAGCAGAGACAAGATCCACAGGGTTGAACACAGGAAGTAAGTCCAATGCGACTCAACTCGAGGTGAGAAGGAAGCCAATGAACAACCGGCCCAAGGGAAACACAGGCGCGGTGGGAAAAAAGGGAACCTACAGGTGAGAATACAACAGAAAGAAGAAAAGGAAAAACTGGAGAACCGTGAGTGAAAAGAGCGGCAAAGAGGAGAAAAACGCCCGCCGCCAGAGCAGCGAGACTAGGAGGAGGAAGCGAGGAAGTGCCGAGAGGTCGGCGAGGAAGAGACTGGAAGAGGTAAGGCCGCCGCCGGTAAAAAGAACCGGCCGACAGAGAAGGAGAGGAATATCGTTCCCAAGGATAAGGAACGAGCAGGCAGAAATAACCCGCCGCACGCCGAGGCGAGCAGAGGGCACAGCTGGGAGAGCGCAAGAACCAGAGCCGCTGGAGCGAGGACCAGCAAAGGGTTGAAACGCAGCGACTGCCGGGATTGAGGGACAGATAACTTCCGGCAGTGCTGCGATAGGCCAATGAATCGAGACCAGACACAAAGAAGGGACTAAACCGCCCTACCTGCCGGGTTGCAGCCTCCAACGTGGAAGGAGCCGCCACCCACGGTAGCGATTGTGGATGACAATCTCTTTGTAGCAGTCCCAGTTGTTGGAGATTGAGGTTTCTTGGCTCACATTTTCTAAGAAATAGTGATTATATTGTTGTATTACGAAGGGGGCAAATGTTTCATCTTTGAGGAGGGTTGGATTAAATCTCCATCTAGTCGAATTTCTAGGCTTCTGTGGTGGGGAAAGTTGTATGTGGACAGGTGCATGATCAGAAAGCGCAATACAATCAATTTTAGCATCTAAGAGGGAACCAGCTAAGGATTTAGAGATAAAAATATAGCCCAATCTCGATAGGGTTTGGTGAGTGTTGGAGAAAAATGAGAATTCAGAATCGGAAGGATGAGTAATCCGCCAAGTATCAATAAGGCCTAGTTCTGAAATTAATTTAGTAAATTGCTTATGAGAATTAGCAAGCGTACAGTGTACCTTGGAGTTCCTGTCCATATATGGGTCCATAATCTCATTACAGTCCCCACATACGATCAAATTGTTAGGATTAGAAAGGAAGACATCATTTTTAAGTTGTTCCCAAAAGGAGGGGTCTGGAGAGGTGGGACCATAAATGTTGAGGATTGTGAATTCGGTGGAATCAACTAAATGTTTTATCATAACCCATCTGCCAATATCGTCAGATTCATTCGCTAGTATTTTACAATTAAATTGCGTATTAATTAGGGTTATAACACCATTTTTCTTTCCATTGGCTGCACTTGAAAAGACTTGACCAACCCAATAACGCTTAAGTTTAGCCGCTTCTGCTTGGAAAGGTGGGATTCCTCAATGCAGGCAATGTTTAGTTCTATTAAGGTGGGAGAGCATTGTCTGCCTTTTAATAGGGTTATGTAACTCCTTAACATTCCACGTTGTTACATTGAATGTACGTAGTTACGACTGTGTAATAAAACATGAAATAAAAAACTTAGAAATGTGATAGTGATGAATAATCCATGGAATATTGTGGAAGTTACTTCAACCAAAAGCTGAAAGCTACTTTGAAAAAGGTGATAAACATCATGAGCGCACTTGACCAGGACACATGAGGAGGGCCACATTAATGGGATGCGAAGACTAACATAATCAACATGGATGTCATGAGACTTAAAAAGAAAAACATGAAGAGCAATTGTGGCTAACAGGAAGCGGCCACTCCAAACCATGTTGAGTACCAAGAAGAAAAGGGGGTGGGAGAGCCTCAAGAGAAACGGCCAACCTCTCACCCCGCTCTGAATAGGTAATGATATGGCGAAATTCAGTAGTAGTAAAGAAGAATTGATGATAGCCATTAAGTAGGTGGTCCTGAAATATCCAGATCTTCTCTTCTCTGATTTTGGTGAATTGTCTTAAGGCACTAGGATCTTGAAAAGTTGATGTACGGCCATTGAGAGTAACTTTAAGAATAGCCGAATGCATGATGCCATATTTTGCATTGAGTTATTTAAGTGCAGGCCTAAGAGCTAGAAACTCTTTCCTCCTAGCTGCTGTGGCATTGGGTACGTCTTGGGTGATGAAAATCCTTCTGCCATTCCATGTAAGTTGTTTTATTGATTTAGCTTTCTCCAAAATCAGAAGAACATGAGTGAAGTCCAGTAGGGCAAATATGAACGTTCTAGATGAGTTGTTACTGGAGCTGCTTGAAGATTGTATTAAGTTCATAGGTCCAATCCGGTGAGCTCTTTGTATGTTCAGTTGAACTGATGATGGGAGTTCTAGGAGCTTCATTAGGAGGATGTTGAGGAATTGGCTTGGATTACCTCCCTTGATACCTTTAGGTAGGGCAACAATTCGCACATTTTTCCTCCTGTTGTGATTTTCGAGGTTTTTAGTATGCTTCTGCAGGGATTTAAATGAGCTCTCAAGCACCTGAACTCCACCCGAGATGTCTTCCGAGTTACTAACCCTTTGCTCCACTTCAGACATTCTAGCTTCGAAAGCAGACCATTTGTCGTCAATTTGATGTAGTTTAGCGTTCGTTGCTTCCATAAAGGGTTTTAGGGCTTTTATCTCCATAAGGATGGCTTGCAAGGTAGAGAGAGGAATATCTTCTTTAGGAGTCGGTGAGTCACTCTTTTGTCTCTTATTTGATGGAGAGACAGGTATTTCTTTGAGGCCATATTAAGAAGGTGGACCTAGCGACACAGTCAATTTCTTGCTGGAATTGCCCTTTCCTTTTAGTATATTTCTTGTTTAGGCAAGTACTGCAAATTACAGCCGTCAAAGCAAGCCCCTTTTACTCTATACAGACTTGATGAACGTATCCAGCTTATGAAAAAAACATTTAGGTAATTAATTGGCACGCATTAAATAGTTAATGATGAAAAAGTCACCTTCAAAGCTGTCTTACTGGTTATGCAAATCTATGTATTGTATTAGGTTCTTGACGATATTCAGTTTTCAACAAGAAAATGTGAACTCTGGGGTCAGTGCAGAGAAGTTAAAGTGGCCAGGTAGAGATGAGGCACAAATACTTGAAACATTCAAATTGTAGAATTATAAATTACAATTGTGCAGCAGTATTAAAATTATGATTTAGTTTCCCACAGTTTATAAACTGCCTGTGCCTTTAAATCTTTAGTCATGCCACTGTTGGCATTCAGCGGGTCTTGAAAACACGCGTACCGAAACAGCTGACAGGAACGTCGGCTTTCTGTGTCACGGGACCTCAGTGCTTACAGGCCCGGCTCTGACATGCGCAGGACTTCAACCAGGCTTCAATTCTGCGGACCGGGTCCCCCCACTGGCCACCAGGGACTTAAGTATCTGGTATTTATGTAATATTATAAAAGAACAAAAACGCCATTAAAAGAAATTAAGCGTGTTAAAATAACATCGGAGCGGGAGCGCACAAATTAGGCGACCATTTCTTTTGGCGCTAAGCCACGCCCCCGTGAAGAACATTTCTAAGTAGTCTCAACCTGTAATGTACAAGACTGTGGAGGCCAGAGAAAAAGGAGTCTTGAAGGCAAACCCCAGTTAACATTGTTGACAGTAAGACAAGAGAGGCTAAGAGGCTGCCCCTTTTAAGAAAAAAGTTTGAAGGAAGAGTGCCTAGCCTACCCGAAGAAGCTGAAGTATTGTCAAAGTCTGTTTTAAAGTCATTGAAGTTGTGGCAGTAGTCCAACTCCTGAGGTACATTTGGATGTCAGTAGATGAAACATAGCAGTTGTCGTAAATATAGTTGTTGAAGTAGAAACAGCAGTATTAAGAAGTCATCCTGACAAATATATCATTTTGACTCTTGAAACCACTGTTAATCAAGAACTGTGTACCATTAACAGTATGAATATTGCATTTTCTTTAGAACTGTGGCAAGTCTCGCTGTGAGATTGACAAAGCATTATGGCCAGGATTACCATTGAGGCTATCTTGCTTGAAGTGAAAAGTAGAAAACTTCACTCAAAAGTCGGTGATTTGTTGCTAGTAGAACTTTTGACAACATTAGGAGATTGTTACCATTGGAACTTTTTTTGATCAACAATAAATAAAATGGTACTAAATGGTGAGACAGCCTTATTTACATTTTTGGTCCCTTTATATTTGCAGAACATCCTCCTTTTTGGAAACCAAACAGGCAGCTAATTTCGCAGTGGCGCCTAGCCATCCAATTACATAGTGAGAACTTGATACCTTATTTGGGTAAGTAGCAAAATTGAAATAAAATATGTTTTTGATGATTTAAAAATACCTTAATTGGAACAGCCATCACCAAGAATGTAGTACTAGACTTTAATATAACCATATTGTAAAAATTGCATAAAAGCAGTTACATCAAGTAATAAATAAAAAAATAAAAAATAACCAATTATTAATAGTTGCGCTGCAGATTCTTGTAGTTGGGTATAGTTAAATGTTATAAGTGTCTACACAGATAATATCCATGCAGCTGTACCCCAGTACCCTACACTCAGATCTTGAGGTCTTCAGATTGTGAATTTGGATCCTAGTATATATAAAGGATGCAGAATACTAGGCATAATTATCCAGGATGACAGAACAGGCTAATATCCTTAGTCAATATAGGGCCTATCAACTGAATATAATTATCCAGGATGAGAGAACAGGCTAAGAGTCTTGTCTAATATAGGGTCTATTGACTGAACAAGGTTTAGGTGATTGATTCAGATTGCATATTCGGATCCTAGAATATGCAAGGGATATAGTATACTAGGCATCATTATTTAGGACGAGAAAACAGGCTAAGATCTTTGTGCAATATAGGGTTTATCACTCAAACACTGTTTTGATAAATGACTCATGAAATGTATTGATGAATTATGATATGATAATCTAATATGTTATTAACCAGTTAATGCTGTAGCATAATATATCATCTATATACTGATGACTAACAGTCCTCAATGATTTAGAATCGATTATTATTAAATCAGGAATCCATGAATCTTACTACAAGTGGTGAAATGACGTATTATGGTTTCTCTTCCCTCCATTTTTCTGTTTCTGCCTATGTTTACCACCTTCTCTCTAATTGTGATATATTGTTAATTAATGATTTTGTGTGATGTTAACACGATGTACTCATTATTGGTTCTCATGCACTAAATGATTGACAGTCAGCATTGAGCCATAGTTTGTCATTATTTTTGAATTTTGCTTTGACAAAGACCACAAAGGTCGAAACACGTGTTGGCAAACGGGCAAACTGTTACAAAGGCGAAATCACAAATAATTTCTTTCAATCACGTCATTTATAAAAACCTCACTTTCTTATCCACAAATGGTGAATTTATTAGACTACATGGATACCATTATATGTTAACACTTCTGCAAGACATTTGGAATCAGAGGGAGAGGGGGGAATGCATTTGGAAACTGGTTGTTCCATAAGACTGGCAATGCATTTCCCAGGGAATGTTTCCCTTTTTTTTTTTTTTTTATTGTTTACAACCTCTAAGGTCTTAACAAAAGGTTGCTGATTTCCGTTTAGATCCTTAGCCCGCTACGTAGCGACACCACTGTCAGATGAGAAACAAATTTAAAGTGTTTAAAGTGTTGGTGTTGGTGTGTTTTGATGGATTTGGAGTGTGCTTAACGTTTCACTTTGAACACCAGTGACTTTTTTGAGTGCCACTTCGAGAAATGTGGCCGCAGCCCTAGACCTTCTGGCCAAGTCTCCTGCTATCCTTCTACACCAACAAGTTTCTTTGTCGAGGCTCGCAGACTGGTCGCTCAGTGGTGTCAAAAAGGCGTGCCTTTCCTTTGTTAGACCTTTCCCTTTCTCCTGACATGAGGCATAGTGAAGATACTTGTGTCATGAACCGTCGGACGCGTCCCTTTTGGACTTCCTGGTCCCTGACACATCGGGGCTTGCACTCAGCAGTACTCCCTACATGGCCGTCAAACACGGAACATTGTTTACCAGCTTCCGCGTCGGACATAGCACATTCTATAAAGAAGCCACGCCCCTGTGGCCCCGGGCATCTCAACGCTACCGCTTGCAGTGGCTAGACTTGTGCTGCCATAGTTCGCTCTCGCTGACTTCATTGATTCCTGGTTCCTGGCCCCTATTTTCCCTTCCTCATTCATTCCCTTCCTCTTTATTACCTCTTGTATCCCGGACCTCCGTGCACCCGTCTCCGAGTACTTTCTTCATCACTTCCAGGATTTCCCGGACATTCTGAACGTTCCAGGAGTCGGAACACTGAACGCACGCTGGAACCCGAAGATGTTATAAAGGGTTATACAAGACCCGAACTGTGCACAAGAAGACTCCTTCAAAGAATTCCAGTAAACAACATAGACAGGTGAGAAGGCGGGAAACCTGTGACAGATTGAGACGCCGACAAACTGAAATTGATACAGACATGGAGGCGGCAGTTCAAGATCTCATGCGCGGCATGTAGGAGTTAACAACTGAAGTGCAGAATCTTAAAGCCGAGAATGCCGCATTAAAACAATTAGTCTTGTCCCGTGATTCCGTGACCAAGGAAAGCGTATTATTGGGCGGAGTAGTAGATAAATACAACGGTTCTTCAAAAACACTTTGCGGATTCCTTGACTCGTGTTTAGTCCACTTTACCTTTAAGCCCTACTACTTCTCTACCCCCAGGGCAAAGGTGGGCTTTATGATTCCGCATCTTTCCGGGAATGCATTAACTTGGGCTACGCCTTTAGTTAATTCTGGAGATGCCCTCCTGGATGACTACGATGGATTCGTACAGGCTCTAAAGACCATGTTTGACCGCCCAGAACAGGTCTATAGTGCCCAGGAACGCCTACTGGATTTCCAACAAGGTTCCCAGGATATGCTTACATATGTGACACGCTTTAAGCAACTGGCTAAAGAAGCAGATTGGTCCTCAGAAGCCTGCTTTACCCTTTTTCAAAGAGGACTAAATGAAGAAATAAAAGATGAGCTAGCCAGAGCGGCTCGCCCAGGTTCATTCCAGGCTCTTATGGACCTCTCTCTACAGATAGACTTCCGTATCCAGGAAAGGAAGGCAGAAAAGAAGAAGACTAGAATGCCTTTCCAAAAGACCTCCATAGAAACTTCCTTGAAGGCTGAGCCACTCCTGCCCCTGCTAACGACCCAGAAGCCATGCAACTGGGGGCCTTCCGTGGACCCATATTACCGCAAGAAAGAATGCAACGGATTCACACTGGGCTAAGTATGTATTGTGCTTCAGACAAACATCTAGTGAGAGAATGTACTTAGCTCCTCCACAGCTTTCGGGAAATGGCAGCTCCCGATCCTAGATGGAGCACAACTTTGGGAGAGAAATGTTTGCTCCACATCTATTCCATCCTTGAACTCTCCTGGACAAAACAATCTTTTGATTTTACAGGCCTTTCTATCGCCATCCAAGAACGAAACCTACCCCATTTTGGCATTGGTGGATTGTGGAGCCATGGGGATATTTATAGATCAAGATTGGGTCACTACCCACCACATTCCATATGAAACTCGAGGCATCACGCAACCCATAGAGGCTATTGATGGAAGACCTCTCTCTTCAGGACCCATAACCCTACAAACCAAGGAGATACAGCTCTCAATAAACCACCATACATCAACTGGGCAGCAGGATCCTTGTTCCTGGGTTACGAGCATTGTATCTCTCATTGTCTGTTCCTGCATTCCTCGCCGACATCTTCTGGAAGTACGCTGACAGACCAGCAAGGCCCATTCATGGTCTCAAATATCATCCAGGTTCCTAGGGCCTATCAGGATACACTGATGTGTTCGCAACTGCCATAGTTCAGGCCCTACCACCTCACAGACCTGAAGACTGTGCTATTGATACTGAACCCTCAGTCGTGATTCCTTTTGGAAGAATGTTCATTTTATCCGAACCAGAGAAAGGGGCCCTCCGTGAATACTTGGATACCAACCTTGAAAATGGCACCATACGACCATCCAAATCCCCAGCAGGAGCTTTGTTGTTTTTTGTTCCTAAGAAAGATACCAAAGAGCTTAGGCCTTGTCTTGATTATCGTGGTTTAAATCAGTGCACCCTGAAGGACTGCTACCGATTGCCCTTAATCTCAGATATCCTGGAAGCAGTGAGAGGAGCTGTAGTCTTCACGAAATTGGATCTCAGAGGTGCCTACCATCTGATCCGTATTAGGGAGGGTGACGAATGGAAAACAGCCTTTAGAACACCCTTTGGTCACGTTGAATACCTGGTCATGCCCTTCGGACTCGCCAATGCCCCAGCGGTCTTCCAACATTTCATGGATCGGGTGTTTTCTGATATGCTGTTCCTCTTTGTCATAGTATACCTGGACGATATCCTAATATTCTCTAAGGACCATCTTAAGCTTGAAGAGCATGTTAAGGCAGTGTTACAGCGGCTACGTGAACACAAGCTCCTGGCTAAACCCGAGAAATGCCTTTTCCATGTCTCTACTGTTCACTATATAGGATTTGTCCTTAGCCCAGAAGGAATCGGAATGGTCCACTCAAAAGTAAAAGCTATACTATCCTGGCCTGTTCCAACTACCGTGAAACAGATCCAATCCTTCCTGGGACTTGCCAATTTTTACCGGAAATTCATACCTTCCTTTTCTGAGATAGTTCAACCGATCATTACATTGTTGAAAAAAGATACTCCCTTTCTCTGGACAGCAGCCCAAGACGAAGCATTCCAACGGTTAAAGACAGAGTATACACAAGCCCCCATCCTGGCTAAACCTGACATCAATCGACCTTTCCTAGTGGAAACGGATGCCTCTAACTATACCATTGGAGCAGTTCTAAAGCAGGAATTCAAGGATAATCTAGAACATCCCATTGCTTATCTTTCACAAACTCTAACTCCCAGTGAAACCCATTATTCCGTTTTGGAAAAGGAACTGTTAGCCATCCGTCAAGCCTTCACAGAGTGGCATCATCTACTTCTGGGAGCAAAACATCATGTTCAGGTCTGCACGGACCATCAGAATCTTCAAGTCTTACAGACTCCCTTCCAAGATCATATCAGACAGAGGACCTCAAATCATTTCTCAGTTTTGGAAACACTTATGCCGAATACTAGGGATCCAATGCGCCCTCTCCTCAGGTTATTATCCACAGACTAATGGAGCTACTGAACGTGTGAACCAAACCCTAGAGCAATATCTTCATTGCTTCACTACCAAGGTACAGGACGAATGGTCACTCTTAATACCTGTGAATTCGCCTACAACAATTCGGATCACTCGGCTGTCAAGACCAGCCCTTTTTTTTGCAGCAAGGATTTCACCCTTCGGTTCTGCCTTCCATTCTCCCACATCCTACACCAGTACCTACAGTCGACTCCCGGATCGAAACTCTCATCAATGTACACAAGGAAGCCAAAGAACACTTAGAAAGGGCCCTAACTCACACCAAGCATTATGCGGACTCCAAAAGAAGACCAGGACCTTCCTATGCAGTGGGTGATAAGGTCTGGCTATCCTCGAAACTACTGCCTCGACATTTATGACCGAATAGGTTGGCTCCCCGGTACTATGGCCCCTTTGCCATAAAGGAAATCATAAACCCAGTGGCCTTCCAAACTACCAGACTCTTGGAAGAGGATCCATCCAGTGTTTCACACGTCCCTAATGAAACTCTTGACGATCGGTCCTTCCCAAAGATGTTTCCCCACACAATTATTGTAGCCCAAGCAATCAGCCTCCTGGAAGACATTCGGATGCAAACCCAGTCCTCTGAGCTCTGAAAGGAATTTACAGGGAAGAATCGATGGAATCTAAGAACAAAGGACGGGTATCTGTTCAAGGATAATTGCCTGGTCACTCCGTCTAATACAAAGACAATTTTGGTGGCCAAGAATGAAAACTGATGTTCAACTGTACATCCAAGCCTGTGCAGTCTGCAATCAAAACAAACATGATAACAAGAGACCGGCGGGTCTCCTACTTCAACCTACGCTACCAACAAGACCCTGGGAATTCATCGCTACAGACTTCATTGTGGAATTGCCACCTTCCAGGGGATACACAACTATCATGGTCACCATTGATTTATTCACTCATATGGCTCATTTTACACCATTGTATAAACTACCATCTTCATCAGAACTTGCTGGAATCTTCCTGGAACACATATTCCGACTTCATGGACTCCCTTCCAAGATCATATCAAACAGAGGACCTCAAATCATTTCTCAGTTTTGGAAACACTTATGCCGAATACTAGGGATCCAATGCGCCCTCTCCTCTGGTTATTATCCACAGACTAATGGAGCTACTGAACGTGTGAACCAAACCCTAGAGCAATATCTTCATTGCTTCACTACCAAGGTACAGGACGAATGGTCACTCTTAATACCTGTGAATTCGCCTACAACAATTCGGATCACTCGGCTGTCAAGACCAGCCCTTTTTTTTGCAGCAAGGATTTCACCCTTCGGTTCTGCCTTCCATTCTCCCACATCCTACACCAGTACCTACAGTCGACTCCCGGATCGAAACTCTCATCAATGTACACAAGGAAGCCAAAGAACACTTAGAAAGGGCCCTAACTCACACCAAGCATTATGCGGACTCCAAAAGAAGACCAGGACCTTCCTATGCAGTGGGTGATAAGGTCTGGCTATCCTCGAAACTACTGCCTCGAGATTTATGACCGAATAGGTTGGCTCCCCGGTACTATGGCCCCTTTGCCATAAAGGAAATCATAAACCCAGTGGCCTTCCAAACTACCAGACTCTTGGAAGAGGATCCATCCAGTGTTTCACACGTCCCTAATGAAACCATACATCCAGTCCTCCCGGACTGCCCTTAGGCCTTACCCTGTAATTATCAATGACCAGCTGGAATACGAAGTGTCCAGAATATGTGACTCTAAGTACAAACGTGGTCAGCTACAATACCTGGTTGAGTGGAAAGGGTACCCTCCCAGTGAACGCACCTGGGAACCAATCTCAAACCTAAATGCCCCCAGATTACTAAGAAGGTATCATCTCATACACCTGGGCAAACCCGGAGGGACAGGTCTTCGGAGGAGGCATGCTGTCATGAACCGTCGGACGTGTCCCTTTTGGACTTCCTGGTCCCTGACACATCACGGCTTGCACTCAGCAGTACTCCCAACATGACCATCAAACACGGAACGTTGTTTACCAGCTTCCGCGTCGGATGTAGCACGTTCTATAAAGAAGCCACGCCCCGCGGTCCCACGCGTCTCAACCCTACCGCTTGCAGTGGCTAGAAGTGTGCTGCCGTAGTTCGCTCTCACTGACTTCATTGAGTCCTGGTTCCTGGCCCCTATTTTCCCTTCCTCATTCATTCTCTTCCTCTTTATTACCTCTTGTACCCGGACCTCCGTGTACCCGTCTCCGAGTACACTCTTCATCACTTCCAGGATTTACCGGACATTCTGAACGTTCCAGGAGTCGGAACTCTGAACGCACGCTGGAACCCGAAGACGTTCGCACAGGGTTATACAAGACCCGAACTGTGCGCAAGAAGACTCCTTCAAAGAACTCCAGTAAACAACATAGACAGGTGAGAAGGGGGGAAACCTGTGACAACTTGTTCAGTTCCATCATGAATAGATCGACCGGGGGAAGACCTCTGGAGGTAAAGATCTCCCAGAGGACCTGCTTGCTCAACTCCCATTTGAAATTGGTGAAGGATCTCCCGCTTCGCTCGTCTGCTGGAACATTGTTCCTGCTAGATGAGCTGCTTGTGGCAGTATGTTGTTAATCCGTGCCCACTCCCATAAGTGCACAGCCAGAACAGATAGTTTCCCTGAGCTGGTGCCTCCCTGCTTGTTGATGTAGAACATTGTTGTCACGTTGTCCATTAGTATAAGGATATTGGAGATCTCTATCACTGGCAAGAATGCCTGCAAGGATAGGAATGGCACCTTCAATTTCAGGAAATGTATTTGTTGCTGAGAGTCATCCTCGTTCCACTTGTTGTGAACCTGAATATCTCCCAAGGTCGCACCCTACCCTGATATGGAAGAGTCTGTTGTGATGGTAAACTGGTGAGGAGGTTCCTGGAATGCAGTGCCTATTCAGAGGCTTCTGTGATCGGCCCACCAGAGACGATCCTGCTGGAGTCAGGTCGGAATGGAAAGCACCTTGATTAGGGAGTCGAAGATGTAGCTGAGTGCTGCGCATCCTCAATCTGGCCATTGGCACTGGCAGAACACTGTTTACCATCAAACCCAACAGACGTAGGAACTACTAAGCTTCCCTCTGTCTCATTTCCCTATCTCCTACTTTCCTCCCTACTATTCCTCCTACAGTCTCTCATCATTGGTCTTCAGCCAGGCTTCAGCCAGGATTATGCGTTGTGGCAGACTGGGACTTTCCTTCACACAGGCTACACGACAGAGCAGTCTGGGACTTTTGTGCCTCGCTCCTCATCCGGGCTGTCCATTCAGCCAGCCTGGGACTTTCTTCACTGCTCTGCTCTCTGGGTGGAGCGGACTCGCCATTCTTCCCCTCCCGGCTCCTGCCTGGCATATGCGGCACAGGAGGACTTTTAGTAGGGACACACCTCGCTGGCCGCGAGGTGGGCTGACTGGGCATGGCTGGGCAGCCTGGTTTGGGCTGCCCCTCACTCAGCCCAGACGGGCCTGCTCCTCTTCGGCCTGGGCAGCCCCACGCATGCTGCTGGGCCCATTGTCATTTCTAGGCCCATCCGGTCTGGCCCCCGGGTGGCCCGACACCCACCACATCCATGGGACTGCTGAGCTACCCCTGGCAAGCAGCTATCTCACTCCTTGGTGACATCTGGTGCTTCACAGTCTCTGGGGGGGCTGTTCGAGGCAGCGGCCCCTCAGGGGGTTGTTTTCTTTTTGTGCTCCTTCTTTCTTTCTGACCTCACCAGATTCAACAACATTTCCCATTCCCTGTCCCGTACCCTTGCTAAGGGCTAGTCATCTGTCCCTATCCAAATCCCATTGCTTCCTTCCTCTCCCGGGCTTGTCCGAGAGAAAAGACCTTAAAACGGGTCTTAACCCGCCAACATTCTCTGCATGGACTTCCCACCGGGAGATCTTGCGGTGCTGGGAGATGGAGTGCAAAGTTTGTTTTCAGGGACTCTACCATTAAGTCTGGGGACCTTTGACCTTGCAAGTCCATGATGGTCTAGTGTATCGGGACTGCCAGCAAGCTTAAGCCACTGCAAGGCTGATCTGTGCTTCTGTTCTGCGTCCCTGCAGGATAAGAGCCAGCGTTTGTCGCTCGCCGCTCCACTGCAGTGATCAAGTCTCAGTGGCACTGTAGCGTTGGAATTGTAGGTAGTCATTTCTGATCTTCTTGCCTTTTCTCCACATGCCTCTGTGTTCATTGGCTGTTCTTCTCTTATTGTGGACTCTGCATCTGAAATGAAACGAGAAGAATGGTGAGCATATGCATGCAGAGGCACAGCTTGAAACATGGCTCTGTAGGGAAACAAGTGGGCACAAGAAGGAGGGGAAGGAATTGGGTCCCTCTCTGCTGCCGCCATCCACCTCGGGGGGTAGGACTGGCTCTGGCGAAAACCCTGGTATTTGTACTTTATTAGATGTATAAAGTGCCTTACACTAAAGCACTGCACAAGCAGCCAAAACGGTACAATACATGATAAATGCATGCAGTCTGCGAAAGGTAATCAGGATCAAAGAAGATACTGCTGGAGTCAAACTTTAAACTGAGGAGAATGGAGAGAGAGAGAAGAGCATTCCAAAACATTGGAGCAAGTAAGGAAAAGGAACAGAATCTGGATGGTGCACATGGGGGCAAAGATTTGATAGGAGAAATTGAGATGAAGATCTAAGTTTGCGAGTAGGAGCATAGAGTGAAATTAAGGAAGATAAGGAGGCGCAAGATCATTGAGGCATTTAAAAAGTATACAGAGGAAATAATATAGTAGACAACAGTTGAAGGAGACCCAGTGTAGGGACAGAAAAGTGGGACAAATGTAGTCCCGGGGAGAAAGAGTGAAGAGAAGATGTATAGAAGAATTAAAGATTGAGCAAAGAGGGGCATGTTTGATGCAGGAAGACCGAAGAATAGAGGAGCAAAACAAAAGTTGAGAGAATATCAGAGAAGAAAGCAGGAGCTTTGTGTAAAGGCTGCAGGGGCTTGTCTGTACTCCCGCTCTCTATATGGCAGAGTGGAAGCTCACACGCTTCTCGAGAACCCCGTCTTACAAGCTCAGGCCGAACTCTGCATTGTCTGGCTATCCAGCCACCCTGACGCCCTTACCTGGGAGGATCAGCCCTCAACTTTTCGGAAATTCACCTTCAAACTTAATTGGCCTTGAAAAAGGCTAAGGTTGAAATGCGCGTCGGCTGTGTTGTTGTTTTTTCTCACCATGTCAAAAAATTGTCATTCATTTATACAATGATGTTTTCTTTGGTGCCAACCAACCAAGAAATAAAGAAAGCTTGTAATGACAAAACAATAAGACGTGATCATTGATTTTACCAATTCCACAAACTGTGACACTATGGACTAACATATCCAACCAGTGCCAAACCGATCCATGGATTTGTCATCCCCACAAAGCATCTAACCAAACAGGAACCTTGGAGTTGGTCCCTAGACAAACCAGGAGTAAGGCTGCAGGTAGATCTAGTAAAAAGCAACAAGCAGGTGCGCAGGAGAGTGGGAGTCCCAACACCTTAACTCCAACCATTGTTAAACTGGAAGCACAGAGTACCCCAGCCAAGATTCTCTATAGTGTAGCTATGGATGAGCAAACAAGGCTTTAGCTGTCAGGAGGCGATTCAGGCTGGTTCTTAAGTACAGTGTAGTTCCCAAGCACCCACAAAGGAATGTACATACCCTATGTTAGTGAAAATACAGTTCTTTATATAAATAGGCTCAACTTATGTACACAATCACAATAACACAATTTGTGCGCAAGATAATCTAAAATGGTAAATATATACAGTTTCTGTGTGGTACCACAACTACTCTTTGATTCCATTAAAATGCACCAACTGTACTCAGTTCAAATGTCATACAAATCCGTTAATAAAGTAAACCAACAATAGAAATAGGAGGAAAGTAGGTTGGTTAAAACAATAGGAAGAAAACTGGGCCCCTACTACCAAGCACAGTTCTGTATGAGGATCCCCTCACCCGGGCAACCTGTAAAATAAATAAATAACACAAGCCCAGTCCATATAGTATTTATATGACTCTTATTTCCTTTTAAAATAGTTCTACCACCCAAGGTACCTTGAATAGCAGAGTTCAACGTCGGGTCATCGACAGATCCTTCTTGAGCGGCTCCTTTTAAGGCAGGAGCCACGGATCGTCGAGATCCCTCAAAGAAATGGTGAACAACGATGTCGAGGCAGCAGCTTTGGTCCTGGTGGTGCTCATCGACGATCGGTCATGGACGTCCTGCGAAGAGGAGGCGTGCGGTGCACCTCGACGATGGTAATTCGTTGCCGCAAAGAGTCAATGAAGAACTTTGGCCCAGCAAGGGCGTCGGGTCATCTGGCGTCTCTGCGGTCTTTGGGCGCCGGGAAACCCACCGGCGGATGCTCCTCGGGGTGTCAGCGGCCTCGACTTTCTCTGGCGGGACAAAGCAGTCATCAGTGCTGGCTAGAGTGTCCTTGAATTCAAAGTGTCTTAATCGATGGAGCGTTGCGGCTCCGGTCGTCAGCGGGTCAGCATCAATCGGTTTTCGCTTCTGGGCAACACAGCTTCGATGGGCCTCCAGCGGTTATAGCAAACCTGCAAACCGTGGTCGACGATGGTGGACTGAATGTCCAGTCCTTCTCTTCGTTCTCCTCAGCGGTGCCCGTCTCCGGTCAACATTCTCTCAAAGGCTGGCTTCCAGGGCGCTTCGGCGAAGGTTAGCAGTGCATGATGGTCCCTCATAGCTTGGGGAGAGGTCTCCTAGCCAGGTCCTCTCTCGGATCATTCTCGATGTCACAGTGGCTTTCAGATTGCGGTGAAGGTAACAGCAGTCAACCTTCTTCTTCGGGCTCGGCGGTCGAGATCAAGCATCAGTTTTGACTTCAGCTTCTGAACGATTTCTAGCAGTGAGATGCCCCCAGACATACTGTTTGGACTCTAATTCATTCTGCTAGGTCACACTCAGGCAACCAATCACTCAGAAGGGCATTCAGCAGGGAGGCAGCCAATCAGGCTCACATGGCATTCAGGCCGTTTCCCTCCCTCTCAGACACTCACAACAAGGAATGTGTATTGGGACAAGTACCCAGCCATTCAGCACTCCACACTGCATTCATACCAGTTTCGGGCAGGGCTGTCTCAGTCTTTGTGTCACATACCAGAAACTAGGCAGCCATAACAAGAAGTGCATGTTGGTCATACTATCTATTCACCCAGGTCCCACCCCAAGGGTGTACCCACAACATACAGTCACTGGGAAGGCTCCAGCCAGTCTAGGCTGGACTTCCCCACAATACCATATATAGAGCTTACACCCAACAGCCAGTCAGGGGGAAAGAACAGAGTCAGGGTTTCCCAGGACTTTGGGAAAAACAAGGTAAGAGGCAAAAGAAAGCAAGAGGCCACATGGGCCATCTTGTCTTCTATCAAGAATCAACTGATTCCAATGGCAGGGCCTGAGTAACCCAAAATGGAGGATACTCGGAGCACCTGTCAAATTCAGCATGGAGCTGCCACCAGCCCATACCCTGCTCTGTGGGCAACACACAGATGCCCAAAAACATACACTAGGGGTACACGGTTGTACCCCCACCCATGGGTGCCATAAGGGTATCCCAAGGGTCTGTACATCAAACCAAAAAGAGGACACCATAAATAAGTGGAAAGGAAGGGGAGAATTGGTGAGGCAGGAAACCGAGAAGGTACCTGCTGAAAGATAATAAGCAAACCATTGTAAGACAGAACCACGAAACCAAGATTGTGGTGAGAGTAAAGAAGAAAAAGAGATTTCCACAGTGTTGAAAGCGGCAGAGAGATCAAGGAGGACAAGATGAAAATAGAGCTTAGCGTAACACACAGTAAGGAGAGAGTTGGAGACAGCAAGAAGAGCTGTTTCCATGGAATGCAGAGGTCATAAGCCAGATTGATGAGGGGAGAGAAGTGCATTAGAAATTATACAGAGAGAGATCTGGAAGTAAATTATGCGCTCCAGGTGTTTAGAGAGAAAAGGTAGACGAGAGATAGGACAGAAGTTAGCTGGAGAGGAAGGGTGCAAGGAAGGATTTTTGAGGATAGCTAAAATAGATTAAAGGAAGAAGGAAATACATCATTTGAGAGTGAAGAGTTGAAAAGAGCTGTATGAAACGGAATGAGAAGGGGATCAACTGAAGGAACAAGAGAGGAAAGGAAAGGGCTGGTAGAGTGGTTCCTGACCACCTTTTGAAAAGGCCCAATTATTGGCAGTTGAATGAGTGCAATTGTAAATGATTTTTGTTTCTTTTTTGTTTCTTCCTTTTACACATTTGTATGGAATGGGTATGGTTTCTGTTTTTTGTATGTAATAAATGTTTGTATAAACTAATGATACAATAAAATAAAGAAAAATGTAAAATAAATAATTGGCCTTGTCACACTAGTTACACTCTATGAAACACTTAAGGAGTACATAATGGGTATCATACAGTGGTGTTGAAGGAAGGATTATCAAAATGGTCAAGCATGAATTGTTCTCCTTATGGACTCTTGATAATGAGCATGCCAGAACATAGACCCTGCTCTCGTACATTCTCTACAACCAAACCTGGACTATATCTGGTCTACGGCAGATCAAAAGGGTCAAATTCCTTTGTTAACCTGGTTTAGCAAGGAGATTTCCTGTGAGGGTCAAATCAAGGTAGGACTCTGGAATGGCTTGTTCATGAAGACCAAGGATTCTCCTATCATGGATATCCACCACATGCAGAGTATGCTGTGTATATAGCTGATAAAGAGATCAACAGGGTGTTCAAGTCCTTTCATAGAGAGCTATACCCCAGAAGTGATTTGGTATCTGGTGATATTATTATCTCCTGGAAGTATCTCAGTTTGGCATGTCAGAAAGAGCTGAATACTCCTTTCACTGTGCATTGACATCCTTCCAAGAACCAAAATTAACAGGTGCGATGGAGGTCTCTAAGAAGTGCACCCCATGTTATCTCTATACCTCCTGCGACCCCGATCGATGATCAATGTAGATGCTAACTTTTCTCCCAATACTCTTGTGGGAAGGCTGCTGAAATATGGTGCCATTCTTTCACACTGAGACCAAGTAAGGGTTTATACCTAGCAGATCCAGCACCATGAGTTTTCCTTATCTGTTCTACATCCTCACTCAAACCCATCATGCAGTGGTTTCTGCATTTGTTTACTCAGAGAAAGTGTCAGATTATGATTCCCCTGATTCTTGGCTCAACTGTTTGGTTTTGGATGTTCTTTTCTTTGTGGTCACAGGTTTCTCCTTTTTCCTAGAGGTTCGGGTCTCATGAAGGAATGGGCGAGTTTCCTCCGACGCCACCCTGCAGGTAGGTACCAGGCAGACAGTACCCGGGGCTCCTGCCCAGGGTTGATACGTTCAGTCCAGGGAGTGGTCAGGATTCCAGGGGAGGATTCCAGGAAGGACTAATGAATAAGTATGCCAGGAAGAATAAACAAATAAACAGAAGTTCGGGGAAGTACAGAAGCGGCTCGCTCAGCTAACCGCAAGCAAGTGGGAAGAAGCAAGGAGCGGTGCGAGGCCAAACTGTCTGGGAAAAGAAAACAAGGATCAGTAGGGGCCTCGTAAGCATGCAGAGTCGGGAAGGTATCAGAAAGGCAGAGCGGGGACAGAAATGATCCTGGAACAACTCTATCGAAGCGCTGAGCACGGACAAGCCGAGAGTTGCGGGTCGTGGTGCTTTTCAAGGAAGTTGCAAGTAGTACCTGAATGCTAGACTGCAGGTTCCCCCACAGCGTCGGCCATGTTGCAGGTGAAAATGGACGGCGCAATACGGCGCCGGAGTGACCAGGTCGTCCAGAGAGGGCAATATCAGTGATTCATGACAGAAAGCATTTGATTCTGTGGCCTGAGGGTACATGCTCACTGTCATGGGTAAAATGTGGGGCTAAGGGTTACTTCTCAGACTCCATGTTCTTTTTCTACTCCTGCCCTAGACAAAGGGTATATGGTGCTGGCCATTCTTGAGCACGTTTCCCAATGCGATCAGTACCAAGCAGGGATCCCACCTCTGTCTGCTCCTCTTTACCTCAGTAAGGGATTGACGCTAGTAGGCCACAAAGAAATCATTTAATTTTATACACATGATATCTTACCATAAGTGAAGAACTCCTCTCCTAACCTAGCCCCAATTACACAGGTGATGGCCAGATTTGGGGACTATCTCAGCCTGCAAATGAACTGCTCCAAATCACGTTTTATTCCCATGACTAGCTCCATGGATGCCCTGCTGAGTTGGAGCCTTACAGGTAGACTGGGCCTCTATTACCTACTTAGGGATTTGGGTTTGTACTGGAGCCAATGCGCATCGCCGTGGGAACCACAGGGCCATGCCTGGTGTTCCGCCTCTCCCCTACAAGCGGCTGGTGAGATGAGGGTGGCTACGATCTAAATAGTGGTTAACCTCAGTAGTAATACCCAACTCTGCTTATTTCGAGTGGAGTCGAGATCCATATCAAGAGGTTCCTCTGGGGACACATGGTTGTGCAGGTGAGATTTAGGAGAGAAGGAAGGTGGATGGTATTTAACAGTTACTCTCCATATGGTTTTAAACTCGCAGGTGAATCTATGTTTGGTTTACTTTGAGGATCCTGTCCATGTTACTTGCTCTCCAGGGGTTTGACGTCATCAGACCTGCTCGCAGGATGTGAACTCTCTTTTTCTGGTCAGGATGGCTTCCCTGTTATCTTTGACTGTCTCGGTTTCTTGCCATCCACTCTGCAGTGCCCAAGTACCAGCGGCCTTGGCGCAGTTAGCAGACTGCACAATCCACCCTTCTAGGATCAGACCACCTCTCACGACTGGCTCTCTTGGTTGGAGTTTCCTTCCCCTTGCTTCTCCTGCTCCCAGCTCTCCCAGCGCATCCCTCGCACGCCAGCTGGTTGCCTTCACAGGACACAGGATCCCCTGGATTCGATCAACTGTGACTGCAAGACAGGGTTGAAGCTCTGTGTTTCTCCTTCCCGCCGATTACTTTATTTCTTTTTATGTCACTTGGCTGGGCCCTTCCCAGCAAAGGATTATAGCCCTCTTTCTCTTTCCACTGAGTGATCGACATCACTTGCTCATTCTTTCTCTTCACAGTATCAATACCATTTATTTCTTAAGGTTGATTCATAAACCTTGGGTCACAATAACAAACTGTGGTTTGATCTTCTTGGCCCTTCTTGAGCCTTGAGGCCGTTAATGAACCCAGAGTGAGTAACTCAGGGAGATCCTTGGCGGAACGGGAGTCTGTGTCCCCAAGGGGGGAGTCTCTCCGGTGAAGTCCTGCTTGCCTGTACCCCTAGGCAGGGTATCGCGTTGCAGGCTCAACTCCCTATCCTCCCAGGGAAAGGCTACCCCCTTGGGAAAGTGACTGAATCTCGTGATTCGTCACAATCCCTTCTGAGCAATCAACCTCCAGTTGGGGTGCCACACCAACGCCAGCAGTGCTCCCAGCCCCTGCTCTCAACAAGTTAGCCCCAACATCTCACCCCTATATGCAAAGTGGCTGGGATTGTTGTGCATGAATGGTCCCATTTAAAATGCTCCTGCCCTAATGGTAACACACCAGAAGAGCTTAACAGAGCTTAACACTATGTAGATCATTGGAGCCACTGGGCCTATTCTTTCACATGGCCAAGGGCAACAAGAGACAATCTAAATTGTCCTTTTGAAATAAAGACCTCCATGCTGCACCCAGACAGAAGGCTCACACGTCCATGATGACTTCAGCAGGAGAATATAATGGGTCAGGAGGCGGCCTCTCTCTCTTGGCGTACGCATCAGAGTGCGAGCGTGAGGTGCGGCTTGATACGTCCATAGAGGTCCTTTCCTCTAGTTTCTCTAGTTCCGGAGGAGCGAGGAGGCAGACGAGCCGAGCCGGGTGGCCGATACAAAACGCAGAGCGAGGAGCGGAGGAGCGGAGCTCTGGCCGGGTGGCCGGTACGACTTGGCTGAGGGCTGAGGGTCTTGGGTGGCTCCACTGAGGTGCTGCCCTGGTCGCCCGGCGAGCGCCCCGGTGGCATGGAGCTGCAGCGGCGGAGCTTCGGGGGACGCAGTAGAGTGGTGGTGAGTTCCCTGGATGTGCTGGGGAGCAGTGTGGGGGTCGGCCCCACCGGGTTGTGGACTGGACGGGGGCCTGGAGTGTTTATGGGCCCAGATTGATTTCTGGGCGGGTCCCCGCGGCCGTATTTGGCTGGTCTGGCTGAGGTCCATTCCGGTCAAGACTGCAGCCTGCTGCCCCTCACGTCTTTCTCGACGCTGGTTGTCTGGTGCAGTAGCCTGGAGCCTGGCCGCCCACTGGTGGGGTCTGGTTATGCTGTGCCTGTCTGCACATAACCTTGGAGACGTATAGAGAGTAGGCAGAATCACTGAACTCAGCCCATTGAGCACATGAGGCTAATTAGCCCAGTATAGCAATAATCAGTGCAACACACCAATAGTGCTAAGTTAGGTGGACCTACTAGAATAGCTAGCCCTCGGCTATCAATCCAAGCGGACAATACCTGGAGACTGTGGGCTGACGCCTTTGATCCAGAGATAGTACAATAACAATCTGCTAGTGGGAAGATAAAGTGGGCGTTACCCTGCAAACTGTGAGTTGTCGTAGTGCGTGGTCCTGGCACTCATAGACATCCACTCGAGACGTCACTAATGCAATCAGACAAGAATCTTAATTATCCTGTGTACAACCTAAGGAAGACCAAGTCAAGAACAGTTGCCTGGGGTCCCGCCAACAAGAAGGCTGAGATGGACAACCTGATGCCTAAAATAAAAGCAAAAAAAGCTCTCCGATCAAACAAGGCGTGATTACCTCTTTCTTCCCCCCTCGTGAAATAAATTCAACTATAATTGAAGAAGTTGCACTCGACCAACGGGACAATCCTATATTGAGTATATCTAACTTTGAAGACATTGATAATAACTCACTATTAGACCTTTGCTTAAATATCCAGAGAAACATGACACCACAACCGGAAGTGAGATTTAATAACAGTAGCTGTCTATTGACAGGTAAACCTATGGACATAATTTCAGGGTCTTCCATGGTCAGAGATCGACCAGAGAGACTCTCCGCATCTCCTAATTTGGCATTAGCCTCAATGGAAGATGACCCTGATGAAGTAATAGACTGCATCGACAAATCTAGCACAGGGTTAGCCGAAATAGCGGAGAATCAGGCATCGGTAGCCTCGCTGCAGTTCGCACTTAAGATCTTGCTGAAAATGTCGGGGCGGATCCTAGCCAATATGGACATCCTCATCAGGGGAAACAAGGAGAGAACGATTTCGGTTGAAGATGTGGAGGCTAACCTATCTGAGGCAATCCATGCTACTAGTGAGATGGATAAGCAACAAAACTTGAAGACCAACGAGGAGTCAGACAGACCTGATCCATTTTTTTCCATAAAACAAAAGCGTTTAGCAAGAAAAATAAACAAGGGCAAAAAAATTAGTGTTACACAATCAACATCGACAGAGATGAAAGAGAGGGGAATGACTACTAAGAAGAGTAGGAAAAGAGCCGCGAGAGCCAAGAAAAGAAAGGCAACTCGCGATGGATACCTGACAGGCTGGCTTCTCCCCGAACAGGGACCGACAGTGGACCATGATGAAAGTGCAGAGATCGTGGAAGGGCCGGAGGCGAGCCATGGCAGTGCAGTAGATACAGCCATGGTAATCAGTCAACCGACGGTACAGGAAGATCTACCCCTTGAAGTAACAGGCACTTTGATCAACAAGAAAGAGAAGAAAGGAAGCCGAATCTGCCTTATTAAAAATCTATATCAGAGCAAGGTTAATAAATGGCTATCGCGATCAGAGTTTTTGACAAGATTATATTCTGTCCCTCAACTGCGGGTACTAATTTCAGATGACTTCCAATTCATTGAACCACTGAAAGGTCCGAATCCCAACGTCTCAGTCATCCACTGTAAATTTGCAGCCACGGCAGATTTATTAAGAAAGTATAAAGAGGAATTAAAATCAGTAGACGTGGATGTGGATGTTGATTTAAACGAAATTGACCCCAGCTGCCGGGAGGAAGAGGTTGTCGTTTCTGAGATTACAGCACCCTGCCCCAAAATACAGCTGGATAAGAAAATAGAATCATCTGATGTCCAACAGGTTTTGAAATGGCTGGCTGACGCCCTTCCTGAGATCTTAAAACAATCATGAGAACTATCGGTTGTATCCCTGAACTGTCGGGGTTTTACGCATTTACTTACACCAGAGGGCTCTGTGAAACTGTTTGATAAATCTAGCTGTTTCTGCCTGCAAGAGACTTGGACATTGGACCCTTTGGTATTAGATGGGTACACGTTGTTTCATGCCGCTGCTAAAAGAGGTGACAAAGACCAGCCTTTTGGTGGTCTGGTGATAGGAGTGGCCAATACCTTGGGCTCCAGGCAGATTGGTTCCAACTACGGAAACAACTTACTCGCAGTTGAAGTGATGCTTGAGGGCATAGACTCTATGTTTTCTTTTTTGTTGGTAAATCTCTACAATCCGCCTGGAGCTATACTAAGCAAACACTTACAAGACTCTATACAGGATGTGTTGGCAAACTGGTCACCCATAGCTACTAATCTGGGAGTAATGGTTGTGGGCGATTTCAATTGTTATATGAGTGGACGGGTGTGCAAAATGCAAAATCCTAAATTGAAAGAGAAGAGCATTATGCTGCATAACAAAATAGATATTGAGGGCAGTACCTGGGAATCCCTGTTTGAACTATGGGACATGATAATGCTTAATGGCAGAACAGCTAGTGATCACCCTGGACAATATACTTGGTCCAATGGTGCTGCTAGCAGCACATTGGACTATATATATATATGTCCAGGGCTTCAAGAGCTGATTGACGATCTGATAGTCATGCCTAACGTATGGAGCGATCATGCCGTATTAAAATGTACAATGAGTATTCCTCGAAAGCAGCCCTCAATTAGCAATTCGGGTACTGTAAAAGTCAATAAGGCAGGAACCAGGATTTCCTGGTCAGATAAGAATATAGCACTTGCGGCAGAAACTTTGGGAATAGTAGTGCTTAAAGAGCCGCATAAATTCAATGATATGTCCATCAATTCCATAGAAGACTGGATTAGTGCTTTTTCAGGCAAACATGCTGTGGCCCCTATGGGGTGTATGATAAATAGTGTGGGGAATAAACTACCATTTGACAAAACAATCAGAGACATGAAGCGCAATCTTAGAGCCGAGCTTCGCAGAGTCAAGAAATCAACGGCCCCAGGGGAAGCCTATTATCGGACTATTAGAGTGATTAAAAATAGATATAGATCGGCCATTAAGGAGAAAAAAAGGGCGGACAAGGTTCTTACTTGGCAAAAGTTAGTGAAGACTGTATGCGAAAAGAAGACCCGTAATATCTGGTCTCTCTTAAGCGAGGCTCAGGGTACACAGAGGGGGACATTGGTCAATCCTATTGAAGCGAGAGTGTGGGTCACATATCTAGAAAACAGAAACATGGTGGATGAGGAAACAACAATATTGGGTAGGCCGCCTTGTGAGGCCCCATTCCCTGTAACGTATGAGCTCATCTTGAATAAAATCAAAGAGTTAAAATCATCAAGAGCACCGGGACCCAACGGTTTGGCTAATGTTGTCATGAAAGCATACCCAGAGTTCTGGGCAAGTCTGCTAAACATCTTGTTCCAGAAAATATTAAAGACAGGTAAAATTCCCTGCTCATGGCAGACGGCAATATTAATACCAGTTTTTAAAAAGGGCGATAGACTCGACCCAAGCAACTATAGGTTGCTTTCCATGCTTGATGCCACTGGAAAGATATTTGCCTCACTTCTGCTTAAGGAGCTACAATCCTGGGCAGAGGGCAGAGGAGTACTGTCCAGATTCCAAAGTGGGTTTAGACAAGGTTACTCCACTGCCCACAACATCTTGATTATGGACATACTGCGAACCAGAGCCTTACGAACTGGATCGGTCCCGCTTTACGCATTATATATAGACTTCACAGCGGCGTTTGACTCCATACCCCGTAGTCGGTTATGGAACAAACTGTATACAATGGGATGTCCCGATGGCCTAATATACTATTTAAAACTCTTGCATTCAAATAACTCAGTTAAACTGAAATTAGATCAAGATGGCCATACAACTCAAAATGTAATGCAAAACAGGGGTGTCAAGCAAGGATGCGTAACGGCTCCTTTAATTTACAACCTATATACCTACGACATCCCTGAAGCACTAAATAAGGTGAGAAAATGCCCGCCGAAAATTGGGAAAGCTAGCTGCCCAGTATTAGCATACGCTGACGACTTGGTGATATTTGATCACACCATCAGTGGGATGCGAAGATCTGCGGTTGCACTATGGGAATATGCTGAAGAGAATGGCTTAAGCATTAATCTAGGAAAAACAAAGATTATGAGATACACAAGAAAAAAGGTCTCCCGCGTGCAACTCACAGTAGGGACAGTGAATATTTCATATGTCCCTCAATACCGTTATTTAGGCATTGACTTTGAAAATACTGGGGATTATTTGGCATGCAAAAAAACACGCTGTATTAAAGCTGCACAGTTGACTGCCTTATTTCATAGATTTACGATCAGCCATAGCGGCTTTACTCTATGGGGTATAAGGCAACTCTATATACAGGTATTCGCTCCGGCGATAATATATGGCCTGGAAGCACTATTAGAGTCTGATCTTAGATGGCTTTAGATATTAGAGGGTAAATTCTAGCGTCGTGTGCTTGGTCTACCTCCCTCAATTCCGATGGCCATCCTTAGATTAGAATTGGGTTTAACCTCCCTAAAGGCATTGGTGTTAAAGAAGCGAGCCGCGTTATATCTCAGAATGGTTCGAGATACAAGTAACGACATATTACTAGCGGTACACCAGGAAATAATAAAGGAAGGAACAACCTCTTCAATTGTTGATCAGATGAACAATCTGTTCTCCGAAATAGGCTGGCAATCCAGAGATGGTAAATACTCAGATAAAGTAAACAGAGCATTGAGTAAACGTATTGACCTTTGGGATTGGCTGGAGAATTTTGAACATCTTAAGAGTTTGAGCAGCTACCAGTATGTGCAATATAGACTATTTGAATTTAGGAAACCCCAGAGATACCTGAATATCTGTCCATCTATCAAGCTCAAGGTTTATATTACTGCTTCGCCTAGAACAACTACCTACCCTTAGTAATACGGGGAGAAAAGACTGCATGGCTGCCGAGGAACGTATCTGCCGATTATGTAAAGTGCATAAGCATTTGGAGACTGCAAAACATTTGCTGACTGAGTGCTCGGAGGTGGTTGGCACTTTTACCCCCCTTCTCGGCAGTTATGTGCATGAAACTACATATATTGGGGAAGCTCTGTTTTGGCATTATTGCCTCAACTCCAACAGTCTACGTCTCTTAATAGCTCTGTATACTGTTTGGTTGCAAATTGAAACAAGATTGGGTATAACTCTGTAGAGGAATAGGTTTTATGAAATAATTCTCATACAGATGCTATGAAATTTTATATATATCTGAGTATAATGTGAATTATTTGTTCTTTTTAACATAGTATATTGTATTGCAATTCATGTATATTTAAAAATTGTATTTGAAGTATGTTAGACTTTTTATCATGTTAGTTGTGTTAAATTTGTGTAAAGTTTATAGTTTAAACTATAGCACAATAAATATTAAATTAAATTAAATAATGGGTCAGTGGTGGCCTTGGAATCCTCGATTCCTGAGGCTCCGGCCAATGCACAGCAAGGGGACCAGTCCGAATTGTCCATCATCCTTACCCAAATGAAATTGGGCTTGTCCCAGTTAACAGCAAATTCAACAAAGTATTGAGAAGTAAAGCAGACTTATATCTGAGGTAGAGCATCAAGTAGGAATCCTGAAAGACAGCAGTTCAGAGGTGAGCCACGTCATAAGAGCACTGCAACAGGAGGTGAACGGGATCCAATCCAAGAATGAATACTGTATGGGTGGTCAGCATAGCCAAATCTATTTCCGCAAGCAACATGGAAATCTTTGTGGAGACGTTCATTAGGGAAGTGCTCTGTGACCCCCAACTATCTACACTTGGTGGGGAGGGCACATTTAGTAGCTGGTCCAAATCCTCCACCTGGTCAAAATACCAGCCCAATGATTATCAGACTGTTGAACTACAGACATCAAGATCTGATTCTACGGTGAGCCCGCGAATTAGGTGAACTAAACTATTGAGAGGCTAGAATATCCTTTTACCCAGACTTTACATCATCTATCCAAAAGGCATGACTATCATTCACCTCTGTAAAGCTCAAATTGTGGGACAAAGACTTGAAATATGCAATATTGTACCCATCCAATCTTCTTATCATTCAAAACAATAACACACACTTGTTTACTGGCCCAAAAGGAAGCACGCTCTTATCTGGACTCCCTCCCAGCCTTTTAAAATACCAGATCTCCTGAGTTGAGCAGGATCTGGGAGTTGTGAGGCAGGCATGGTAGATACAGGTTTTAACACCTTTATAAGTTCTGAATGGGGTTGGAGATTTCGTAACTGGCCCTACATCTATAATGGGAGTAGTCTCGATCATCAAAGGAAAAATAACATAGTCAATGTCAGTCAGTTAAAATAAGAAAAGTCTATGTCAGAAACCTATGCTAGCCCCTCATGCTTTTACAATAACTAAGTGCAGGGAAATGTACCAAAATAAAAGAGGGTATCAAAGGAAAGTCAGAATGGCAATGGAACTCCCTTCCCCAAGTTCAAGCCACTGATATGATATGATATGATATGGCATTTGTAATGCGCCTATACACAAGTGTTTCAAGGCGCGACGAGGCAAGGAAGGGGGAACAGATGGACAACAGAGACAACGATTTTACAAGGCCAAGTGAAAATGAGGTTGTGCAAGTGCAGGGGAGGGGGGAAGGGGAAAAGTGCCAGGGGAAAGGGAAGGGGGCTGTGCTGTACTTGGGATCAAAATGATAACAAAAGGTGGCAGTTGCAAGGGTAAGTGCAGACAGCAGGTGTCCAAAAGTGCAGGTAGGGGGACTTTATGGTTACAGATACAGACCCAAGTGCGAGGGTTGCCTGGGGGCAGTGCAGGTGTTCAACTGGGCGAGTAGGGACCTGGGCCCGAAATCAGAGGGTAGTCAGGTGACCAGTGCAGTATCAGGAAATCAGCAGTGGAGAGGAAGAGAGAAGGCAGGTGCAAAGAGGAAGGTCTTGAGGTGCTTCCGGAACTGGAGATGGTTCTTCTTCAGTTTCAGAGAGGCAGGGAGGCTGTTCCAGAGGGAGGCCGTAGCCGAAGAAAGAGATCTACTACCAACTAGTTGCTTGGAGAAGCGGCTGACCCTGAGGGAGTTGGAGGTAGAGGAGCGAACAGCTCAAGTAGGAAGGTATTTACGAAGGGAGAGTTGGAGGTATTGAGGACCCAGGCCCAGGAAGGCCTTGTGGACAATGGTGAGGGTCTCAAACTTAATCCTTGCAGCAAGTGGGGGCCAATGCAGAGACTTTATTGCTGGAGAGATAAGATCCCTGGGCTTGAGGTCAAGGACAAGTCTCGCAGTCCTGTTCTGGATGAGTTGCAGAGGGCGGAGAGTAGAAGCAGGCAGATTTAGAAAGAGGCTATTCAGTAGTCCAGCCTAGAGAGAACCATAGCTCTAGAGACAGTGAGCTTCTGGGGGAAGGAGAGGAAAGGAGGTGCAGTTGGTAGTTTGACTTCTTAGAGACACTGGGGTTCTTTAATTTCGGGAGGCCAGTTCGCACAGTTCAAATAGTTCACACAAGTCTTTCAGGCTTCCCTCGCCAAATTCAGTTTCAGCTCAACAGAACACAGTTCTCTCAGGCTCCCCTTGCCTGATTCACCAACAGATCAATAAAACACAGTTCTCTCAGGCTTCCCTCGTCTGATTCCCCATCAGCTCAATGTAACACAGTTCTGGTATAACGATATTTCAGGGTGACTCTTTCACCAAAATCCCCACAGGTTTCCCACACCCGAGTCTGGACCTTTCTTTACTTTAGACAACGATTCACAACAGTTTTACAACAGGCCCCTCAGGCTTCCCTCACCCGAGTTCGGACCTCTCTGGGCTTTGCTTTCTTTCAATTCGTATTTCACTCCAAAGGATTCCCTTGCGCAACATTCTTGGTTGTCGGTTCACTTTCACGTCAACGACTTTCGAAACTGCATAGATTTACTCAGGCCTATGCATGACCACTTTGACACAATGCAGCTTGGTTATCGTAGTTTGAGATTCTTTCACAGTTCACAGAGCGTTTCGTTATGCAGGATCACTCTGTTACATTGTACTTCTTAACAATCGAGTCTTTCTCTCCATGCGTCTGCCGTCCTATGCATAACCTTGCTTGCAACTTTGTTATCATTCACGTCTTCACAAACCGGGCTCTGCCATCATCTAAGAACTCACCGGCTGTGATTGCTTTTAATACATCCTTCACTGCTCTCACGTCCGAGGTCAGGGTCTCTGCGTCCTGCCCCTCAGAACATCCCAGACACTCTTGTGGTTTCGGGGGAACCTAGTAACCTTTAGGCACATCAAAGAAAGGATTCCTCCCGCTTTTTGGCTTTCCTCTCGGGACCCTTTCGGCTTCTTGGAGACAAGGTTCCCTCGCCTGGCTTCCACTTGCTCTCCTCTGCAGTCTGCTAACCTCTCGGCCTTCCGTTCTCCTCAGTCTGGTTCCCAATAGCCCTTGCTCAGCTGTTCCTTCTCATAACCATGCTCGTTCTCTGTGTGCTTCTTTTCTCAACCTCTTATACTCTGTTTGGCCGTCAACCTGTTTCAGGTGTGTGTAATTGTGACTGAGTGCCTGATCCTGCCTGGCCTCATTAGTGGGGCAGGACCATTGCATTTTACTAGCGCTGATCTTACTACTCCCAGTCTTCTCCTTCCGCTTCTCATTAGTCGGGTTGTTAGAGAGAAAATGTGATTTGTGGGAGTTGCATTATCCTATAAATGCAGAAGGAATATTGGGTAGATAGCTTTCAGGAAATGCGGGATACCATGTCTCACCTTCGGGTGTCTCTTCCCCACTTCCCGAGGAACCCCTACTCAGGTGATCCTCCCTCGCTTGTCACCCCCCAGGGTCGGGATCCATTAGCAATGGCCTTTCCCTGGCCAGCTGAGTAAGGGACCCCGGGGACTGGGCAGTGAAACACCCTTAGGATTTTCACAGAGTAGAATATGGGAATGCGCCCTCAATAGAAGGGTATAATTGAATGATGTAAGTTGAATAAACAGTGTCCCTGATGTCCACACAATATAACGGTTGAACTCTGTTCTTTGATATGACCTTTGACTCTATCACAAGGATGCCTAATGGGGTATCGTCCTCCAGCAAATGCTTAAGGATATAACACCTAAGTCAATTTTGGTCAAAAATTGACGATTCTGGAGCTCGCCCTCCCACCCCTCAAAGTAGGGGGGGAATGGATAAGCGACTCATCATTGCCCTTGGACAGCTGCTCAAAGTTTGATGTTTGGGTTTGTTTGATGGCGTGGGTTGGTATTATCACTGCGTGCTGTGGTCTAGAAATGGTGTTGGGGCAGGGATTGGCTCGGCTCCCGGAGAGCAAGGCAAAACTTAAAATTGCTTCATATCACAGCACAGGGTTATCCACAACATGCAGCCTCTTTAGTGCAACTAACTTCACATCATGACCGTTACTAAACCACCTCTAACAAGATACCCTAATTCCCCCCTCCCGGATGTATGTTATTAAGATGGAATGTTAAGGGTCTCAATAAGTCTATAAAGGTCCACAGGGTACAAGACTACTGTGAACGGCACAGGGAGAAAACAATCCTACTGCAATAAACACAGCTCTCAGGCCAGGACACCGAGTTCTCTGGAAAGCTCTAGGGCTCCTCCAGATTTGTACATCGTTTTCTTCTAATTCACGTGGAGTCCTAACATTAATTCATAAGTCCCTTAGATTCAAAGTACATAGTCATGAGCAAGATCTCGGGGGCCGTTATGTGTTAGTTACAGGCAAACTTGCCCCCACTAACTTGACCATTGTCAATAGATACGCCCTGAATATTGACTACCCTAAATTTCATAATCTCCTCCTTGGTAAATGTCAGTCAATATGTTTATTCGGTTCAAATAATCCATCAAACACATATAAAGTACAAAAACACAATACATAATAAAATAAAATTACCGCCCACTCTTGCTTATAAAATACAATATTCCAGATTAAAAATACCAATAAAATCACAATTCTCTGCAAAAGTGAATAATGATAACACAGAGTGCAAACAATTCATAGAATCCAATACAATCCAATATGGTGCATACTTTAAAATTCATAGGTTATAAACATTCATAAGAATTGCTGAGGAGGGAAAGAGAACCACAACAAACCCCCAGTTCATTAGGGCCAATACTCCTTCATGTTTTCCAGTAGGTGGCTATTCTTTTCAGAACATTTGGGTTAACAGCCCCTTTCTTTGAAACATGGCTCTTTTCAAAAATTATAGTAGTGCCCAAGCTGTCAGGTAAGATTCTGCTGTCAAAAGAAACAGAACTGCTGGCCAATAGGTGCGGATGTTAGCTGACCTAAGGACCGGCAGCATGGTTGACCGTCTGATACTTTTATAGGCTTGGCAGAACAATAAAAGATTAACCATGTCCTCTCTAGCAGCATCACATGCTGGGCTGCCACATCAGGGTACCCACTCCATTTAGCTGTGGTTTCCCTCAGCTGCAGGCAATCAAATCTAGCGTAGGTGATCAGCCAGCGATCTCTCTTAGTAGAACCCCAAATTAAATAGGGCTGGATCTCCTTCACCCGATTGATCACTGCATGTGGTTTGTCTGAATTGGTTGAGAACTCCATGAAATCCCTTTTCATCTTGAATGCTCCCCCAGGCTGCTTTTATAGGATCTCATTTGGCCTTTGGTCAACAGGTTATTCGGGGGTGAAAGTACCCGGATGTTTCAGCGGGACAAAGCTTCATCAATATAGTAGAGCCACAGGATTTTCCTCCAATTATCCCTTACCATTAAAGACCTAATGATGAAGTGGCATAGGGTAGCGTATTCATTCGCCCAAAGCCAAATCCAGAAGATTATTGGTGCCAGAACCCATTGGTCCGCACAGAATTCCATTCCCAGTTCCCTATAAATAGAGGTAGAGGGGGTGGATCCCGGGAGACCCAATAGCCTTCTGAACAATGTATTCTCCTTCTTCCAACTATCAGGGGCTTTATGAAAACCCCATAGTGGTGGTACATGTAAAGTCACTGCTTTCGTCTGGGCAGAGTAGAATTTTAAGACAACATCCAGCGGTTTTCCCTGGCGGCAAGACCAAAACAAAAGAGATCCCTCCCACTTGTTGACTTAACTTAGATGATTGTTTCTTGATATGCTAATTAACTGTGATTGTCTCTGAGAATCTAACCCCCAGTCAAATTCCTTAACTCTGGGGATTATCTCCCCATTGCACAGCATTGGGTGCATCTTTGCCGACCTCTTTCGTCCCATGCATCCTATTACTGCAGATTTCTTGGTGTTAATTTTGAGCCCCAGATGTTCCATAAAGGCTGTGTAGGCAGAGATCAGCACCTGGAGGGCCCTTGGAGTCCTGGCAATTAGAACAGTGCCACCTGCGTATGCCAGGACTGGAAAGCCCTGCCCCCCAGATACAGATAATCCACCTTATGTCCACCAGAGCCTTTAGGAGCCCATAAATATAAAGGGTGAAATGGACCAAGGCCAATACACTCCCCTGCCGGACCCCACACCCAACCCTAAAGCACACAGTGCAGTGTACTCCCGAACCACTGCTCACAAAAGCCTTGTTCTCCCTATGCATTTCTTGTAACGGTATCCAGTCAAATTTTTTTCTAATGTTTTTTTGTAATTTATGTTTTATTTTTGTTTTGTTAGTAAAAAAAAAGTGTCTAAAAAAACAGGAGTTTGGGGGGAACCCCCCCATTTAAAAAATAAAATTAAAAAAAAACATGTGAAAATATATTTTTTCAGCATGTTGGTGTCGAAAAAATGGCATTTCGAAAATGTGACACTCGAAAATGTCACTATGAACCTCTTGTAACACCATCAAAATGGCCTCCGGACAACCCATGGAGCCGAGCACCACCCACAACCTTGATCTATCCACTTTGTCGAAGTCCGTGCTCAGATCCATGAATGCAAGATACACTCCCTCCCCCCTACAGAAAAGTGAGTTGGAGATAAGTAGGTATAGATTGAGGCTCTGTTCCATAGTACCCAACACGGGATGAAAGACAAGCTGGACATCAGAGAGAACCACCCTCTCCAATAACCAGAACTCAATATGCCCCAGCAGAACCCTCCTGAAGATTTTGAAATAGGTGTCAAGTAACAAGATGGGTCTGTAGGACATAGGACTCGCTGGGTCCCCTTTCTTAAAGATGGGAAAAATAATAGCCGATTTCCACGAGGGTGGATATGAGCCTGTATCCATGCAAGCATTGAACACCTTGGTCATCAAAGGGGCCCAAAGATCCAAACGATCCTGAAAAAAGTCTGAGGGGATTGCATCAGGGCCCGGTGCTCTATTACGAGCCTGTTGAGTGATGGCCTGAGACACATCCACTAGCCTAAACTGTAGTGGAGGGTATCTTCTTCCAAGGCTTTCTGCTTCAACCCCACCACCAAACAGATTGCCAAGATACCCCACCGATGCTGCTTCTTCCACATGCGTACTGCTAGACCTCTCCATTTTAACAGTGCATGGACCCCCTTTCACGAATTCCCAAATACCTTTCTGGTCATTGTGCCTTGAGGCATCCAAGAAGCCCTCTCAAGCTTCCTCTTCAATTGCAGTTTTCTTCTCTTCGACTCCTCATGAAAGTGCACTCTGGCATGAGCAATCTCCCCCACGTGCCGATCAGTGCTTTCAAGGCCCTTAGCAGTGCTTTCTTGGCATTGGTACAGGCCTCATCAAACCACTCTCTTTTATGTGGCTTCACTTTCTTTTTACAATGTATCGTAAAGCCTTTGGCCAAAGCAAGCCCCCTGTCGCTTTGTGAACTGTTCAAATACCTGCCCAGGGGTTGCACTGCTATCCAAAATATCATAGATAAGGGATAGGTTCTTTGACAAAGTGTGTAAGTGTAGGTTGGAGTCCCGTATTCTTTACCATTTAATCCTCCTAATCGAGGTGAGTTTTGGTTTTACCAAGCACACAAGGGTGTCTTGGAGGCCTACCCCGCCTACCACACCATTCAGTTTCAGACAGATTGGGTGATGATCACTACTGACATCCATAAGCACTTCAAAACCCACAATCCTATCCCACAATTCTAAGGAGATACAAAAATCTTCAATCGTCGATAAACCTTGGTGATTTTTTAAGGTAAGGTTACACGGTATATCAGGTGCTATGCGTCCGTTTACCATTCGCAGCCCTCATTCTATGTGCCATAAACAAATTTGAAGATCCTTTGCACACACCCATCTTTCATCATGGACAAGGAAATGTTCAGTGACCAGTCCACCAGCAGATGTAATAGATCATTTTGCAGACCTACACCCATTTGGAGGATAAAAGCTCCTCCCCATATACATTGCTCATTACGATTACTCCTGTTTAGAAATAACTCAACAATAAACACCTTGACCTTGGCTATCCTGTCTGCCTCGGCCTTATGGGGGCTGTTATAGAGGTTCAAAATTATTAATGGGTCCCCCCTAGAGGGTAAAATATGGAGCACCTGTAGGTAGTCCATGTTAGTCTCCACTATTCTAACTCTACAGGTTAGGGAGGTCTTGATCAAAATGGTCAGACCCCCCATAACATCTTCCTCTAGCATTTTCTTTTGCTGAGATCCCCTTCAATATGTAGCCATCTAACAGTGGGGTCTCCAAAGCCCAGGTCTCTTGCAGGAGAATGACATTGTGGGATTTTTAAACTCCACAGTGGCTTCCCCTTCGAATTTCCGTCTGGCCCTGGCTATATTCCAGGATAACAAGTTAGCCATCAAAGTCGCTGCTTTAGATTACATGTGTTCCTCCCAATCTCAGGAACCGCCCCCTCCCCAAGCCTCACCCCATTCCCTCACAAACCTCCTGGTTGACTGGGCTGGGGTGGTCGGCCGTACATCAGTCCAAATCTTCACAGGAGGTTAGGGCCTCATACCGATTAGCTAGCTCAACCCCAATAGTATGTGCCCCTCCCTTCTGTGGGGTCAATCTTTCTAAATTAGGGTTGGACCTCCAACCCAAGGGGAATCTGTGGACAAGAGGTGGATACAAATGCCCCCATGTGTGGGTCACTCAGTGTTTCCCTCCTCCTAACAAATTCACTCATGCTGTTCCCTGAATCAGCCACCCTCCCTGTACAACTGTAGAAAAATTCCAGAGAGACCAGTCTACTATTGAGACTGTAGGTTTTAGGCCTCTGGATAACTAACTAACCATTGTTGCATCCAAGAAGGAAACCACTATGCAGTCCCCCTCCATACATTTGGGTTTTGGCCTACCCATCCTACCCTTCTTGCCATTAATATAAGGCTTGGGCGAATGCTCTGTCCAATCAGATTGGTGTTGATCCAATGGATCACTTTATGCATTAGTGAAATAGTTGATTCAAATTCACACTTAGTGCGCCCCGGTACACCCATGATAATCCCCACAAGAGGGGCTGCTAGAGGCGGTAAATTCAAAATGCTCTTCTCCGGCACTCCTATATTCACGTCAGCCCCAGTGCCCCCTATCAAAGTCCTAAAGCTTAAGCTGGACCTCCCAGTCCCCGTAAAATTAAAATTAACAGTTACTGAACTTAACTGTGTGGTTACTTCCTTATCCTTTGCTGGCATCACCAGCCCGCCAACCTCAGTGACTGGGCCAGGACGCTCACCACTCAACCGCCTCCTCCGCCCCCGATAGTATCTTACAATTTGGCTTTGCCCCAACCCCAACCGTGCCACTCTTTTTGTTAGAACTCTGACTGAGTCATCCAGTATAGCCAGTGTGTTGATTACCCCAGACTTAAACGGCTGCAATGACTCCAGGATGGTCCGAAGGGGCTTGAGCGTTACATCTAGGAGGAATTTAGATCCTGACTCGGTTCCCTCTCTGGACACCCACCCATATGGCTACTCACCAATTGATCCGTTACTACTCCCCCTCACCACCCACTCTCCCACCCCTAGTCCTACCCCCTCCCCTTCTACTTCCTTATCTGCCTCCATACCAGAGTGCAGAGGATCCTGAGGCATACACGCCCCAAGCACCTGCTCCTGTAGAGCCATTGCCTGAACCACTGTGCCCCTTAAGGCCCCCATCCCCTCAATATGACAATTTTTTTCAGTGGTACTAACTTTGGGATTCCCGCCTAAACCTGAAATAGCATCCCATGTGGCTTTTCCAGTAACGGTAATGAGATTCACTATTTTGCTGGCCATGTCTTCCAAATACAAATCAAGGGAGCGTAGCAAAAGAATCTACGTGATTTATTGGGCGGCTCATTTTGCTGCGACGGAATGTTTGCATAATAAATGTATGAAATACAAAATGTACTATATAGTATAGAGAGCGGGGTGTTGCAATGGACACCCCTGCAGCGCCCGGCTTTTTTTCTGTTCTGCCGGGGGGCTAGGTGGGTGTCCCCTGCAGCCCCCGCTCACTGTAGTGAGCGGGGTGTTGCGGGGGACAATCCCCCAACCCCATACCGACCCTACCGAAACACCTAAACACATACCACGAAAAGTTCAAACTTTTAGTAGTTAGAACTTTTCATGGTGTGTGTTTTAGGTCTTTTGGAGGGGTTGGACTTTTAGATTCGATAATTTTGTCCTATACCTTGCAAAAGATGGGACTTAACTTTGGCAAGCTCCTGGGCCCGTTTTGTTTTTTTGCACTTTTTGCCAGCAGGCCCGGTCTGCCATCATCCCTTGCTTGTATTTTCATCATGGTGGAAATGCACCTAAGAACAGTAAAATTGAGCAGTTATAAAATTGGTTAAAAAGAGTAAATGACAGACCGCTTAAACATAGATGTCTAAATGGTGACTATACAGCAGGACCTTCCGGCATGCGCCAATGCATAAGAAACAAATGGTAATGGGCCGCTGGCCACAGAGGACCACAACGATCCATGGGACAAATACAGCCACCCGCCGCCCTGATAGCTTAGTAAGGACTGTTTGAATCCACAGGCAGCCACAACACCCATGGTCACAGGTGGCCACCGGCGGCCAGTCCTCGGGATAAACCTCCAGAGACCCAGAGAGGGGGGACAGGGAACACTCGATGGCTCAAGGAGCAGCCTTAGGGCCTCATTACAGGGATGGCGGTAAGGGTTAACGGTCACCGTTAATGGTAACGGTGACCGCTAACCCTTACCGCCGTACTACGAGGTCCCTTTGCGGGTTGGGGAATTTAACGCCTACTTTTTGCAGGCGTTAAAACCCAACCCGCAAAGGGACCTTGGTGCTAATTACGGCACCGCAAATTTGCGGTACCGTAATTAGCACTTTCCCCATTCCCATTATGCCCTATGGGGCAAAAATGGGAATGGGGAAGGGCAATGGTGGAAGGGGGAATTACCGCCCCACCAACCTTGGACTAGGGCAGTAATTCCCCTTTCCGCCAAGGCGGTGCCAGTAATTTACCGGCATGGACCAAGGTGCTAATAGCACCTTGATCCACCGCCTACCGTGTAATGAGGCCCTTAGTCTGTCTCTCTCCCCCTGAACCCCTTCTCATAAACACAAAACTTGAAACGGTCAGAGGCATTGGAGAGCGATAGATTTCAGTGGCAAATCAATAGCACAGCTCTCGGGAGTGATTCTAGCTTGGAACACTCCTCCTTAACCAATTGCCGGAATAAGTAAATAGCCACTCAGTTGGCTGGACGTAGAGTAGCAGGCAAAAGTGGAGGGGAGTGCAAATATATTCACGTACAGTTTTACAATAGTCCAGCTTTAACTTTCCCGCTTTCAGGTTACAGGTTTTCAACACTCTGAGTCCACTATCATGTGGAAGTACCAAAGTGCAGAGGGGTGAGGAAACCCGGGTTACCAACGAAGGTCAGCCGATAACTTACTTGCAGACCTTGGTAACTGGAGTAACCCCCTCCATGCCGCTCCACCACAAACCACCAATGAACACTTGGGCCTCCACTTCACCTCTGCACCGCGCTCCGCGCTTGTGTTAGTGTTAAAAGCTCCTCCTCCTCCTCACATGAGCATAGGCAGCAAAAACATCAGTAAATGTGTTAAACATCTTCATATCCAAATTATATAGGCTGGAGATTCCAACACCATTTTAAGCACCTCCCTAGGTAGATCCAGCAGGGTCCCTAGAGCTCATTCATTGTCTGCACAGGAAATTCACAAGGGCATGGATGATTTTGAGCTTTTAGACCTGTGGAGGACACTCCAACTAAGTGATGGGGAATTTTCATATTACTCTTCAGTCCATGATATGCAGTCACGACTTGAATGTATCAAAATCGGGACGGGACTGTTTCATAGGTCTCGGGAGTGTACTCTGCTCCTTAGGACTCTATCAGAACCCCCAACCTTATGTGGACATTTCTTCTTGAGGAGAATGTACTTGTGCAACTTCTCTAGCGTTTTAAATTGCATGCACTGTCGGATGTAGCATTTAAAAGTTAACACCGTTTTTAAACTTACATCGGCTTGGTCTCCCTGAATGACTATTATCTGTGAGGCATTCAAGGTTTATCTGTGTGCTGCATAGGCATAGAGATTGTAGTCTGTAAGGCCAAAAGAAGGAGTTTGCCGGAACTCGAGGTAGAGATCAGACAACTTGAGATTGAAATGGATCAGGTCCAGCAATAACATTCTGCTTCCATTAATAAAAGTTCAACTGGACCAATTCCGATCACTGGCAGATCAGGAGGTGAAATTCGTCTCTGCCCAGATACAGACCCGAAATGAGGAGAGGACGGAAGACCTGCCGCTTCCTAGCCTTACTATTGTGTTTTGAAAGAGCCATCACCTCTTTTGTTTTGCTTTAGTCACCCCAAGTGGGACTGGTATGCCCAGACGTGGGTCCCGTGACTGCTGGGCCGAGAGACCCAAGCTACTCCTCACTGATGAGGCCCAACAAGGCCAAAACATGTTTGGGGATGCTTGTGGTCTCGTGTAGAAGGGGTGTGACCTAATAGTTTGGGCTGGATGAGGGGGTAGATAGAAAAAGAGGGAGGGCGTTGTAAGGAACTCATGGTGGCAACAGCAAAGACAGACACAAGTGATCACAGTTCAAGGGTGTTTATTAAACTGTACGCAGGTTGGAAAAAGGCCTAATCTAAACCTAAATCTAAGCTCGGAGCAGGCGTGGACCATCAAATGAAAATAAGGCAGTCCTAGTGGAGTCGTGTCAAATGAAAAAGGGCCTATACTAAGAAACCTATTGCCAAACCTTACAACTAATACAAAAAAGGTGTGGGATAGTTTTCAAGAAAAAAAAGAAGTGTTCACAAATAATATATCACGATATGGTAGCCTGGGTCTTCCTTCCCCACATTTTGAGCACAGGGTAATGTGGAATCTTGGAGCACAGCACAGTCTTGAGCTCTCCCAGCATGAGACAACATTTCTGTTTTAGCTTATCAGGAGCTGTCACAACTCAGAGGTTGTTTTCTGGTCGTTGCAGATAATCCTTCCCCTAGGGAAGCTCCTTTCACTCAAGGAACCTTGGGTCTTTATGGTGATGTGCCAAAGACTTCCCTCCCAAGAGCTCAGCCTACAGGGATCAATACACCTGGCAGGCCGGGGGCTTGAGCAAAAAGGCCGGAGCAGAATCGTCAGAGCTAGAGGGACAAAGAACAATACAGTTGTTCAGGAAATGCAGCCAAGTTGTGCCGGAGAATAAACAGCCAACACCGCCCACAATTACCCACTCTTACCTGCTCCGTAGGAACTAAATACCAGTAACCTACTAGTATCGAAATGCAGAAAACAAAGAGGATGAAGGGGTGAAGGGAAGGTGTGCCAGTATCCTAGGAACACCACGTGAAAGCAGCAGGGCGTTCCAAGAAATGTTCAAAGTAATCCAGTGTCAATGCAGCAGCACGTCCCAAAAAGATTCAAAGCAATCCAAAGTGTAAACAGCAGAGCCTCCCAAAAAAGGTTCAAAGCAATCCAAAGTGTAAACAGCAGAGCGTCCCAAAAAGGTTCGAAGCAATCCAAAGTGTAAACAGCAGAGCGTCCCAAAAAAGTTCGAAGCAATCCAAAGTGTAAACAGCAGAGCGTCCCAAAAAGGTTCAAAGCAACAGGAGTGGGCAAGGAAAGAAATGAAAAGATCAGGGAAGCTAGCGTTCACCTCACGCTATTTCCCTTACGGAAATGTTCGGGTTATCGGGTCACCAAAACTTAAGGATTTAGAAGTGGGAGGTCAATAATGGGTAAGCCGGGTTCATATAATCCAAGGGGAACAATCGAAGGAGGCAGGCGTCGGGAGGCAGACAAGGACAAGGCAAAGACAATAACTTGATTCAAGTGCCAGGTAGTCAAGGATTCAAACGGGTATCCGGGAACAGAGCTCGTAACTAACAGCAGTTTAGGAGCACTCGATCTCCGGATAGATGGGAGTTAAATGTAGTTCCCAACAAATGAAAACACAGCAACGTCATGCGTGCATGTCACGTGGCTATAATAGCAAGAGCTGTGGGAGTTGTAGTTTCAAGGAGTTTTACGTGCCGGATAGCGCTCAGACAATCGCCAAGGCAGTTTCCAATTTAGCCGAGACGTGACAGTACCCCTCCACAAAGAGCGCTCTCTCCTGAGTCTTCGCAAGCGTTGAGACCAAAAGGCACGTAACAAAAGGGGTGCGTTCAAATTAGAGGCCGGTTCCCAGGACCTGTCCTCTGGACCATACCCCTTCCAATCAATCAGGTAAGACCGAACCCCACGACATAGGCGAGTGTCCATGATGGCACGCACCTCATACTCGTCCTCCCCATGGACGTTAACTGGCGTGGGGACAGCAGGTAACCGTGTGCCAGGTACAAAAGGGCGAAGCAAGGAGACATGGAATACCGGGTGCACCCGCCAATGAGATGGAATCTCTAGACAAACAGTGACAGGGTTAAGGCACCGTAGAATCGTATAAGGACCCAGGTAACATGGCAACAGTTTCCTTTTACCCTTAATGGCCAGATGTTTTGAAGAGAGCCATACACGGTCAACACAAGAATACGAAGGAGCCGGTGCGCGTCGCTTGTCAGCCTGCATTTTGGTACGACATTGCGCAGTTTGTAAATGGGATAACACTGATTTACGGATGGCAAGTAAGGAATCCTTCACAGCATTAGCTGCGGGAAACTGCTTTAAAGAAGGCAAGAAAAGCGGCAGAGTCCTTGGGTGCAGACCATACAAAGCATAAAATGGAGAGCAGCCAATTGATGAATGTATAGAATTATTATAGGCAAATTCTGCTGCACCTAGTAGCGAGAACCAGTTAGACTGATGTTGCAGACATAGACAGCGAAGAAACTGTTCCATAGTGCCATTGGTACGTTTAGTCTGGCCATCCGTCTGAGGATGGTAGGCCGAGGACAAGCGGGCATCGATACCCAAAGAGGAAGTAAGGGAGCGCCAAAAGCGCGAGGTAAATTGAGACCCCCGGTCAGAAATCAGAACCGTAGGAAGTCCAAAAAAACGTACCACATGGTCAAAAAACAGACTCGCTAACATAGAAGCAGTAGGTATTCCCGAGCACGGTATAAATCGTGCCATTTTGGTGAAAACATCCACAACCACAAGAATGGTGGACATGCCCCCGATACAGGGGAGTTCCACCACAAAATCAAGGGTGACCGTATGCCACGGATACGGGGGTAATGGCATGCTCATTAGAAGACCTACGGGTTTGCCCGGTTGTCTTTTGCACTGTGTACATACGGCACACTTGGAGACATATTGTTCGGTGTCCTTCTTCATACCAGGCCACCAGCACCATCGGTGGAGAAGATCATAGGTTTTAGCCCGACCAGGGTGAGCTGCCAACGGGAGATTATGGGACCATTCGAGAGCTTTTCGCCGAGTTTGATTATCAGACAGGTATAGTAAGCCTTTGACATATGGAAGACCGGTGATGAGTTCGGCGTCCAACTCCTTAAGAATAGGAGCATGATCCTTAGCCCATCTTCTTAACCCATCTAGGATGGACGGAGAAACCGAACAAACACACACTACAGTCCCTGAGGACAATACTGGGGTTGACTGTTTCATAGTTTCCATATCTGTACCAATACGTGACAATGCGTCCGCCTTTCCATGTAACGGACCGGGCGATATGTCACCGTGAAATCAAACATGGTAAAAAACAAATGCCACCGTATTTGCCTAGCATTGGTGCATTTCACATGGGACAATGCTTGGAGATTCCGATGATCCATATACACAGTAATGGGATGCTTAGCACCTAATAGATGATGTCTCCACTCATTAAATGCCACCTTAATCGCAGGTAATTCTCTCTCCATGATCGTATAATTACGTTCGGCTGGCGTAAGTTTCCGAGAATGGAAAGCCACCGGATGTAGTCGATGGGTAGCTGGACAAATTTGCGACAGGATGGCCCCCACGGCAATTGCAGAGGCATCGGCTTCCACGATAAATGGAAGGGCCGGATTAGGGTGCTGCAAGACGGGAGCGGTGGTAAAAGCCTCCTTCAATTTGTGAAATGCAGATTGCGCTTGTTCATCCCAAAGGAAAGGGACGTTCGGACTAGTCAACCGAGTTAGTGGCACAAATATTTCGGAAAAGGAAGCGATGAAGCGTCTGTAGAAGTTAGAAAATCCCAAGAATGATTGGAGGGCTTTTACTGAAGTCGGGACAGGCCAATCCAGTACTGCCCGGACCTTGGAGGTGCACATAAGCACTCCCTTTTGAGATATTTGAAATCCCAGGAACTCTACAGACGATGCATGGAACACACACTTCTCCAGTTTTGCAAAGAGGGAGTGCTCTCTTAGACGGAGTAGGACAGAGCGTACATGTTGTATGTGCTGAGATAAGGATTCTGAATATATTAGGATGTCGTCCAAATATATTACGACGTAACAATCCAACAAGTCCCTGAAAATATCATTAACAAAGTGTTGGAACGTCGCTGGGGCATTGCAAAGCCCGAAGGGCATTACACAATACTCATAAAGCCCGAATTTCGTCTTGAATGCGGTTTTCCATTCATCCCCCTTACGTATCCTCACCAAGTTGTATGCTCCCCGTAAGTACAACTTGGTGAAGACGGTAGAGGAGGTCATTTTATCAAGGAGCTCCGTGATAAGTGGCAGTGGATACTGGTTTTTTATCGTGACATTATTTAGGGCACGATAATCCACACATGGGCGTAAATCCCCTTCCTTCTTAGGTACGAAGAATATCGGGGAGGCCGCTGGTGAACGGGATGGACGTATGTGTCCCAAGCGCAAAGCATTGTCCACATAGTCTTGCAGGTGTTCTTCTTCCTTTTGAGTAAGTGAGTAGATACGACCATGTGGAATGACTGCCCCAGGTATGAGATCAATGGGGCAGTCATAGTCTCTGTGTGGAGGCAGTTTTTCTGACAAGCCTTTATCGAACACATCCGAGTACTCTCGGTATTCCAATGGAAGTACAGGGACCGGGATAGAGCATAAGGCACTGATGGAAGGAACACTAGTCACCAGGGCCAGGCAAGGAGAGAAGACTGCTGCCTCGTGAGACCCAAGGCATTTCTGTATGCAAAAAGGGGAAGAGAACCGCACGGTTTGTTCAACCCAATCGATTACAGAATTATGGGTTTGCAGCCAAGATAGACCCAGAATCATACCGAACTGGGGGGCCGTAATAAGGTCAAATGTGATAGATTCTGAATGACCTTGTAAGGTGGACATTTGTAGTGAAGTCGTTTGCTCCGTAACTTGTCCGGATATCAAACGGGAACCGTCTACAGCATGTATGTCCTCAGGTCGTATTTTGGGAATTATGGGTAGTCCGTAATGTTCGGCCAACCTAGAATCCATATAATTCCCACTAGCCCCTGAGTCTATCATTACAGGCTTGGAAAAAGATTTGATGCCAGGGGCCTTGAAACACATAGCAAGATACACATGTGAAGACGAAAAACACTCATCCGAGCCCGGGTACATTTGACTCATCCTAAAGGCCCGGTTTACGGACGAGTCCTGGCGTTTCCCGCCGGTTTGGCGGGTCTTTTAGGACATAACCGAATATAGTGTCCTGACTGGCCACAATAGAAACATAGGTTATTCAGTACCCGTTTCTCTCGTTCAGCCTTGGACAATGGACCCCTGACGGCCCCAATTTGCATGGGTTCGGCTTCGCCTTGAGAAACAGGAGTAGTGCCATCTGATCGGGAAGAGGTACGAATATCAGGATACCGACGTTCGCCCCGTCTTTGCCGAATCCGAGCATCAACTTGAAGGACCAGGTCGAGTAACTCGGGAAAACTAGGTGGAAGGGCGGGCACCACTGATAAGGCATCTTTTAGATCATCCGACAAACCTTTGTAGAAAACAGCCGCTTTCTTCTGTTCTGGCCACGTGGTCTCAGCCGCCAACTGGTTGAAACGAGCCAGGTAGGTCAAGAGATCCGTCTTGCCTTGATTAATAGCCAAAAATTCCAAATCCGAGGTTTGTGCTTTGTATCGCATATCAAAAACGCTGTTCATGGATTGAATTAGCATATCGAAATCATAAAGAGCCGGATCATTAGCTTCCAGCAAAGGATTAGCCCATGCTGCGGCAGTGCCACCTAGATAGGAGAGAACGAAGGCCGCCTTAGTGGTAGCGTCTGGGAACGCCAAGGGACGACAAAGAAAGTGAAGGCGACATTGATTCACGAAAGTCTGATACGCCTTGGGATCCCCCAAAAAGCGTTCGGGTGGGGCCAAAGGAAAGGGCCCAGGAAGGACAACCGGAGCTGGAGCTGGGGGGGATACAGGAGGAGGTGTTGCTGCAGCGGCATCACCAAATTCCTCATCATGGGGTAATGGCTGCACGAAGCTCTGTAATACATCCATGCGTTGATGTAAGGTCACATGGGCGGATGCCATATCGGTACGCAAGGCAGAAAAAGCCTGCATGAGAGCTGCCATCGGGTCTGATGCAGCCTCCATAACCAATAGGCGTTATTGTAAGGCTCCTAAATCTGTCACAACTCAGAGGTTGTTTTCTGGTCGTTGCAGAAAATCCTTCCCCTAGGGAAGCTCCTTTCACTCAATGAACCTTGGGTCTTTATGGTGATGTGCCAAAGACTTCCCTCCCAAGAGCTCAGCCTACAGGGATCAATAAACCTGCAGGCCGGGGGCTTGAGCGAAAAGGCCGGAGCAGAATCGTCAGAGCTAGAGGGACAAAGAACAATACAGTTGTTCAGGAAATGCAGCCAAGTTGTGCCGGAGAATAAACAGCCAACACCGCCCACAATTACCCACTCTTACCTGCTCCGTAGGAACTAAATACCAGTAACCTACTAGTATCGAAATGCAGAAAACAAAGAGGATGAAGGGGTGAAGGGAAGGTGTGCCAGTATCCTAGGAACACCACGGTGAAAGCAGCAGGGCGTTCCAAGAAATGTTCAAAGTAATCCAGTGTCAATGCAGCAGCACGTCCCAAAAAGATTCAAAGCAATCCAAAGTGTAAACAGCAGAGCGTCCCAAAAAAGGTTCAAAGCAATCCAAAGTGTAAACAGCAGAGCGTCCCAAAAAGGTTCGAAGCAATCCAAAGTGTAAACAGCAGAGCGTCCCAAAAAAGTTCGAAGCAATCCAAAGTGTAAACAGCAGAGCGTCCCAAAAAGGCTCAAAGCAACAGGAGTGGGCAAGGAAAGAAATGAAAAGATCAGGGAAGCTAGCGTTCACCTCACGCTATTTCCCTTACGGAAATGTTCGGGTTATCGGGTCACCAAAACTTAAGGATTTAGAAGTGGGAGGTCAATAATGGGTAAGCCGGGTTCATATAATCCAAGGGGAACAATCGAAGGAGGCAGGCGTCGGGAGGCAGACAAGGACAAGGCAAAGACAATAACTTGATTCAAGCGCCAGGTAGTCAAGGATTCAAACGGGTATCCGGGAACAGAGCTCGTAACTAACAGCAGTTTAGGAGCACTCGATCTCCGGATAGATGGGAGTTAAATGTAGTTCCCAACAAATAAAAACACAGCAACGTCATGCGTGTATGTCACGTGGCTATAATAGCAAGAGTTGTGGGAGTTGTAGTTTCAAGGAGTTTTACATGCCGGATAGCGCTCAGACAATCGCCAAGGCAGTTTCCAATTTAGCCGAGACGTGACAGGAGCCTTGATGGCCAAGTCTCTTTTACTTTCAAAAGGTTTCTTGCCTTCGAGTGTCAGTAAAATAACAAAGAAACACAAAATTCCTTTTTCATAACAATCGCTTTCCACAAATCAAATATACAGTCCCTTTTCAGTGGGTCTTGGGTGATGACTTCCACCCCGGGAACCCCCTCTTCCGGGCTTGGATCCTAAAACTGTTCCTATCGATATCAAGGCCTTCGGTGGTTGAGTCTCCTGTTTCCGAGGGCCTGATAGGTTCACAAAAAAAGTTCTGTTCTATGTATTTCTTGGGTGATGGCTACAACCCTGGGTCCCCCTCTTCCGTGCGCAGATCCCTTGTTGCTTTCAGCCTCCCTCCACCGGGTTCACTATGGCTTATTTCTCAGGTGATGGCTTAACCCCTGGGTCCCCCTCTTCCGTGCGCAGATCCCTCGTTGCTTTCAGCCTCCCTCCACCGGGTTCACTATGGCTTAATTCTCGGGTGGTGGCTTAAACCCTGGGTCCCCCTCATCCGGGCGCAGACCCCTCTTTGCTTTCAGCCTCCCTCCACTGGGTTCACTATGGCTTTCTCTTGGTTCCCAAATCTTAATGTCTTTTCTAACAGTTCATAGTGGACATCCCACTACCGGGTTCACGTTTGTGAAAGCACTGTTTCTTGGGAATTTAGACTTTGTCCCCTCTTCGTCAGCATCCCTCTTCTGGGTTCACTCTTGCCAACTTCACATTCACATTTACTTTCAATGTTTGTGGAATTTACTTCCCTTGCTTTCTTATAGTTCTTAGGTCAAAGGCTTTCGACTGTATGGGGATTTTGCTTGACGCCCTGTATGACCACTTTGAGCTATCTCCTACGGCCTTCGGGTATCTGTAGTTTCACTCAGACGGGGATCGACCAGAGTTTCTCGGAGCAGCACCCACCGTGGTACTGGTACCCTTCTGCAGCTGGTTACCCCTTTACAATTTTACAGTTCTTTCAACTTCTTTTACTTTGCGACTTTCATTCCTCACAGCCCGGTTCTTATCGGTTTCCCCTTTCGACTTTCCGGCTGTGATGAACCGCTTGGTTTTCCTCATAATTGGAGTAAAGGCCGGTAAAAGGAGTCTCCCTCGCTCTGGCTTATCAGCGTAGATACACTCTGTGTACCGTTGACACCTGCTGCTGGACACTTGGGCTATTGTCCTCCATTTTACGTTTCCTTCTGCAGAGGTTTCGCAGGGTTTTGTCGAGAAGGGCAAGGTCGTATCTCTCCTCGTCAGTCTCTTGATGTCTTTTTTTTGTTGGTGGGGATGGGGTCGCTTTAGTTTGCGATGCGGGAGGGATCGGTTTGGTTTTTGTTAAAACATGTTTAGAAAAATCGAAGCTGTTAAAAAATGTTAAGAAAAATTGAAGCAGCCTATGTTATGTTTTCATTTAGTTAAAGTTCACGTTTGTAGTTGGACCGCTCTAAGCTTGAGTGATGGGGCTAGAGTCAGTGGTATTCAAACTGTGGGGCGCGACCCTCTGGGGGGCCATGGCCTCATGTCCAGGAGGGCTCGCATCCACAGTCTGACAAAAAAAAACATTTTTTTTTTGTTGTCAAGCTGCCTTAGTGTGTGACCTCTCCTACTTTTCGTGAGAAATGATATGGCAAACGCCTGCAGCCCGCTTTATCCCCTCTTCCTCGCTTAGAACGCGATTAAGTTTTGATTATGTGCAGGTCTGTGACTCGCCCACAGGTGTCAACAGAAACGCTTTTTATTGGCATCTACATGCCAGGGCAGGCGCACGCCGTGCTCGGAGCATAACCATCCTAATTGCTAACGGGATGAAAGTGAAGCTGCATAAAAAGGGGAATTCTACGAGGAATGCTGCATGCCATTTTTTAAAAAATCTTTTAGCTGTTGCTTATTTATTTCAATGGGCTGGCTTTATGTGATTTCAGAATTGATCAGATGCTTGTCCTGGTTCACAGAGTAGGCAGCGGCCTCTGCCTGATGATGCAATCTCATAAGGGCTGCTCCAACCACCTCGAGCACAAGCTACACTCTCTGTGCAAACGTAATCTAGCAATCTGAAATCAGAAAAACAGTGACGAAAAATGCTTAAAATAAAAGAGCACATACATATGTCCTGCATGAAAGCAGTTTGGAGCTTTTCATTTAAATAGGACGTTGCTGCTACACCAGCACGGGGTAGCTTTTGAAAGGCTTCCCTGAGCTTGTGTGGCAGCAGTGCACTATCACCCACCAGATACAGAGGGACGCCCTGCAGCAGACCGGGTTTACATCCACCCGTCTGCCTCATGTGGTAGAGCTTGCTGAGGTGGCACAGTGCAAGGTTCTTGCCTGTATTTCAGAGACCTGTTCCAGAATCAGAAGGCGCTGATCTAGTATTTGTGCAAGTGAGTGGGAGCTGTGCATGGGGGATGCAGTCGCTTCACTCGTGTGCTGAAGAGGGACACATTGAAACAATCAGCGAGGGATCGTAGCATTCTCAGTGTCCAAAAGCGAGTCTGTTTGGGTGGTAGTTGAAGACTGTGACGGGAGGCAGACCTTGTTCTCAGCTGTCAAACCCTCGGAGGAAGCCACACCCCAGGGTTATGATCAAGCTCAGTGGGACAACTTGTCAACTAACTGCCAACTCACCCTAGTTTTGGCAGAGCCTCCGTTTTTTGTGATTGCTCAGATACAATTCTATGTCAAGACCGGAGGCTCGGATTATGCTTTCTCTTCAACTTTCCTGTTCAGCAGCAAAGAAAACAAATACCAATGAACATGAATGCAAAACTAATAAAAACTACAATAACCAAGTTTTTCTGAGTTTTTGTAGTCCATTTCAATTGGTTTTCGAACTGACCATGTGATAAGTCTGTAACCAATAAAACAAAGTCCTCAGTGTATACAACTTCCTGTCCTCTTTCCATTCCTCCTCTTTCTTTGCTGCTCGGCAGCGAGTTAAGTACTTTTTCATTCTATTATATGTGTGAGTGAGAGTGTTTATACGGGCTTAAGATACTATTTTGGGAACACGACACTTGTGCGCTTGATCAGGCGGAGCATATCCACATCGATTTAGTCGGCTCTCGGGAGTTGCGGCCGCGACGGGGCTGGTGCACCGGCGGCCACAGCTCCTCAGATCCGACACAGAGGGCACTGCGACACGGAAGAGAGAGCGCGGCGGGACCGGGTAGCTCCGGCGCTCTCTCTCCCATTTAGGCATTCAGGTTTCTCAAGTATGGAGCGAGTGATACGAACGTTGTGCAGACTGATTCTAACGATCGAAAAATCCATTATTAAAAGAACTTTACATTCTGCCTCAGCACGCATCGTTTCTTTTAGAGCGTAGCGTCCTGTCAGGAACTCGACAGCGCCCCTGCAGGCCATCTCAGGTACCGCACGATAATACGGGCACAGTCCCAAGTAAAACCTTTCAATGAAGATTATATATATATATATATATAATCAAGAACCAGGTGATCTATACTACATAGATACAGATTTCATATATATATATTGAATCTCTTTACAGAGTGGTTATAAAGTACAAAAACCCTGGTATATATATATATATTTATATACAGACACTTGTATTCCCCAGAGACTGTGAACCATGAGCTCCTCCAGTGATGAGGGGAAGGCTAGTATTAGCCAAAAGAGGAGCCACTCGGAAATGACTGATGTCATCCATAAAGCCCTGGGGGCTTCACTGGGACATGGACCTCAGCAAATAGCGCTGATGAGGACTGGCTCAGATTCTCGCAGGGCCTGGAGGAAATCAAGGGCCTTAAGGCACAGAAAAAGTCAAAAGGGGGCAGTAAAGCAGCACGCAGGGCGGAAGAAGCCCACACCCCCCGGGCACACCACCGAATAAGAAGGGTGGTAAAAGGAAGAGAAAAGGAAAAGCGGGGCCTAGCAGGGGACGAGAAGGGTCCTCAAACACCTCAGATGAGGGGGAGGACGACTGGGAGGAGGAATACTCTGAAGAGGAGGAAGTTCTATCTATATCCTCTTCAGAGGGTGAAGGCCACAAAGCGCCGAAGAAAAGGAAGAATGAGGAAACAGAAGAGGATGGTGCAGAGGACGATGATTTCGATCCAGAAGCACTGATTCATCCCAGATCATCTGAATGGGAACCGCCCAAAATAATAGTGGCATATTTAAAGAAACGCCTGAGAGCACCACTAGCCAAAGAAGCTAGGAGCAAGATGAAGGCAGAATGCCCCAGACCTCACCTCCAAGAGGGTGCTGCGGATACACACACCATAGACGAGAAGATGATAACCTTCATGGGTAAATACACAAAAGATGTGAGGAAGGGGCCGGACAGATCCTGGCGATCATGCCAGGATAAGATGCTAGATATGACGGGACCCCTCACAAAGATTCTCCAGATGGGAGAGGAAGCCAAAGTCAGAGGAGAGCCAATAGACCTGTCAATTATAATCGGGTGGGCCCAGAGGGCGATATGCATGTTGGGGAATGCCAATCATGCTATTACCACAGAAAGGAGGAGATCTTTGTTGGTGAAGATCGACCCCAAATTAAGTGAGCTGGCCTCCTCGGAATCGGCCTCATCGGCAAAAGGAAGACTGTTTTGGGACTCCTTTATCAAGGAGCTAACCAAATTTGTCAACTCCTCCGCAGCCTTGGACAAGGCTCAAGCCTCGCTCAAGAGAGTGTTCGGGAGGCACATTTTTGGACGGGCCAGCAGAGGCAGGGGTCGTTCGGCTGGCCGGTTCCAATACAATCGATCCTATCAGAACAGAGGTCATTGGAGAGAACAAGAGGAACGCAGACAGACACCTTTCTTTCCCTCGAGAGGTAGAGGAAGAGGGAGAAACTGGCGAGGGGAACGTCAGCAGAATAACCCAGGTGAGAATAACATCCCCACGTCTAAATACCCCAGTAGTAGGTGAGAGGACGGCTCAATTTTTAAGAAATTGGGGGATTCCTGGGTGATACAAACCGCCCAAGGCTTTTATATAGATTTTCTAGATACACCACATCAGGAGAAACCACCAAGAGGGATGGTAATGAACAGGGAAGACAAGATCTTACTGGAAAGAGAATTGAGAGGGCTGGAGAGCAAAAGAGCTATACGACCCGCATCAGGTCAGACAGGAGGTTACATAAGCAACATGTTCCTAGTAAAAGGGAAACACAAGACAAGACCAATCATAAATCTGAGAGTCCTAAACGGTTACGTGGTGTACAGACACTTCAAAATGGAAGGGATACAACTATTAAGAGATACACTAATTCAGGGAGACTGGCTAGCCAGGATAGATCTGAAAGATGCATACCTGACTATTCCCATAACAGAGGAACACTGCAGATTTCTGAGATTCATCTGGGGGGAAGCGACATGGGAGTTTCGATGCCTACCTTTTGGCCTGGTATCGGCACCATGGTGTTTCACCAAGATGATGAAGCCAGTTGTATCACACCGCAGAGCTCAAGGGATAACACTTATAATATATCTAGACGATACATGTCTGATGTGCCAAGAGAAGGAGACATTGATAGAACAAGTACAGATAACAATAGATTTGCTAGAAAGTCTGGGTTTTATAATAAATTGGGAGAAATCCAGTTTAGTACCAATGCAGACAATGGAATTCCTGGGTTTCATAGTGGATTCAATTCAGGGAACGCTCAGTCTACCCATTCACAAGGTGAACGATATCATGAAACATCTGAGACACACACTAGCGAAGGGAGAACTCTCATTGAGGGACATTGCGAGATTAGTGGGGCACCTAGCGGCATCAATCCAAGCGTTTTCCCCAGGACCGCTACATTACAGGGCACTCCAGAGTTTGAAGATCTATCACCTCAGGAAGGGCGCTTCATACGAATCAAAGGTGACTATTTCACAAGAAGTGAGGGAAGAGTTAGAATGGTGGCTCATTTATATGGATGCATGGAACGGGAGAGCGATATTTGGTTCATCCCCGGACCTGATCATCGAATCCGACGCCAGCAGATGGGGCTGGGGAGCCCGATGCCGAATCCTGTCGACAGGGGGCAGGTGGTCGGATCAAGAGACGAGTCTCCACATCAACTGCCTGGAATTACTGGCAGGGTCCTTTTCAGTGAAATGCTGGACCCAGGAGAGGGTTCAATGTTGCGTTCTGCTAAAAATGGACAATGTCTCGGCAGTCAGGTACATCAACAGGCTGGGAGGGACAAGATCCAGGTTACTAGCAGAACTGGCAAAGGACTTCTGGGAACTCTGTCTGGAGAGAAGAGTCACAGGGACGGCGGAATATCTGCCGGGCCAGCAGAACGAAGTGGCTGATTGGAACTCCAGATACCTCAGAGACGCCAGCGATTGGAAGCTGGATGAGGTGGTGTTTCAGAAACTGATGTCTCGATGGGGTCCATGCCAGATCGACCTATTTGCATCGAGACTAAACAGGCAATTACCCCGGTTTTTCAGCTGGAGACCGGACCCAGAAGCAGAGGCGACGGATGCATTCCTGCAATCCTGGGGTCAACAGAAGAACTATGCGTTTCCTCCGTTCTCCATGATAACGAGGACGCTAGCTCAGGTGAGACGACAGGGAGCATCCCTAATCCTAGTTACGCCAGACTGGAAAGGGCAGGTGTGTTTTCCCAGCCTGCTGGAATTGACTCATCAGAACCCAGTGGCTTTACCCAACAAAGAATTCATCATTCGAGATCCCAGAGGCCTCAGTCATCCACTGGTGAGGTCAGGAGGACTCAATCTCTTAGCGTGGGCGATTTCAGGAGATCTTGGGTTAGGCCAGGACTATCGGATGAAGCTGAAAACATCATTAGCGAATCATGGGCCCCAGGGACACACAAAGCTTATAGATCAGCATGGGTCAGATGGAGTAGCTGGTGTTTGGAAAGGAATATCCATCCCGATGGAACGGATATAGTACATGTAGCTAATTTATTTGCCCAGATGGCAGCTCAGGGAAAGGGGTACAGAACTATCAACACAGCCAGCTCTGCGATATCTGCAGGGCACCCTAGAGTTGAAGGCTTAGCGATTGGGGAACATCCATTAATCTGTAGACTTCTGAGAGGGGTAAAGATGCTCAGACCCCCTAGCGAGAAATATAAGCAGTTGTGGGATGTAGACAAGGTTTTGAGACTATTTTTATCATGGCCAGATAATCAGGATTTGACACATAAAGCAATTTCAGGCAAGTTAGCCATGCTCTTATGTCTTTTAGCATATAAGAGATCTTCTGATGTTAGAGCACTGGAGATTAACAGGAAAAGTATATCTCCGAACGGAGTGACTTTTCTCATAACAAGGAGGACCAAAACGGGGTTGAAATCTATTTCCTATGAGGCTTTTCCAAACCAACCAAAATTATGCCCAGTCAGATGCTTAACAGCTTATGAAAATATGACGGGGGAAGTAAGGCCCCCGGGGGTGTCACAATTATTAATAGCAATTTGTAAAACATTTAAAGCGGTTAGACCGGCCACCATGGCCAGATGGCTTAGATGGGTGATGGTACAAGCGGGTATCGATATCGAGAGATATGGCGCTCATTCAACTAGAGGAGCGATGGCTACTAAAGCGTATAACATAGGAGCCAGAGTAGAGGACATTATGAGATCTGGAGATTGGTCGAATTAATCGACTTTTAAAACTTTCTATTTTAAACCTATGGAAAGTACGACATCGTTAGTGGTGATTAAGCTTTGAATAAGCATAATCCGAGTCTCCGGTCTTGACATAGAATTCAGATTTTCAACACATTTGTTACAGAAAGATACAATTCTATTAAAGACACGGAGGCGAAGGATTATCCCACCCGATCAATCGTAAAATATAATGTATTGTAATTCATGTATGGTTGACATTGATTATGTTTTTTGAGACATACAGGATGTATATTATATGCAATTTGGTTGTTAATGATTAATTGGGCATATTATAGACTGTACAGCTGATATACGATTGTCCCACCCTTGTTTCGGTCTATAGTCACCTCTCTGATTGTTTTTCTTTAGGGACAGCAACAGACAACAAGCAATCTGGAATTTGATCTAGGATGCGAATGGAATGGACGGAATTTCAAAGTCGTACGGGACACAACCTCGCAAGGACAAAGAAAGAGGAGGAATGGAAAGAGGACAGGAGGTTTTATACACTGAGGACTTTGTTTTATTGGTTACAGACTTATCACATGGTCAGTTCGAAGACCAATTGAAATGGACTACAAAAACTCAGAAAAACTTGGTTATTGTAGTTTTTATTAGTTTTGTATTCATGTTCATTGGTATTTGTTTTCTTTGCTGGTGAACAGTGAAGTTGAAGAGAAAGCATAATCCTTCGCCTCAGGGTCTTTAATAGAATTATGACTTTCTGTAACAAATGTGTTGAAAATCTGAATTCCCTTTCACACTTTCCCTTCAACATAAAAAACATACAGTAGTCACTCAGTGGCCGATTAAAGTTTGCACCCTATGCCTGTTTACCCGCTGTGAGAAACCTGAACGTGTCTCCCTGGATAAACCCTGGGGATCTGTCATCTAGGTGGCCAGGACACGGCCATCACTATTGGATCCAGTGCCCGGGGGAGAACTAGTGAGGGAGAATCACCTGGATTGGGGGTCCTCGGGGAGTGGGAGACTGACGGGTGAGACGCAGTATCCCCATTCCTTCAACACCTTTTCCCCATCCTCTTGTGTAGGACATTCAAAAACAATGCCCCACCCCCCGCTTTTCGACACAAACACTTTCGCACATCATGAAAGACAATGTATGTGCTTTACTTCCAAGGCATTGCTATACATAAAGTATTATTTAAGCACTTGAAATACAAAGGGAAACCTTAATACATATCTATATAAACTAAACCTATTAAGATGTGCTCAGTTGCTTAAATTGTCCACATCCTGGTTTCACGATTTAACCAAAGTGTGTGATCCTGGTCAGATCATGTAATCTGGCTGTGGCTTATCTGCAGCTCTGTAAGTGATTCACTTCAAAGCGTATGTGTTAGTATATCATGCTGTTATTTTTTTTTAAAAGCCAGACTATAGAGTTGCAACATATATAACAGTGCAATTTAGGTATTTTTCAACACAACATTATTTGCCACTTGGCCTGCTTATGACAACTTGTTCTAAAGTCACTTCCACGTGAATCCAAGTATCAAAGACTGATGATCCTCCCTGAGATATGCTTTTGTGTGAAATAATTTCTGTTGGTGCAATCCATATGCAAATTAGGTTTGTATGTATTTTGCCCCAGAGCGCCTGGACAGAGCTCTAATAGATGGGTTCCCTGCATCTTTAATGATTGTGCAGTTTTCTTTTTTTGTTGTATTAAAATGGCATATGCCACTAGTAATGCTACCAAAAAAGTAGATTAGTAGTAGATTGGGGCAGGGTTGAGCAGTTTGTGGTCGCGAACGAGACCACATGAAATTGCGCGCACTGCATTTGAGGGGAAAGTACAGATTTTCCACACATTCGTTACAGAAAGTCATGATTCTATTAAAGACTCGGAGGGGAAAGATTATGCTCTGACTTCTCTTTACTAACTCGAGCAGCAACCATTATAAAACAATAACATGGAAAACAATGACAAAAACTACAAATTCCAACAGAACCCAGCAATTTTGTAGTTCGTTTTCCATAGGGTGTAAGAAACCACGTGATCCTCTCCTCCAATCAGCATCACTTCTCCCTTATAACCTCCAACAACTCCGAAGTCCTTCCTTTTTCTTTCGCTGAACTGATAAACTCGCGCCCCAACCGGTAGACGACTTGTTCCAGTTGATCTTCTCAAGTTGTCGCTTTCTGTTCCGCTCCTGAAACAAACATAATCTGTTAGAAATCCCATCATGGACGGGTGGGCAATCGCATAGCAATACCATTATTATCCCAAGACAAGATTGCATTATTTCCAACAAGATTGCATTATTTACAACATGACAAAATAACTTATATTATAGCGATTGAAATTGGGTGGAATAATCTTTCGCCTCCGAGTTTTTAATAGAATCATGACTTTCTGTAACGAATGTGTGGAAAATCTGTATTCTATGTCAAGTCTCGGAGGCTCAGATTATGCTCGTTTAAAGCTTACCTACCACCAACGATGCTACTCGCTCCACTGGTCTAAAATAGAAATTCTTAAAGATCTCCTCATTAGACCAGTCTGCCGCCTTTAGGACATCTTCCAGACGAGCCCCTGCCAGAAAGGCAGACGATGCCATAGCTCCTCGTGTAGAATGTGCTCCGAACTGTTGCACGTCTAGCCCTGCCTCGGCCATGCACCACCTGACCCATCTAGCTAAGGTGGCTGATGCTACTGCTCTAAAAGGTTTCCTAATCGCTATCAGTAGCTGGTTTACTCCCGCAGGTCTCACTTCATTCGCTTTTTGTTCGTACACTTTCAAGCACCTAACTGGGCACAACTTAGGCTTGTCCGGGAAGGCCATGTACTCCACAGACTTAATATTCGTCTTTGTCCTCCTCGCTATGAAAAATATTTCCCCTGAAGGTGAAAAAGATTTTCTGTTCGCTTCTAAAGCTCTCACGTCCGAGACCCTTTTACAAGAAATAAGACACAGAAGGGTAGTTAACTTAGCCCACAGTGCTTTCCGAGACAAGAATTCATTGTCCGGCCAACTTTCAAACATCCTTAAAACTATACTCACATCCCACAAACAAGAGTATCTGGGAGCGGGAGGTCTCATACACCTAATGCCCTTCAGAAGCCTACACACCAAGGGATGCTCGCCTACAGGCTTATTTTCTATGTACGCATGGCCTGCTGAAATCGCCGACCTATAATTATTAATGGTCCTGTAGGCCTTCGCCCGCGCTGCCTGCGCTGCCAAGAAATTCACTATGTGTACTACATCTGTATATACGGATCAACCTGTCTCTCCAGACATCAATCACTCCATCTATGCCATGCCACTCTATATGCCTTGCCTGTCGCCGGAGCCCAAGACTCCCTGATGAATTCCTGAGCTGTGCCTGAAAGTCCTGGCTTAGACCAGTTCTCCCTGAAATCGCCCAAGCCAGAAGACTTAAGCTCCCTGACCTGACCAATGGATGGATCTCTCCTGCCGGATTTAGCAGTATATCCTCCCTGGCTGGCAGCCGAATAGGGGCTTCGAACGACAGCTCCAGAAGATCCGGAAACCAAGCTTGGCCTCTCCAGTCTGGCGTTATCAGGATCACTGTTGCTAGCTGACGTCTGACCTGTGTGTTACGAAGTTCGTTGGTCGTGTAGAGTATGAACAACCCCTCTGTCCCCAAGAAACACCCCGACAACACCAGAAATACTGTCAGCGTGATTATTAAGGCCACAGGTGGAAGTCCCCAAACCAGGACGTGGGACAGCCGGAAGAATCCCTTGAGCGCTGTAAGGCAAGGTACAATGGTTATGTAAGTATGAAAACAAGACACAATTTACTTGTATGTAAATATCAAACACTGGAATACCTGTGAGGACTTGGAAGAGGTGGGAACCTCCGGACTGTGGCGAGACACGGCTGAAAGGTATAGCAGGCAACCACCTATTGTAGGACCGAGGTCCAACTGAAAACACGTGATCCGTAGGAGAACTCCAGGCAATCCGAGGTCAGAAATTGGATGAGCAAATGTTCCAGCGTCGGTGAAGGGTTAAGCCAAAACAATCCGTGTAGCAAGCGTAGGTCGGCAACAGGTAAATCCAAAGTTCCAAAGTTCCAGAATCAGAGAAGGGCTAAGCAGAGACAATCCGTGGAGCAAGCGTAGGTCGGCAACAGCTAAATCCAAAGTTCCAAAGTTCCAGAATCAGAGAAGGGCTAAGCAGAGACAATCCGTGGAGCAAGCGTAGGTCGACAATGAAACAGGTCCGTAGAGCGAGGAGAGTGCGTCACGTGATCCTGATTGAAACAGCTGTGAAGCAACGCCTTCGGTTTCCGAACTCCTTTTATCCCTGGAAGGGACGCACGTGACAACGTCACGTGGGAGTGAACCGAAAGCGTTGTAGCGTTGCTAGGAAACTAAGGTTCACAAAGTCCGTGACGCGCCGGGCAGCACTGATCCCCGTGAGGGATACGAGTTCCTGGATTGAAGGAGTCTCCACTTGGTTTGCCACCGCCGTGAAGGGAGATAAACGCCTGCTCCGCCAAACATGCCACGCCGTGCCCTGCCGTGTGAAACGTGAGTGGGAGATGCTGTGCAGGAATCTAAGCGTGTGTGCTGGGAAGCGCTGATAGTGGTGGAAGCGGAGGGGCGTGTCTTTGGCTTAGTAGGAAGCGGTGTGACACTGTGCAACTGTGCGCGCTATCAAGGAGAAAGGGGGAAACCCGTATTCCCTTGCTGGTCCCAAGACCTGGAGAAACGCGTCCGTCGCTGTCGCTTCCGGATCCGGTCTCCAACTGTAAAATCTGGAGAGCTTCCTGTTCAGCCTGGAAGCGAAGAGATCCGTCTGACAGGGACCCCTGCGGCGCATTAATTCCTGGAATACTGAGTCGTCCAGCTGCCAGTCGCTGGAGTCCCTCAGGTATCTTGAGTTCCAATCTGCTACCAGATTGAGCTCCCCCGGCAAATGTTCTGCTCTCACACTTATTCCCTTCTGGAGGCAGATCTGCCAAAACTCCTTGGCCATCTCCGTCAGCTTCTGTGACCTTGTTCCGCCCAGTCGATTTATGTATCTGACTGCCGAAACGTTGTCCATCTTCAAGAGAATGGACGATTTTGCACCTTTCTGTGTCCAGCACTGAATCGCGAAGGAGCCCGCTAGAAGCTCCAGGCAATTGATGTGGAGACCCAATTCCTCTCTCGACCATCTCCCTCCTGTCGACTGGTCTCCACATCTGGCTCCCCATCCCCAGCGGCTGGTGTCGGACTCTATCACCAGGTCCGGGGATGAACCAAATATCGCCCGGCCATTCCAAGCTTCCATGTGGCAGAACCACCATTCTAGCTCCAGTCTTGCTTCCTGTGATAGCCTCACTTTCTGTTTGTAAGAAAAACCTCTTCTGAGATGGTTGATCTTCAACCTCTGCAACGCCCTGTAATGCAGGGGCCCTGGGAATATCGCCTGTATCAATGTTGACAGACGTCCTATAAGCCTCGCTATTTCCCTCAGGGAAACCTCCTGCTTCGCTATCATCACCTTGATCTCCCTCTTGACTGAATTGACTTTGGCTAGGGGTAATTTGAGAATGCCCTGCATTGTCTCTAAGCTGAACCCCAGAAATTCCATATCCTGAGCTGGTTCTAACTGTGACTTCTCCCAATTTATTAGGAATCCCAGCTGTTGTAGTAACCCCGTGTTTAACAGGACCTGTCTAACCAGAATTTCTTTGTCCTGGCACATTAAACATATGTCATCCAGGTAAATAATCAGCCTGATCCCCTGTTCTCTCAGGTGTGTCACCACTGGTTTCAAAAGTTTGGTGAAACACCATGGCGCCGACGCTAGCCCAAAGAGAAGACATTTGAACTCCCACTTCTGTCCCTTCCAAAGGAACTGGAGGAGTTTTGTCTATTCTGGCCAGATAGGAATCGTTAAATACGCATCCCTGAGGTCTATCCTTGCTAGCCAGTCTCCTTGCTGGAGAACATCCCTTAGAAGATGGATGCCTTCCATTTTGAAATGCCTGTACACCAGAAAGTAATTCAAACCCCTCAGGTTTATCACTGGTCTGACCTTGTGTCTCTTTTTGACCAAAAACAGATTGCTTATAAAACCCCCTGGTCCTTCTGAAGCTGGACCGATTGCTTTCTTTGCCTTTAGTAATTCTACCTCCTTGTCTAGAAGGACCTCGTCTTCCCTGCTGAATTTTATCCGTCTTGGCGGCCCTACCTGATATGGTTCCCGCCAAAATTCTAAATGAAACCCTCTTACAGTCTGCCTTATCCATGTATCTGAAGACAACTCTTCCCATATTTCGACATACAGTTTCACTCTCCCTCCTACTGGAGGAATATTTGCATTTGACCTTTCTATTACTTTCACATCTCTCACCTGAGGGACTCTGGTGCTGTTGCCTTCCGTTGTTCCTCCAACCTCTACCCCTACCTCTTCCCCTAGAAGGGAAGAAGGGGTTGGACCTTCGGTCTTCTTGTCTCCAAGCTTTGTCCTTGTAGGAGCCTCTGTACTGGCCACGGCTGGACGAGCGGCCCCTTCCTCCTCCAGCCTTGTCGAAAACTCTTCGACCGAAAATCTTCTTCAGGGAAGATTGGGCCCTGTCCATCGATACATAAGTACTGGCGAATTTTGCCATGTCCTTGATGAACAAGTCCCAGAAGAGCTTGCCTCTCGCGGCTGTGGCCTGCTCGGATGTCGCCATCTCCCCTAGCCTGGAGTCCAGTTTCATCAGGATCGACCTTCTCCTTCCGGTTGCTAGCGCTGTATTTGCGTTACCGAGTAAGCAGATAATCCTCTGAGCCCAGCCAGATATGATGTCCGGGTCCATGGGCTCTTTCTTGGCCTTCGCCTCCTCGGCCAGTTGCCAGATCTTGGTGACCGGTCCTAGCATGTCCAACACCTTGTCCTGACAGGAGCGCCAGGATCTGTCGATGCCCCCCTTCACGTCCCTGCCATATCGGCCCAGGAACATCAGGATTCTCTCGTCAATTTCCGGGGTCTCTGCTACCCCGTCCGGGACTCTCGGTCTTGGGCACTCAGCCTTCAATTTAGATCTGGCTTGTCTACTTAAAGGTGCCCGCAGGCGCCGTCTAAGATATTCTGCGATCTTCTCCGGAGGGTCCCATTCATTGGACCTGGGGTCAATAAACTCATCGGGGTCGAACTCCTCCCTGAGAAGATCCTCCTGTTCCCTCCTGCCTTTCTTTTTAGGTTGGCTTTCCTCCTCTTCCGGGGAGGTCTGGTCTTCTGAGGAGGTGTAAAACTCAGATCTTGAGCTGCTCTTGCAGTAGTCGTCGTCTGACTCGCTCGAGCTAGTGCTCCGTCTCTCGCGAGATCTCGCCTTCCTTTTCCCCGATCTGTGGGGTGAACCCGGGGGGGGGGGGGGTCTGGGCGATGTGGCCCCTGCGGGTTTTGTGTTTACTTCCTTACTTCCCCCTCTCTTTTTGCGAGCTTTGCCCTGGGACAAAGCCGCCAAGCTTCGCAAAATGCCCCTCTCTTCCCGGGGCCTTTCGGCACTCTGCAGCATCTGTACTGCTTCGCTCATACGCCGCCCACTGACATGAGGTCGGTGTAGTTGCTTATGTTTTCACCGCCTCTGTACATTATAAAGGTGCCTTGTGCAGTTTGCTTGGGCTGCCCCCGTCAATATATGTATTGAGAAGCTAGGCGAGCACTCAGAATAGCAGTCTTACCTGGGACTGAGCCCGTCAAGTGGAGGCCGTAGCCTCTCTCACCTCCTCCCCAGTGGCAGAATGAGGGATAATGTGTTTGTGCTGACTTTGCAGCTCTCGGTCTCTGAGCAGGATTTCCTTGCCTGCGGTACCAGATTCAGCCACTAGGTGGCGTGCACAGCTAGGAAATGAGCCGGTGACTCCTGACTGTACACAAGGCTGTGCGCCCCGAGTGACGGAACTTCGTGAGGGCCAGGGATCAAAGAATAACTGTATGAGCCCGAGGAGCTTAGTGCTCTGTCTCCTTCTCCTGACACGTAAGTTCGCAATGGCGCCGGAACTCCCGAGGTCCCGTCGCGCCGTTGCGAACTTCCGTGCCCGCAGTGCCTCCTAACGAGGGAAACGACGCCGGAACAAAGGTCCCGTCGCGTCTTCCCCACGGATATGCTCCGCCAACGTTCTACGCGCTCGCTAGCAGTTGCGCGCGTTAGCCTGAGTAAACATATAAACCCTAAACAAACATTCCAACATTAATAAAACGAAAGGTACTTATCTCAGCTGCTCCAGCAGCAAAGAAAGAGGAAGGACTTCGGAGTTGTTGGAGGTTATAAGGGAGAAGTGATGCTGATTGGAGGAGAGGATCACTGGTTTCTTACACCCTATGGAAAACGAACTACAAAATTGCTGGGTTCTGTTGGAATTTGTAGTTTTTGTCATTGTTTTCCATGTTATTGTTTTATAATGGTTGCTGCTCGAGTTAGTAAAGAGAAGTCAGAGCATAACCTGAGCCTCCGAGTCTTGACATAGAATTTCAGGACTTTCATCCTGGCTGCTGCCCCCCCCCCCTTCCCCCTCCTCCTCCCCCTTTTCCCCCACTCTTGCAATGCAGGATACTCCTGACTGTACAATATAGGGAGGCTTAAGACACATTTAATCAATTGTAACTGTCTTGTTATTAGCACAACACAGCAGCTCCACATTTCATGAACTGTAACGAGTCAGAGTCATTAATGGCTTCATCAGTCGAAGCCTCGTATTTTAATGACAAGTTAAAGTTTATGAAATGTCGTTCCGTTGTGGGTATATTCTGAGAGAAAGCTTACAATTAAGGGCTTCCTCAAATGCAGCCTCACGTTTTAATGCAAATCTTTCTCACAGAACAAGCAACGTTGGCGTTTATCTTTTACAGCAATGGAGGCAGCTTGGAAATCTGCTGCATTCTGTGAGAGTTTGGAAGAAGGGATGTACTCAAGGTTCACGGAACATTGCTAAGGCATAATACAGCCAATCAGCAATGAGCCAAACACAGCCGGGGACAAGGGTATACCGGATCGGTATGGGAATGGGATACCAAATATTACATAACAGCGTATGGTTTGAAACAGCAGCACAATAGATGAATAAACTAAGGGAGGAACAAAATGCCCACTGATTTTTATAATAGTGTCTTAGGGAGTAAAAAGGGTGGCATGTGTCTTTAAAAATGAAACCTCATTTGATTGGCTGACACGCTATTAAATGAGCTCAACGGATAGCGTTTTTTTTTGTTGGTGGGGTCGCTTTAGTTTGCGATGCAGGAGGGATCGGTTTGGTTTTTGTTAAAACGTTTAGAAAAATCGAAGCTGTTAAAAAATGTTAAGAAAAATTGAAGCAGCCTATGTTATGTTTTAATTTAGTTAAAGTTCACGTGTGTAGTTGGACCGCTCTACGCTTGAGTGATGGGGCTAGAGTCAGTGGTATTAAAACTGTGGGGCGTGACCCTCTGGGCGGCCATGGCCTCATGTCCAGGAGGGCTCGCATCCACAGTCTGACAAAAAAAAAGTTTTTTTTTTTTTGTCAAGCCGCCTTAGTGTTTCACCTTTCCTACTTTTCCTGAGAAATGATATGGCAAACGCCTGCAGCCCGCTTTATCCCCTCTCCCTTGCTTAGAACGCAATTAAGTTTTGATTATGTGCAGGTCTGTGACTCGCCCACAGGTGTCAACAGAAACGCTTTTTGTTGGCATCTATGTGCCAGGGCAGGCGCACGCCGTGCTCGGAGCATAACCATCCGAATTGCTAACAGGATGAAAGTAAAGCTGAATAAAAAGGGGAATTATACGAGGGACGCTGCATGCCATTTTTTTAATCGTTTAGCTGTTGCTTATTTATTTAAATGGGCTGGCTTATGTGATTTCCTAATTGATCAGATGCTTGTCCTGGTTCAGAGAGTAGGCAGCGGCCTCTGCCTGATGACGCAATCTCATAAGGGCTGCTCCAACCACCTCGAGCACAAGCTACACTCTCTGTACAAACGTAATCTAGCAATCTGAAATCAGAAAAACAATGACGAAAAACGCGTGTGTAGTTGTGCTTAAAATGAAAGAGCACATACATATGTCCTGATCACCTTCGCTCAAAAACGTGCAGAACGTTGCTCTGGCCACATGTTCCTTCTGCTTGTGCATTGTTCTTTGTAAGTGGCAGCATGGCAGAGGGGGTGGGGTGCATTCAGAAAGGTGTCGCACTTGCTCCTGCAGAGACCAGCCGAATCACAGCGTTGTTGCAGATAGTAACCCCAAATTACTGCTGCCTTACTCTTTTCTTTCCAGTAATAAATCAAATTTACTTCCAGTCCCTTCTATGCATTAGCACTTGTCTGGTTTCCCAATGTGTCTGGGAAGTTTACATGAGCCACATCACAGGTGCAGCTCCCGGTGTCGCACCCTTTTTCTGTTTGTTGTGAGATTACCATTTATGAAGCATATTTTTATGTGCACACATATATTTAGGGCATGTAAGAATACATTTCTTTTACTGTTTTTACATAGTGTGCTTGCAGTTAAGTGCCTACTTTGAGGCGTTTTCAGAAGAGGGGTGAACATTATAGCAGATTGGAATAGAAGCAATGGATAATTACAGCATGGGGGCGACTGTCCTGCTCGTTTTCAGCCTGATGTACGATTGGCCAGGGTAAATTGTCCTCGAATGAATGTGTGCATGGCTAGCGACAGAATTTTAAAGAGCCTGCTCTTCAGTTAATATGTGGAATTGTACTTGAAAACAAAGCCCACAAAACACAGATAACCTTCCTCTCACAGTATGCAATGCCAGGGATTGAGTTTGAAAAAGCTAATTAGCAAGCCTAAATTGCTAATGGCCAACAGTTCATACAAATGGATTCTTCCAGATCACCAACTACTATATCTGCATGTATTAGCATATTCGAAAGCATTGGTTTTTAATTTTAAACATGTAGCAAAAAAAATTGATTAAAGAAGGTAAACTCAAAACATATTCCCACTTGTAAGTATTTTTAGAAATACCATTGGGTGTGCTTTTTACAGATACTTGCTGTTGTGTACATTACAATGTATACAATAATCACATCTGTTGTGAGCTGGGCCTGTGGTCACACTGGCCAGCCCAATCAGTGCTAGGTGCACCCAGGACTTTCTCCGGTTGCCGTGGTCACACAACTGACAATAGTTGATGGGGACTCCTGGACTCGCACCCAGGTTACACAAGCTGATCTGGAGGCACTCGGATCAGAAGGGCTGCAGTCAGGGGAGTTGCTAGGTCTGGAAAAGACCCGGGGCTACGCTGATGTCGGAACTGTTGGGACTGGGGGGGGGGGCTAGCTAGTCTTTTGGCTGTAGCTCCTGAGATTCTATCAGGGGCTACAACCAAAAGATCAGGGGCTATACCCCTCTTAGCCCCCCCCTAGCAACGCCCCTGGCTGCAGTACCGTGGCCACACAGCGTCAACCTTTTTCATAACAAACAAAATAAATAGACTCTCAATAAGATGCAGCTGAGACTCGGACAGACTCCCGCAGTAATGCCATACCTCTACCCTGGGTCGCCCAGTGCCAACTGCAAACAAACCAATTTTCTTTTAATTGTGCACTAAAATTCAGAATTCGAACCCATCATTTTAAAAATGTCAATGGGGAGAACCCCTCAAAACCCTCCATGATTGGTTCAGGCTCCCTCACTGCACTTGGTTGCTATGCCATATCTGGGGAAATATTTATGCTCTCCCACTTCAAACATTCCCCAGCCACCACTGGCCTTGGGGCTGTCCTGGAAGCAGGGTAGTGGGAGTCCTAGAATTAGTTGGATCTGGTGAGCGGGGGGATAACTCGGGGGCAATGCATTTGTCTTTGAAGCAGGGGTGTTGCTAGGTCTGGAAAAGATCGGGGGCTAAGCTAATGTCGGGACTAGCTATAGCCTTTTGGTTGTAGTCCCTGAGCTTCTATCTGGGGCTACAACCAAAAGACCCTGGGCTATACCCCCCCCCTGCCAGCAATGCCTCTGCTTGGAAGTAAGACAACATAGCGTTGCACAGGTTTGAATCCAGATCCCGCGCTTAGAAACCAATCTCTGGTATTAAGCGCATTATAATTATGGTAGTGGGAGCAGAGTGGGGAGAGCCCAGGGTCTGTGGTGGGTTAGGGTGAACCCAGGGACTGGGCTAGAAGTGGGATGAGGGAGTCCAGAGACTGATGGGAGCAGGTGGTGGAGCCCAGAGACTATACTGGGAGTAGGGTGCGGCAACGGCGCACAGTGGTTCATAGCCATTTGGACTTCCTCTCCATTTGCCATTTAGGGGGTCCGGCCTGCCTACATTTTGCGTAGAGGGTTGAGTGGGGGCGCATAGTCCCAAAAGGTTTGAAGACCACTGGGCTAGACCATCAATATGTTTGTGTTCTTTTCATGTTATAATGAACGTTTTGTATGCAAGGGTGGTTGCTATCAGCGTAAATTATGACCACTGTTTCCTGAATTATTTGTTTGCATGGAAAACATGATGTACACCTCTTGCATTAGTTTGCTCTTGTGAACTGGTTCAGCGGTCTTTAACCTATTTAAGAGCAGGGAAAACTTGTAGGTATGTTTTCACTGTGGAGGACGTGGCAGGCTGGCAGCCAACTTCATGGTTAAGCTTGCTCTGCCCGATGATTGGACAGTCTTACTCCAAAGAAACCCACAGGTGACACACTTCCTTTATTAAACTAAACTTCCTTCTTTCCCTACGTCACTACCACTTCTTGGCCAACATCCAGTTCCTCCTTTACAGATTGAGTAGGACCGGTCGGGCAAACCGAGATCACAAAGCTAAACCTTCGATTTTGTTTGTGGCCTTTATTAAAGGGACTGGAAAACGGACTTAAGCTTTTAAATACATTTCATTTGGGTTACAGCTTTGTTGAATAGGCAGGGGGGCTGAACTATTGGACACAATTTACATCAGTTAGCTCCTAAACATGTTAATCCAACTGTTTTGCGCATGTGCTGCTGTGGAGGGTTGTAATGGAGAGTTGGTGCAATACACAGGACATACAGTGTGCGTGAGGAGATGGCATCCAAATATTTTTAAATGCAGCAATTCATCACCCTTGGGTCACCGGTGTGAGGCAGGGAAATTGTGCCATTTATGCAAAGCTTATGGAACCCCACACCCCCAGCAATGTCTGTGAATGTACTCCTTGCTCGCCTTGCAGCAATTATTGGTGTTCGTGCATTGGTTTTAGAATCGCATCTGTGAAGTACAAACCTGCATTTCAAATGCATCCCCATCGAAGGCACAGTTGATTGTTCGACACGTGAAACAGTATTCTGCTGTGATGTAGATTTAAATTATTCATGCATAACCACTCCATGAATCTTTTGTAGGATGATCAAAAACTGAAGCGATCGAATGTGTTCCCGTGGAGTGTGTCTTTAAACTAATAGTTACTGATGTCTAAAGCTGCCCCTTGTGTGTAATTATGTTCAGCTAATTCTGGCGTTTAAGCCCCTTTGCATTCTGGGGAATGTAGTCCAATATGGAAGTTTACAAAAATATTGCGCCCAGGGTGAAACACCAGAAACATGGATGGCAACTTACCAAAATACCTGGGGTAGGAGAAGTGACATCACAGGAAGTGATTTCATATGACATTTGACTCAATGACATCACGTAAAAAATCATGACATTTAACCCTAGCAACATCACCTGAAGTGACTGATGGGTATTAAAATCATACTAAGTTAACATTTCACAAAATATCAATCCGATACTAAAGACATGAGACCTTTTTAGATGCCACCCACACTTTAAGTTGTGTGCTGTCTTGATATGCCTTGGAGGTCAATTTATGGTGGGTCTAGACCAGTAGAAAAGCAACATTGGACAGGGGTATTGCCAGTCACATGCCACTATAGCCTCCTATGGCCACGTAGTGTTTTTAGTTTTAATCTTGCTTAGGGTATACTGTCTGAGTGTAATTCCCAGCCATGTCTTCAACATGGGCACCTAGTGAAATGCATTTGATATATTCAGGCAATAGTAGGATTCACAATTAAATGTAGAAAATGACATTGGCTTTTAACTTCTGGACTTCAAAAAAGACCTCATCCTGTTAGGGAAACACTGCTAGCGAATACCGTAGACAATGTTTCTAGGATGCATTTCAGACTTTATGGGAAGTGTTCCAAGTGCCTGGGTTATATTAAATATAACTAAAATAGCAGTTATTTCTACAGCACATCCTGCAAGGCTTGTAGCCAAAGTATGATAAGACTGCGCTCATAAAAAGGTTTTACAAAATCTGCATTGGTCTTGCTTTTATCATACACAAGCTTTCAGCTTCTCTGAAAGACGCTGAGCACTGATAATGGGCCGATCTAACCAACTTTTTGCTTCTTTTAGGTAGTATGCTAATAGGGGGAGTTGGCCGTTTATGCTCCGCTAGTATAAAAGTGCTGATTATGGAAGACAGAGCAGGAAGTTGGCTCTTCTGACGGGGCTGGCAGACAAAGACAGAAGGCAGATGGAAGGCTGGGAGTACATTACATAAAGAAGCAGTGGGGCTTTTATCCTCTGGATAAGGGGGATGTCGAAGGCCTTCCTTTTTTCCTTGCTTGATTTACAAGCCAATAAATTGGATTTTTGGGTTTTTTGAGGTATTTGAGTCCCCAAATGACTATGGCTATTTGCTTTTGAGAAAAACTAATATTTTCAAATGAGCCGCATGGGGATTAAACCCTACCCAGAGCAATAAGCTCATCACCAATTCCTAATTGACTATTAGCTGACACCATGAGCCCTTCCAATTGACACTTCGTCCCTTTTTGCTGTTTATGCCAAAAGAGACCATGGTGATTCAGATGGGTCTAAGGGTTTTTCCAGTTGGCAGGGATATTTTTGGCATTTTATTTGGATTGTGCAGACTGCTCCAGGCATACAGTCGTCTTCCCTAGCCCTCATCTCCCTACCTTCAACAGCTAGTGAGTATGAGAGGTTTTACCCATCATTATCATTAATTTCGCATTGAAAAAGGTATTGAGGTATTGAAAGGGCAGGTGTTTCTATGAAAATGGCCTAGCAAGATTTCACGAGGTGGTTTAGCGAGGCCTGGTGAAGCAGGCAGTTACCTTTTTAAGGTGGCTATGATATAAGAAGGTTGATTAGTCTTGGCGGCAGTGACGACTATAGCTGCCTACTCAATAACATTTTGCATATTAAGTGTCATGTTTACTAACTATTAGTAATGTTTGCATATTTCTCCTAATTAACAGATGTGTACTATACAGGAGAGTCTAAGGGCGTTTATTGAATTTTCATTACTGATAAATGTGCCAGAAGCCTTTTGAATATGAGCACGATGTGTAGGGCATCCTTTTTAAATGTACTTTGTCTTGATATGGGCCATGTCATTAACACACACTAAGGGTTATGGGAAGGTATGAGAAGAGGTCTATCAATATGTTACCTTAGTAAGCCTCTCCTGTGCTGATGAAGGAGATTAGCTACCCACTGCAGGTGGTAGTTGTCTACTCTCTTTACTGAGGCACAGGGAAAGGTATGTGCTTTTCCCTACCTTTATTCCTACCACAGCACCTGCTTGTGTGTATGGGGGGGGTTCTTCGGCACTCCCCTGGTGGAGGAGGGAAGAAGGCTCTGAAGGTAGGGGAGATGAGCCACGTCACACTTAATGCTAATACTGATCTAGCTGCACGTCGGGTCCGGTAGACGAATGCCAAATAAAGAGCCACATTACCAAGGGTTGCTAAATGTCCAGCCTCTATGTGGATATTGCCATCATATGTCTGCCTAGGTACATTCAAAATATATAAGGTACAGTTGTATAAATCCAGTTGCTTCTTTCACATGCCAAGTGCAGTTTCAAAGAATGTCTAATGGCTCATCGTTTTGGCATGGGCACCATATTTAAGCGAGAGCCTCACATGTCAAACTGCTGCAGTAGTGCAACGACCATTGGGCAGATTTGGCTCTAGCCCCCTCCAACCTCTCCACCTCCCCTGACATTTTGGACTACGTTTTGACCTGGCTGACGTGCAGAGCAGTGGCAGGACAGGAGACAGATGATAAACAGTGACTGCAGCATACGTTTTTAGGCAGTTGAAATCACGATGGGGGTAGGAGTTAATACTTGCATGTCAGGGGAGTGATTGGAAGGGTGGGGCACAGGAAATGGCTCTTTCTCACAGCAGTTCTTAAGTGGGCGGTTTCAATTGAGAAGGGGAGAGGTAACTGTTGTAATATTGAAGCTGTACTATAAAAGTCCCATTAGAATGTCTACCAAAGTTAGATGCCCTCTCACAAGTAAGTTTGTCCCGGCCCCACAGTTTCTGAAGTTAATGCTTCTCCCAACATTTGAATGTGTAGCCCCACACCCGCTAAGATATTTTTGCCTAGGTGCACCCCTGAACTGCTGGCTTCATTTGTGAAGTACAGCCTCAAATGCCCTATAATGCCATTGAATTCCTTTAATGGATTTTACGAGTTACTACATGTGAAGCCACAGGTGTAAATGATGAAATCATGTGCCCAGCTCAACCCCAAATGATCCATAAACGCCATATAGTTACTTTCAGGCATGGTATCTTTAACAAGGGTGATGCGCACCCTTAAATATCAGAGGAAATTACATTGAATGTCTCATGCAAATGGTACGTTACTAGTAATGTGCATCCTCATGCCCATTTGCTGCTGTCATTTGTCAAATGCATCCTCAAATGGCAATAAACTGCTACTTAGTTTTACATATTCAAGGCATCTTTTTCCATCATGGGTCTGCAGCCTGCGGTTAATCTGATTTTTTTTTTGCCTATAGCTCCCATGATCAATTGACTATGATATAAAAGCCTGATGGCTGATGTAGTCAAACACCGGGAGAGGCAAAGATAGCAGGCCACGGCAATAGGAGATGTGCAGCCTCATATGTTCATTTGCTGCCACCATATCCCACACATGCCTAAAAACATACCTATTCCCCACACCCAATCCAGCCTCACCCCTTTGCCTGTCTATCTTAATCTTGCTAACTGTCCTGAAAACATTAGGAACTTCTGTCTCGCCTCCCACCACTTGAACTTTTAAACTTTGTAAGGCGCTCTAGGACCCTCTGCATGTGTTTGATGTAGACAACATGGGTGAAAATACAAGATGGGCAGTGGGGCAGAAGCGGCGGGTCCAGGGGAGGTGGGGCACTTAAAGTTGCTGATTACAATAACAAAAAGTTTGGTATATACATATTTGTTCCAACCCAGTCTCATTCACCTTTAGACATGCCAGTATAAAATGAGATTTCATATCTCAAGGGCAAACTTATTAAAGAGGCACTATTTTAAGGCTGACATTATTTTGATTTGCAAAGGTAGCGGGCGCCCCTCTCTCGATAGAACAAGGCTTGATAACCTGTTCAGTGGTTATTAACCACTTGAGAGTTCGCAGCCACTGCTTTTTTTGAGCATATGCTTGCATTTATTGATGCCAACGCTAAGCATTTCAAATGCTCTATTACTTATATTGCGCTTTCACCAAAGCACTTTACGTGAATCGCTGTTATTGTGGCAACTAAATAAATATTAATTGCTGACTTCAGAAGGATGAAAGGTGGAATTGACCTTACTAGCATTGAAACCTGTGACGTGCACAAAACACAAATCACAACAGTAAACTCTAAACCTCCTGAGCTATGTTATCAGTTTGTTCTCCTTAAATATGCAAAGCACAGTATTTTGTAACGCATTGGCTCTGGGAGTTATATTTCTTGTTAACATCACACTGTCTATTGTAGTGCTAAGAAGCATCAGGAATATGGCATGGTCCACTCGTCAACCGTAGTTAGTTTTTGTTTTGAAAAGGAGTGGACAGGACAGTGTGGTGTGAGATATATATATATATCTGAACTGAATCAGTTTTACAATATTTTTACATCAACATACAAAGCATATAATATGCTATCATAAAATAACTTGATAAGAAAAGAAGAGAATGATCTAACATTCATCATATATACATTTAAATAACCAATTCACCACAACCACAAATCCTAACTGCCCCTTTAAAACCAAAATTATCTAATCATCTTCTCTAATCATAAAGTCCACTTTAGCAAATAAAACAAATACAATATAAAATCTAAAATTATATTACAGCATTACCCAATTAATGTATGATCTAGAACTCCAAGATGCATAGCCAAATGTTGCCTACACCATTGCTGTATTTTCTTTATATAATTACTTCTAACAGAAATACCTCTGATGTTCTCTGGTTAGCAACTAATCCAAAGTTCTCATAGTTCAGCACTTTATCTAATTTTATTTACATTTTAGTCTGTGCAAGATCGCCTTGTAATTTTAAGTCATTCAGGAAAGCAATTGTGGCAATTCTTAGGGGAGGTATTTGTCCACAATAAATCATCCACATAGCATTGGCTGTAAGAAGTCTACATTTTGACAGGAACCGTTTCAGATGTTGTTCACGTTTCTGTTTAAGCATACAACACTCAGTTTGGAGATGTCACACCGTTTCTGTTTGATTTGGAATCTCACAAAACCGACATTGCTTTGTGGTTATCTAATTTTGCTTTTAGTTCTTAACTCTCTGGTTTCCCACAAAATAAAACGCAAACGCAAAAATTGCATTCTATGTCTAAGTGAAGGTGATTTAGATAAATACAGCTCAATACAGCTATGTTTTTTCTGTAAGAGGATTTTTTAGTAAGTCAAAGTATGTCAAACATTTCTCTGTGGGTAGATATCCTAATTAACTTCAAAATTGATTAAAAAGCATACTGTGCCATTGTGTAGCTCAACAAATGAAAAGCTCAACTGACATGTGCCTGTCTGCACTTTCCAGGATGAATCGGCCCTTTATCCTTCACAGGTTGAGAAATTAAGTACCTTTACATTTCATGGTAAAGAAACTTATTTTTCTAGCACTTTGAAGCTGGAGTGGTACATGAAGCACTATGCATAAATATGGTATGCCAATTATTTTACCTGCATACAGGGAGGTCTAGGCCACAGGAAAATCAAAATGTGATTTATTTTGCACAAATGACATTCCTTAGAAACCTGAAACACGAAGGTAGTCATCCAGTCTGCTTAACCTATATAAAAAAACACATCTCCAGCTCCACCTTTGCGAAGGAAGTACATTGGAAAGACAAAACTTGACAGGCTATTTTTGCAATTAAAGAGGATTCCGATACTCACTTCACATTCGTTTTACACACTGCCTCTGCGTTCCTTGACCAGGGGTTGCAGAGGCAGTGCCAGAGGTTGCCAGAGAGTCACCAGGGGTGGCAGTATTCTGCCCCTGGAGACCCCCCAAATGACGTCCATGATCAGAATATGCTACCATCCCCCCTTCAGGTCCCCCCGGATTGCTCCTCTACTTCTACCCCACAGTGCACTGCCTTTCCAAAATCATTGCAATTTAAGTACTGTATTGACTTTTACTTTAATAATGAATTAATAATTATACACTGTATACAACAATATTTTACACAGGAATTCATTTTCCCTCAAATTTTCAGAGCCAATTGCTCTCAAAGGAAATGTTAAGCAGTGGTAAAAAGCGGGTCCTGGTTATATTGAGTAAGGTTAGGTTACAAAGAATGGCTTGAATATACTTCAAAGGGGTACACAGTAAGAGAGAAACGCTATGATGGGAAGCAGTCATGTTGACATATGATCTGTGTACCCAGACGCAGCATAACCATGCTTGCCGAATGTTGAGTGCATGAAAACCTGGTACATGGTGAGAGTACCAGAGTATAGATAGCATGAGTGCTTATGCAGGTGATGGCAACAGCTGCCTGGTGAGAGTTCCTTGGCAAGTAATGTTAACTTCTGGCAAATAGTAGCATGTTGGATGCAAAGCTCATGTGCAATGTGCTGGTTTGGAGAATGGCACAATGCCATGCAACAAGTTTGAAACCCTGGAGGCACAGAGTAGGCCCTAATGGATAGAGTACCATCAGTGGGTAATAAGAACAAGAAATACAGAGCTTCGAAGTGATCCATCTACATGAAGCACTGTAAAAATCCCTCGATTATAATTGTGATGCAAGTACAATGCCATCATATTGAAATGTCTAGTAAATTGTGCCAGTTGCTGTTGTGCGATGGCAAATGCTGGCAATTGTGTGAATACCTGGCAATGATGCGAGTTCCTTACTGTATGAAGATAATACCTGTGAAAGATTGCCTGTTCAAATATCCTGGTTAAAATCTATGAAATGATCTTAACTTGGACATGCAATATGGTGCTAAGCAAATCCTAAAAGTACATGGGCATGTGATCTCAATAGCTATAGCAGCGGGAAAGAAAGCCTTTACTCTAGACACACCTCAAAACTGTTGGCTTTGTCATTGTCATTAATCATTGCAGCAGTAATGGTTTTCTACCTTATACATACATTTATTTTCATGGTAAATAAAACGCACACCTCAATCAAACAAGTAATCCCCATAAGTGCAAATCCTCACCCCTTTCTTAAAACCTAAAGGAGAGCAACAAACAATGTATACCACCAAACATTGCTTTTTCCATCATTAACCCCTTAACTGAGCACTTTTTTGGTGATTTCGGTATGTCCGAATGCAAGCCCAACCAGAGCTCCACGATGGTCGCGGGTGATGTCCCAGGCCTTGGGCACCCGTCTCCCATGTGGGTCGACCATCCCCAAGCCCATCCTGGAGCTCTGGCTGGGCTGTGTTACAGCTTTTGCCTCTGGGAAAGGACGGGGGACCCTGCGGGGGCTCCCTGGAACAGCTGTTGTGCTTGGGAATGGCCACACCACATGGGAGACAGCCGCCCAAGGCCAGGTATATCACCCCCCACCATCCTGGAACTCTGGCTGGACTGTGTTACAGCTTTTCCCCCAGCAGAGAGCCCCAGCAGTATGTCAATACTTCCCCAGAGGGAGAATCCATAACACAGGCCAGGAAGAGCTCTAGGATAGTCGGGGGGGGGGGGGGGGGGAGGTAATGTCCCTGACCTTGGGTGGCTGTCTCCCCTATGGGGTGACCAGTCCCAAGTGTAGCGGCTGTCGCAAGGAGCCTCGGCAGGGTCCCCGTCCTTTTCCGGAGGTAAATTCTGTAACGCAGCCCAGCCAGAGCTCCAGGATTGTTGGGGGTGATGTCCCAGACCTTGGGCACGTGTCTCCCATGTGGGTCGACCATCCTCCAAGTACAGTCTGGAGCTCTGGCTGGGCTGCGTTACAGCTTTTCCCCTCTGGTGAAGAATGGGGACCCGTCTCCGACCATCCTGGAATTCTGGCTGCGTTACAGCTTTTCCCTCTGGGAAAGGACGGCGACCCTACTGGGGCTCCCTGGAACCACTGCTGGTCTTGGGGAGGATGAACCCGCATGGGAGACAGCCGCCCAAGGCCAGAGAGACAGCCACCAAAGGCCAGGGACATCACCCTCCACCATCCTGGACCTCTGGCTGTCCTGCATTGCAGCCTTTCCCTCAAGGAAAGGAAGGGGAACCTGCCAGGGCTTCCTGGGACTACAGCTATGCTTGGGGACGGTCAGCCCACATGGGAAACAAATGCCCAAGGCTGGGGACATCAACCCTAACCGTCGAGTTCTGGCTGGGCTGCGTTGGCTTTTCCCCAACAGGTAGCCCCGGCAGTGTGCCAATCCCTCCCCGGAGGGCAAAGCTGTAACACAGCCCAGCCAGAACTCCAGGATGGTCAGAAGTGATGTCTCAGGCCTTGGGCACCTGTATCCCATATGGGTCGACAATCTCCAAGTCCAGCGGCAGTTCAGGGAGCCCCTTCAGGGTCCCCATTCCTCCCTAGAGGAAAAATCTTTAACTCAGGCCAGCCAGAGACGCAGCCTGGGCTTGCGGACGATCGACAGTCATGGGAGACAGGTGCCCAAGGCCCGAGACAACACCTCTGACATCCTGGAATTCTGGCTGGCCTGTGTTATAGCTTTTCCCAACGGAAAAGGACTGGGACCCTGCCAGGGCTCACTAGAACCGCTTCTGGTCTTGGGGACGATCAACCCGCATGGGAAGACAGCCCCCCAAGGCCAGGGACATCACCCCCGACTTTCCTGGAGATCTGGCTGTATAACTTTAGTTGTGAGGCAAGTATACGTTTTGGACACAGACTTTTAAGTTGTACTTACTGGCACAGACTGTCTTTAGTTTCTTTAGGTAGGGAAATCCCACCTTAGCATAAGGCAAGTTAGGCTTTACTCCATCCTGACATTTAAAATAAACTACTTTTGTTAAGAAAAGTGAATCTGTTGTTTGTCTTGCTTCATGATGCCTTCACATAGCACTTGCGCTTAAGTGCTTTATATAGAATGATATACATACAATATCACCCACCCTATGTTGATACTCAATTATCAACCTCCGAAGGATGATTGTTCTTGCCAGGATTAGGACCTGCAACCTGCAGATCTCACACGCATTACAGCAGTGAGCACTCAGCCCACTGAGTTATCTTACCGGCTATAGTAAAATGAGCAATTACATGTCTGAATGTTCTCAAAGTCAGAAAGCAAATTACACTCTGTAGTGGACACCAATAAACTGGTAACTGAGATTTAACAGCATGGCAAGTTCATCTGCAGGTCTGGTGCAAAGTTGGCCACATGTTAATTCTGAGTGTATCTACTTTTCAGGCTTCAGAGGTTGGCAAAATACGTACCATTGGGAGGGTTCATAAGTGTGTAATAAAGCATTTAGAGTAGCGCAGGGAAAGCAGTGCACTCACACGGCATCCCGTACTCTGGGCACTCATTACCTCATACATGCAAACAAACATCTCGAACGGCATGCCATGGATATAGGAAAGATAGACACATTACAACAAAGCATTGATTGTGGCACAATGAAATCAAGGGCCACTTTATGTGCTATAGTCACACATTTCTACACTGTACACAAGCTTTTAGGCACAAGGGTTTTGTCAAGTGACAGAGGACACCAAGATGGAATGTCTTGGGGTGATTGCAACAGAGACAAAGGCAGAAAAAAACATGCTATAACTGCAACTTGCGAAAAGCAAAAGACATAGTCCGAAATTGATGCTCATTGTACTCTCAATGCTTTTTGGAAGTTTTTGTCTGCATTGTGAATTTGAGGTGTTTAGGAACAGCCGAAATCAGTGATTCTCCCCCACCCCCCCCTGAAGTGTGCCTGAAAAAAAACCTTTCATGAGTCTAGCAATTATTGTGTAGAATTCCAGAAAGACAAATTATTTGTTATTCCTATGCTTTTTTATTTAGAGTCGCTGCTTAAAGTGTTTCACTTGTGAAACAACCGGTTTTATTTTTTTAGAGGCCTGAACAAGAAAGCCAGCCACTCCAGAAGCAAAGAGCCACATGGTGCTGGCCACTGCCCAGGAGTTTAAATTGTTTAAAAAAATAAAAACGATTTTTATTTTTAGGGGTAGTAATGGAGTCCTTGGAGGTCGGAGATGCAACCCCTTCCCCTCCCATTACGAGTCATGTAGTTTTGATTTTGGAATAATAGTTTATTGTTCTGGAAACCAACATAAAGACTTTAATGATCTAGAAACAAAAAGGCAAGCCCTAATTTGCATAACAGCTGCTTGTTGGCTAGCACCCTCTGAAAATGTACATAACACGTGAGACTGAGCTTGTCTAGTAGATTTTGATCTACTGGCTTCTGGCCGTTTCCCCTCCAACATCGCAAGCTCATCTGCTCGTTTGCGGGTACAGCCCAATGGTGCTCTAACTCGAGCAAAGCCACTCAAGCCAGTCGGGTGTACCCGTTGGACTACGTTTGCCACTTCCAGTGACTTCTCTGCCATCTGAAGTTCAGCAGATGGCCCTAACTTTTAGACTTTTTCTGAAATTGATTTCTACTATGTACACCCACGAGTTTATTTAAGAGCATATTTTGTTATTACGGCTAATCAAATCATGCGTTAAGCAAGCTGCCTAAGTTTTAACGTTTTTGTCCTAAACTGTCATTGCTTTGCTTATGCTTCTCGTGCAATTTCCTCGCTGATATGCTGTACTGATCTGGGACATTACACAACTTTATTCAGAAGCACAGTTTCCAATGTTTGAATAGACATATTTTCTTCCTTCTCTTTTTAACAGACACCACATGAATTAACACTGAGATGTAGTTGCCACTTTTTAACTGCTGATAATTGATTATTTCATTTTTATGATTCTTGTTACAGTATCAGTTTTCTTTCTTTATCCATTATATGCACTGGATCTTTTGATATTCTTTAGACCCACATCCCCGCCCAATATTTCTTTTGTTGTGGAAACTACAGGATCATTGTTGTGGATTGGGGGGGGGTGGATAAGAGGAGATGGTGGAAAAGAAAAGCAACTCACCAAGTAGGGCCAACAGAAGGAAAAAACAAAAGAAATTAAATGGGACTCCACAACACCAATATGGAGGGTACATGATTATGTAAAAGGTAAAGGTATAACGGGCAACATACGAAATCATGTAGTCAGCCGAAAAGGCACTCAACAATGCCAACCCTAAAGGTAATTCCAACAACCCACAGACGGGGAATGCAGAGGTGGGGTTATTGCAATGACCGGGGGAGACAATCCTCCAGACCAACCAGGAGAAACTCCCAAGACTATCTGGACACATGTAGAGGGCCCCAACAGGGCATTACACACCTACAAACCCCTCCATCCCTACACACAGGGGAGAGTGTACTAACGTAGCGACAGGCCTTGTTGAAACCTGCCCCAGTCCCAGTCTGGGGCACGTGAATACCTCTGTAGAAGAGCCAGTAAATCTACATACCATATTGCCTCTTTATTCATTATTGGACTTCTCTAGACAAAGGTTAATAACATCATTGACTCTTTCAAAATGTTTAGGCAATCAGTCTTGGGTTCTTTAACCATAATGGATGATTTAATTAGAACCATTAATACAAATATCCCTGATGACTGGAATAGCCCACTGGGAGACAACAACCAGTTGCCTGCAATCCCTCAATCGAATTTCGACCCTTACCCAACCTACTCTCATAAGAGATCTGTGGCCATTGAAAAAAAACAAAAAAGGGTTCTAACTCGGGCCGTGGCTTTGACTACGACCCCACCTGGTAAGGCTGAAATCTGGAAAGAAGAAAGGTCAGACGTGCCTTCTCCATGGTTCTGTGATATTTCTGCATATTGAAGACCGAACACAAAAAAATGACTATTTTCTTTTTCTTTTTTGGTCTATTTTGTGCGCCACACAATATGCTGAAATATCACATGAAATGATCCCCAAACCACCACCACCCCTTCCTTTCCCCACCCCACTTCCCTCCTCCAACCCTCAAAAACGAGCAAGTTTTTTTTCTGTCAATCGGTGGTATTTCACGCTCGGAGCCCCCCCTTCCCTGCCAAATGCCTTCCTCACCACAGCATGCTAACAGGCATTCAAACACGCACTCACTTAGTTACCTGCTCCCTCCCCAAACATTACTCGCACACACCGCACACTCGTGTGCTTCGCAGGGGCTGACAGTTTGATTTAGAAAGACTGCTCAGAGCAGTCTCCGAGCGGTCTTTCTAAATCGATCTTTGAAGAATTCAATTTTACCAAATCGATTTTTTTCACTTAGTACCCTTGTCCATACAACTATTGGAGCATCTGATATTGCAGCCGAACCTCTAATCCGGGGTCTTTTGGTGGGGATAGATCCGCTAAAAACTTATGAGAGGGAATCAACTGTTTGTTTAATCAATAAGGCTAACCATTGACTCAAATAATTTTGCCCAAGATAAATCCATTCTATTGCCCAGACAAACTACATGGGTAGGTAATGCAACAAAATATTCAACAGGGGTCTGGGTCACCATCAGCTTTTTAAATATGGTTCTCACTCAAATGTATCAGTCCAGTCTCCTAAAAGGAAAGCTTGGATTTGCCCATTGTCATTTTTTTTATAGTACAGACCCTTCTTGTATAGCAAATCCCCCAGTTTACAGGAAACCCAACAGCACCCTATCGGAGGGTAACCCCACTCCCGTGATTTTAAGTGGAAGACAATAACACCCACTAAAAATTAGGCACATAACTGCCTAAGTCCCACAAAGACCCCCACGAGGGCAGAGCCTATAGTGTTGGAATTCTGACAGACGACAGATTCCAAGTGCTAATAGCCTTCCAAGAAATTGATTGAGCTGCTTTTAGGATTATCCTGAGGTAGTCAATCTCTTTTAATGGCATGAAGGTAACAGGAAGGCTACAAGGGGAATTGGACAGGTTTTCCATTTTGACAACATGGCAACTTGCAGGCCAATTTGAAAGATGGATAAATCGGGACGATCTCCATAAACTAAAATTGTATGATGTGATTGCTGGGGGAATCATGGGTCTTGTACCCTATAGTGTTTGATGGCTATGCCACATTCCAAATTGTGCTGTAAAAAAAGATGAGATCTAACGAAATTAGTGAAAGTTTCTTGGGAAGCTGCATTAATCCCATTAAAATAGATCTCTCAAAATGTCCACTTCAACTCGGTAAGAGCAACCAAAAAGGGCCCCCGGCTATATATAGGCAACTTTTACAACAGGGTCTGCAATGATGCTGCGGAATCCACACTTTCCAATTTAAAATTAACTATGGACCATCGATTGAATCAGTCGTCAGCAAAACCCACTAGTTTTATACTGGGGGGAAATTTCAATCTTAAAATAACAGTCTGCCTGAAAGACTCCTGGATGACTTTGAGGACTCGATGTTTGATATCCCATCGCTGTGCATGTTAGATCCTCGTACCTGGGTGAATGAACTTAAACTGTACCACTGGCTACATGATGTGAGATTACAATCAATTAATGTTCGCCACGAGAGTGATATCCCTGACAAATACATGTTTAGAAATCAAGGTAAATCAACACTATATTATCTGCGCATCACCCCTAAGTATTTGGCAGTCCATTAAGAAATTCAAAGTAGGTTTGGCTCTAGTAGCATACCATTGTGCACAGTCGCTGATTTTGGACAAAGGTATAGGAAGTCTGGATGAAACATATTTCCTATGACCAATAATGTTGTAACTGCAAACGGAATAGAATTAGATGGGATGCTGGCATTGGGAAAATTTTGTTTTTTGAATTAGAGGTGAAACAGTAGTTTGCTGGCTTATATTTTAGCTCAAGGCTGCGCTGCCAAAAGGGTCTTACAACATCAGCATTTAATCCTGAGTATCTCCTCCAGCTTTGTCAGAGAGATGTTAATGTTAAAGGTATTTATATAGCGCACCATCGCCAAGGGAGTTGGTCTCCAGGCGCTCATAAAGGCGCATCAGGGAATGAGGGTGGCCAGCTGGTTTAATGAAGATTGTAAGGGAACTAAAGCAGCGCTGATGAATGCGCTAAACTCTTCTAGACAAGCAATGTCCTTCAAAGAAAAGATGCAAATTGTTATTTTAAAAACAAAGATGTAAGCTGCGGTCTGCGCACAGCATTTGAAAAACACATGAGCAGTCAAAGTGTGCACTATTTTCAAGTCCCCTCAAATCAAAATACAGTAACAAGGCCCGAAATGAACATCTTAAGTACAAGAAAATATACTGCAATTCTTATTAAAATGGAGAACTGCTTAATATAAGAAATACATAGCAATTTAAAGTGACAGCAAAAATACATTTGGCCTTGCATTTTATACCGCTGTTTATTTTTCCTTGCAAAAATCAGGGTTTGTGGTTATGAAATCTACAGATGATCAAATGTGGACCTTTTGTTGGGCGTTTGATAGGCTAGAGCAATGGATAAACTGCTGTGTATTTGGTGAAAATAAAAAATTTAGGGGCATAGAAATATTTTATTTTAAAAGTGACAACCAAAAGAAAAAACAACCTTAATCCAGCAGTGTCTATTGGTTTGAACTCTAACATCTGGTATTCTGTTCAATTCACCTCCTCCAGCAATGAGATGTTAAGACAGATCCCATGTTTTCTCAAGCAGTTGGAATTCCTGTAGTTTGGGCCATAATGATAATGACTGTCTTTGGGACTTTGTCACGGGGAGGCTGAAATTGCTATCACTCCTAAGCCAGTGTTTTTATGGCCTGCATCTCTGTATGTTGGGCTTAAGATAATGAAAATAAAAATATATTTAATGAAAAAAGAAATGGGAGTTCAGCTTGACCAGCGTATCTGTTTTGCCTAATGGGCTATTTTAATCTGCCAGGCCTTTCCTGGAGGAAGGAACAGACCTTTTGAATACAAAGGGAAGGCTGCCTAAGATCGCAAGACCCTGAAAACCTGTGCTCTGTTATTGACGGACCCAAATGCAGATGAAAATGCAGATTTGGTAAAAAAAAAAAAAGAAGAATGCATTGGGGAAACCACACTGGATTTGTATATTTCTGTTGACTCCCTGTAGTCTCGGGAGGATAGCTCAGCGGCAACGTGCTCGCCTTGTAAGCAACACTGGTTCGACCCCCGGGTCCACACTTAGAAACCTCTGGGTATTAAGTGCAATATGAATAAACTATCATATTATATCAGTTGATATCTCCCTAATGAAATATTGCAGCAAGCTCATTTTTTTTGTAAAACATTCTGTTTGAGTATCGGATGCACTAAAAAAAATAATTCTTATGTGATTTCTAATGGTGTAAATTAGGCAGATTTGTATTTCAATGTGAAGAAATTGCCATATGTCCTAGCATCCGCAGTGACAAGCCCATTACTTTGAGACGGGAAAATAATTTGTATATAAATGTAGGTGTGAGTTAAATGAAAAAACCTGCATCTGATTAAGGATTTGTGATGTCATGATGAAAATTGAAGTTTAGTGCAAGGGAGAGAAATATGGTGAGCTAATCAGTAAAGTTGCCATATGTGTAGAAGGCACTATTTCAGACTGTTAACATTTTTCATTTAAGAACTCTCTGAAATGACATCGCATTAAATGGGAGGGAAACAGGGGTGTAGAATGTACTCCCATCAGACTGCCCTCTTCATTCTTATGCCCAATGACAGTGCAGGGGCGTGTCACTTTTGGAACACTTTCCAATCACATATATTGTCCAATCAGATTGGGGACTGTATACACACCTCAAAAAGGTGGGGTTTTTGGTCTATAAAAATTCAACAGACACTCACTATGGGAACACACTGACAGACCTGCTCACTCACTGATAGAAAAGAGGAAGAAGAATTCATAACAAGAAGATGGCACAGATTGCTCTCCTTTTAAACCCATTGATGGATTATTTGCACAGACTGTAAGTGAGGCCTACCAGGATTTAACACCACAGGCCTTCTTTAGTGGAATAAATAGACAGACTGCGAAGGAAAACTGCTCACACCTTGTTGACTGATGGAAAACTGCTCACACCTTGTTGACTGATGCCAATCTCTTACAAGAGGGGAGGAATTGAACCAGTCCCTAAGAGGGTGCTCACCTGCGATAATATGCAAGTATGAATGAAGTAGAAAACCATCATGAGTGAAGTGATACTTGTAATGGAATAAGATAAAATCCTGGCCCTGTTATTTGTAAGTACCGAGGGGCAGAGATATATAAATTGACTGTACAGCCTGGGACATAAGTAAATATTTCATGAGCATATGTGCTTCTGGAATTATGTTTGATTAAAAAGATCCTCTGGTGTGTATATGGGGAGAACCCTTGACGCCGATTCTGTGAATTGTACAAGCACAGACGAGCATGAGCAATCTCACTGTGTGTATTCATTGACAAAGTAATGGAAGTCACCATCAAGAAGAATTGTTAATGCTTAGTTGTTCCAGACATGATTTTTAAGTTACCCATTGAAAGTGAGAAAGGTACGCTTTTGCACGGTAATGAAATAAAAACATCACTGAAGGGAATTTAGTCATATGTTTCCCTTTCTACAAGCCATTGACATCCCTGACGGTCCAGTAGTTTGTTGCAATTGAGTTTTATAGAATGCTGCTGAAATTCTGACCTGTCTATTGAGTAAGGGTGGTGGTATTTTCAATAGATGGGTAGTAGAGGGAATTGGATAGATAGGGATACTTTATAAGTGAAAGGTTACTCCAGGACTCCCATGCATTCCATCCATGTTGCACACGCTCAGTGTGTTAAGTCTCAATTTCCATAACTGCAGCTTTGAAAACCCAAAGTGATTACTAGTGTGTTGATTTATTTTTTTCATCATAAGCAAGTCATGGATGCATACGTGATCTTTGTATGTAGTCCATTATTTCTATTTGGTTAAGAAAATATACCTTCTGTGCAACCCTGTGTGCTACATGTCCCGAAAAGGGGAGGGAACCTGTAAGAAATCAATGTTACTAAATTTGCGGGTCCCAGATTCATAAAAAGAACTTTATAAAAGGAATTTGTCCGTGCCTGGTTTGGGACGGGTTGAAAATTCCACTGAATTAGCTGTTGCCCGACTAAAACATCCTACAAAACTAGAGGTCCCGCAGCTATATCATTTCTGGGATAACTAGTGTCATTGAAACATGGAGCTGTTTAACTTGTGCGGTGCTCTGAAATATGGTGGAGGTTTTGTGTTGCATTGAATTATATGGTATTGCTATCACAGCCTCCTAGGGAAATACTAAGGTGTGCACAGATGTAGAGCATATTGAGGTTTGCATTGGAGTTGTAAGTGATAAAGTCATAATAGGATAATAGGAGTAAGTAAAAGTTTGCACTTCTGCTTAGTGAGAATTTTGGAGGCAGGTTGTTACATTTTAAACGGTGAGATGTCTGACATAGCAGCACCTGCGACAAATGCCCATGCTCTTTCAGTAATATTTTGAAGGGGATTGGAAAGCCACGGATATTGTTCTTTGGAAGGCAGACGTTCGACAGAATGGCCTCAGTTAGTGTAGACATTTCAGATGAACGTGGACCACTAAATCGGTCCCTACAGAGGTTATATATGAAGAAGAATACTTAAACTGATCTGCCTCTTATTCTCACCTCCAATTGGTAGAGGGCAGGTTAGCAGACAGGGATGCTCAGATTAAATGGTACCAAGAAGCGGGCCAGGAACATTCTGAAGTGCTGCTGAGCAATTTTGCAGTAACAAAATCAAAGAAATTGTGCAGCTGCAAGAGACACTGAAAAAAAGCCAGGTTTCCATATTGCAACAGCACAATGCCATAGACCAAATGCAAGCTGAAATTAAGACATCTCGTGATAAGCTGCATCACCAAGTGACACAATGTTGGAGTGCCCAAGACACTTACAATCAGTGTATGGAGGGCAAACGTAAGTTATAAGGAAAATGTAATCAGCTATCTATGTATAACAATGCCCTGTTAGACAACCTTGTGACCCTAAAACTACATTTAGCAGAGTTAAAAAAAAAAGAAAATAGTAAATGAATTCTCAAAGAAGGTGAACCCCAAAACGAATTTGATCAAATTCTTAATAATTTAAGTGCCACAAAAAGGCAGAGGGAGATCCGCTTGCAAAATGATGTTATGCTCTAACCAATGAGATGCAGCAACTGATAGAAAAACTAAACAGGTGCCTGAAAATGAAGGCCTGAGTCTCTTCCGGGGAGAAAGAGGCAAATTTGCCTCTGCAGGACCAATTGGAACAAATATAGACTGACTTGAAACGTGCAGTTAAACTAAGAGAACACTGAAAAGGAAACGCTGTACTGGCAGGAAAGAAATCAGGAAAGGTTTAGTGGCAATCAAAATTGCCAGCATGAGAATGAATGTTAACAGCAGGAATTACAAAATAACGAGGGCTTGTTAACTTCCCATAGCAAAACGCTGGAAGTTAATCAGGCCAGTATGTGAGATTTAAGAAGTTAGTCCAGTGTAAGCGGAACATGATTATTGAAAATGAAAAATGATGGTAAGAAGTAAGGGATCATAAAATTGCCTTACAATTACGCAGCAGACAACCATCAGCAAGACATTTGGATGGGGCTAGGGGAGGTCATTCCCTTTTGCTCAAGGCCTCATTCCACCTACCTACAACGTCCTATAGGCAGGCTAAGAGGTGTCAACCCTCCCCTCTCCCAAATATTTCTGATCAGGAAGGAGAGCACTGACAAGATGACCTCTTGCTTTAACCAGCGAGAAGGAGGAGGGCCCCCATTCACATGTCAAGGGGACAGGACGGGAGCAGGAGGGGAAATGAAGATTCATCTGGGCCTGAGGAAAAATATCATGAAGGATTGAGAGATCTAGAACTGCAGAAAATCATCTTGATCACTTGGCTGAGATAGAAAAACAACATCTTCCGCCTAGAATGGGCATTGCAATCCCTTAACTGCTGAGGGTTTTACCTCCTAGTGCTGAGCCCATTTTTGGTGATTTCGGTATGTCGTCATTAAAATACCTTTTTAACTTTTTTGTTACATGTGAAATGTGGCCCCTTTTCTTCCTGCACGTAGGCTGCCAATAAAACCATGTACAAAGAAGCCTGTGTTTGTTCCTTGTAAGTGCTAGGAAGAAATGGTTTGCTGTTCTGAATTTGCCGACTTCCAGGCTTTCAAGAACGGGTTGAGTGGAAACAAAAAAAAATATATTTTTGTAAGGTTGCCATCAGTTTTGTGAGAGGTAGGCGATGTTTCCCTTTTTTCCAATTGGAAATGTGTGAGTGGAATGGAAGAGGAGGATAGGAAATCTGAATGGGAAGATAGAAAGGCATACAGTTTTGAAAAGTAGACAAAATTCCAAGTTTAGGAAGGGGTCATTTGCGCAGGTCAGGCAACATGTAGGTAAAATTCCCATAGTTTTGGGGAAAAATTGGAAATATTACTGAAAAAAAGATATGTGCTGGATATGTTTGGACCTGTAAGGTAATGGCATCTGTGAATATTGAGAAAAGCAATGCCCCACTACATTCCCCCGACTCTTCTAGATTCAGAATCACACATTTTTTTATAATGTTTCACAATACAAGCAGTACCACAAGCCAAAAACTGAGCTATACTACAAAGGATTTTTATCCTGACTGCCTAAACAGATGTAGTTAGCATATGAAAATAAGGAAAACAAATGTGGTGAGGAATGGCAAGCATACATTTCGTGAAAGAGCACAGGTACACCTTTCAAAGGATAGGTGATTTTTGCAGGTTCAAAAGCATACAGTGCCTAAAGAAGCAACTAAATGTAGGTTACATTTGGTAAATGAAAGGGGTGTGTAACAAAGTGTAGTAGCAAATGTATGAAAACCAAGAGAAGACAACAAATGTCCTACCTTACCACAGGTGTCACGACAAAAACGATACCTCAAATGCATGGGCGCACCTACCTGGGTACAAAGGGGAAAGGGTAGACCACTGGTATCCCAAAGGGTTTTCGGGAGAGGAAATGTTTAGGATTTTGTGAACAACCTAAATATTTGGCCCTGGTGTGTCTCAGCCACCAAGGAAAACGGGGAACCTCATGCATTTCTGAAAAGACACCATGGGAATCCACGGAGGTCTGACTTGAGCGAAACACCCTAGAATTGATTACCCACAGGGCCCAGCAAATTCCAGAATTTAGGGGGGAAAAACACAATTTTCAGACTTTTGCCACCAGGAAATCACCAAAATACTAGAAACACATGTCCTACCTTCCCACAGGTGTACCAATGTTAACAGTACCTCGCATGTGTGGGTGCACCTACCTAGGCGGAAACGAAAACGCGTCGACCATCCAGAAGTCCAAAGCAGTACCAGGGAGTCCCCATCCCTACCCAGAGTGAAAAGCCCCAACGCAGCGTAGCTAGAGCTCCACGACGGTCGGGGTGATGCTGGCCCTGGGCACATGTCTCCCATGTGGATTGTTCATCCCCAAGTCCAGCACCAGTTCCAGGGAGGACCCGAGGGAAATTCTGTAACACAGCCCAACCCGAGCTCCAGGATAGTCAGGGGTGATGTCAATGGCCTTGGATTCCTGTCTCCCATCTGGGTGGACAGCACCCAACTCAACTGCCATCCCGAGGATCCCCGACAGGGTCCCCATTCCTTCCTGGAGGGAAAAGCTGTAATGCAGCCCAGTCAGATCTCCAGGCACGGCTTGCGGATGGCCGACCCACATGGGAGACCGATGCCCAAGGCCAGGTACATCGCCTCCAACAGTCCTGGAGTTCTGGCTGGGCTGCGTTACAGCTTTTACCTCCGGGGAAGTATTGCCACACTGCCGGGGCTCCCTGGTGGGGAAATTCTGTAGCGCAGCCAGCATGGTCGGGTGATGTCCCTGGCCTTAGGCGACTGTCTCCCATGTGGGCTGACCATCCCCAAGCCCAGAAGCAGTTCCAGGGAGCCCCAGCCGGGTCCCCATCGTTTCCCAGAGGGAAAAGCTGTAATGCAGGCCAGCCAGAATTCCAGATTGGTCGGAGGTATAGGTTTGATCCTTGTAGGTTATTGATAACCTCATTAAGGGATATCTTGAGGGTCTTGGTGGAAATCCAGAGACAATGAGGCCTGTGTCTGTAGTGGCCCCGGGGGAGAGAGTGAAGGGGGGGGGGTAATTGTACAGCGTGTTTTAAGGTCGAGTGTGGAGTCCAACAAGGATGTGTTTTGGCTCCAATTAGCTTTTGTCTGTATATTAATGGGTTATCTAAGGATCTGGTCAATACGAGGGCTGATTTATTTGGCTCTAGGGGGAGATGAGCTTTTCCTGTGCTGGCTTATGCAGACGATACCGTGCTGCTAGCCAAAACCCCCAAAGTGTTACAGATTCTCATTGAGGCATATACGTCATTTATGGGAAACCTGGGGCTCATAATAAATACAAAGAAATCGGCCGTTATGGCCTATGTTGATAGAAAGGAGTCTGCAAAAATGTGGCCCATGGTTTGTTGGGGCAAAACTATTCCTATAGCAAGGGCACAATCAAAGGCTGTTACTTTGTATAGTGCTCCGCCATGGGGTTTTGAAAATGATCATGAGCTCCAGGTAAAGGAGAATCTGTTTTTCAGGAGACTACTGGGGCTCCCAAATTCCTCTCCCTGCATCTCAATTCACAGAGAGCTCAGTATGGAATTTTGGGAAGACCAGTGGGCAGTGGCGCCGATACTTTTCTGGGTGAGATTATGGGCAAATGAACAGGCACTTCTCTGCCACTTTATAATCGGGTCAGTTAGGGCCAGGGAGGGCTGGAGAAGAATCCCATGGCTCGACTACATAGACAAAACCTTAGAGGGGTAACATCATGGCCTTGGCACCGCCAGTGACCCTGTTGACTAAAATCCAGCTGAATAGCTATAAAGGCATACTGGGGGAAGTGTTCGCAACAAAGAGAACCTTTTTAGAACATGTGACCAATGCAGATAGAGAACATGCAGTGATTAGCCGGTCAAAAGAGATACAACCATATCGAATCTGGGGTACCACTAGGAAAGATCGCTGTCAAATCATTTGCGAATGGTTTGACTGTCTTCTCCTTCGTGGAAACAGTCAATTGGAGGGGTTACCCGACCTCAGTGGGGTGTCCCTTATGTGGCCACAGCAAGGAAGATCTGCCCACCTGCTTCTGTTTTGTCCAGCCTACAGTGAGATCAGAAGAGTAACCTTACTGCCAGTCCTAAGAGAGGCCAACATTAAATTCTTTAGGCCTGCCATCTTGTTTCTTCTATGTGCACAACACTGTTCTAGCTGCATGGACACTGCTCTCATTTCTAAAAAGAGCTATGTATTTTAGTAAAAGATTGGCTGTTGAATGTTGACTTCTGGTTTGGCCCAATTGTCTAATACCTCCGTGAGGACTGGGTGTTTTGCACATCGGATTCACCCTTTGACAGTTGCTGCTGTCTAACCTCACTGTGATTTAGTTCCAGCAGTAACAGTGGATATTTTTATTTTGCATCTAAAATTTAATATGTTGATTTGTATTTTTATGAAATTTTCAAGGGAAGGGATTTTATGGATTGTGATTAACTGCATGTTTTTTGTTTCTATGTATGTGTTTGATGGATTTCAATCCAAATAAAACATATTGACTGACTGATAACATCATTGTGAAAATTCCCAGGCTTACATTCAGTGATATCAAAGCCAACTTGCCTTAGAGGAGCAGGCTCTCTTATAATGGTATCAAAAACAATCTTGGAACCAATGTCCAGCATTATCAAATCAGTTCTAATCGAGTCAATAAACTCCACTCTGTCAATGTCCTTAGTAGAGATAGCACAAAGATTAAGAACTTCGGCAAAGAGGGCCAACATATTCAACCAATACAAGATATATTTCTTATCTTCTCTACATAAACTATGCACCAAAATTCTGTTCGACTGAAGCTTAACAGAAGGTTTATTATCATTTGCTGACCGTGATTGCTCCATTTGTTGGTTCTAGAGCCCAGAAGCTTGTCATCCCTTGCACATGAAGACTTATCCAGACCTTCCATACCCCTCAAAATGCTAAAAACAGATTTGGTCCCTAGCACTTGCTGCTTTCCAAACCAAGATAATTCTCCCATACAGGGAGTCTTAGTCCTTCCTTCAAGAAAAGTAACAGATTCATTTGATCTCAAGACTACTATATAGGCTTCTTCTCCTGGTTGCTTCTTATTCATACCACAAGCAAGAGGGCTACTTTTTGACCCCACATCCCTGGTATCAAGAGCACTTAGAGGACAGAATACACTCTGTATATTTGTACAGCAGTAGAAAGGGCCCCATTGGTGATGATGGTTATTTGTGTAATGTTGATCCCTGATACATGATCTGCTTGTACTGAGATCGAAAGAGAAGCCCTGACAAGGGACGTATTTTTAATCTCATGCCAACAATGGTCATAGCTAGTCGCACCAACACGGTCACAACAGGGTTGCACAAAGTCGAGTCACTAACCAGCCATCGCTCATCCTCAGAGGAGCTGTTTTATCCGACCTGTATAGCAATCGCCTTTGTGACTCCTATCTGATTATTAGCATGACTTTTAACATGTAAAAAAGATTCTTGAATTGTGAGAGAGGAGAGACGAAGAGAGTCAGTCGGAGCAGTCTGTGTCGTCTGTGTCGACTGTGTCGACTGTGTGGACAGACTGTCTCCCATAGCGTGGGTTTCTCAGTTAGAAACTAAAGGTGAGAACGTATTTTACCATAGGCCTTGCTAAGTGTGGTTGATTTAAGGATACAAAGCCCTCCTTCACCTTGACGGTTTTCTTTTGTCCGTGACAGCCTGCCTTTGGAAACACGCGTCTCAGCTTCTGAGGAAACTGTTAGGCTCACCAGTGGGAATTTATTGAGCCTTGTGTGTGCCCCTGGTGCACTTTACCTTTCCTCAGTGTTTATCAGGCATTTGCCTCGAATGAACTTGCACTGTTTCTGATAACTGGAAATAACCAACAGTGTCGCTCTTCAATCAGTAGCTGCAGGCCACTGGAGCCTCGCAGATGATTTTGGTATTATACACTGTGGCTTCAGCACTGAAACTTTTTTTGCTTTTAGTTTCTGGTGGTGACTGCAGGCCTTGCAGCCTTTGAGCCGCCCGTAATACATTCAATAGGTAACTGTAGGTTGTTGGAGGCTTTGAGCTGATGGAACTGTTATACTCTCGTTTTATTATTGAATATGTATTTGATTTTATCAATCTTTGGTCGGTATCTGCGGGCCACTGATCTTTCAGCGGATCATATTGTTGTTATACATAGGTGCTTTTGTGCCAAGGTTTTAAGAATATTTTCATCTTTGTTTTACTTTGTTCTGTGTTCTACATTCTAGAGTCAGATTTTTGCCTAAAGTAGACTACATTGTGGTCAGTCTTGTGTCTTATACATTTAAATCATAAATGTCACAGATCAAATCCCAAGGAGCAGGACAAGGTCCGATTGTGCTCTCTGCAATCTCAAAGAGCTCAGGGCGAAGAAAGCTATTACCCACTCACTCAACTAGAGAGCCCCTTGAACTCTGTCCTAAAATTACTTCGTCCAACATTATTGGACAAATACAGGGAACAGGAAAAACAGGTTGCTAACCAAGCTCCAAGTGAATTGCTTCCCTGTCTGCCTCAAAAACCCACTTTAGAAAAGAGGGAGAACCGAGAGATCCTTTTAATAAACTTTGAAGAAATTCCAGACTCGGCCCTGGCAGAGAGTCAGACAAATAGAACAAAATGGAGACATAATTATAAATTCTCAATTGGGCGGACTCTCTGGCCAGACCATAGGGGCAACTATGGAGGAACAACTTGACCTCAATTTTTTGCTACGACTGCGGTACAGGTTCGTTTTGATCAGTCCTCAGTAAGAATGATACTTCATACCCAACCTTCTCAGATTTTGGCTAGCTCATAAAAAAAGGAGCACGGAAACCAACAGCTATGAATTGCCCTGGATCAGCCCTTGGGTCTACCGACTAGGGAAACCTGTTCAGAAGTAGCAACCCAAGATGAAATAATTTGAGTACAAGAAAAACGCAATCGTGAACACCCTTGCTGGCTAGCCCCTTAAATCTAAACGCTCCCCAATTTTATATCCTGAATCACGAAATTCCACACTCAACTCATCATGTGGCCCCTAAAAAAGCCATGTGTCGTAATCTGTGCAAACTCACCCCTGCCTCTCTGCGGCCATTCTTTGAACCTATTCTTAAGACCCTTGATAGCTTTGAATCCTCCACCAAACTGGTATCAGTCTATGATGCTGCGATGACAGTGGCAGTTAACTCTCTAGATCCATTAGAGCAAAGACTGGTTAAATCCCAGCCCTCAAAACTTTGGTATATCCTAGAAATTCAAACTCTGCAGTGCAAGAAAAAACTGGCACTGAAGAGCCAGAGATCTTCATCACTGGTGGATAAAGCTAGATACTCTGAAGCAGCCAAATCCTACAAACTCGCAATTCAGGTTGCAAAGAAACTATTCTATAGGCAAAGAATTAAGAACGCATCATCAAGCTCCAAAGAGTTGTTTAAAATTCTCAGTGAGCTTGAGGATCCATGACCTGTTATCTCGCCAGCGACAAAAGACACTATCTCGTGCATGGATATTTAGAATTCTCTGCGACAAAAAATTGCTAGGATTAAGGAAGGACAGTGCTCCACACTCTGTGTCATCCAGGACCTATCTACCATAGTCGGATCAGAATACTCCTCTTCATCTCTGCCTCTTTTCAGGTTCTTTGAAATCTCTGAACCTAACATGCTTGAACTATTGGTTAAAATTAAACCCACAACCTGCAAGGGTGATATCTGTCCAGCGACCATTCTTAAATCATGTGCAGAGATGTTGGTGCCTCTGATCACCAAATGTGTTAATCTTTCATTTAGGGAGAACACTGTCCCAAGCTCAGGCCTGGATTTCACAGCTCCAAAATAAAACTCACTGGATCCCAACATCGCAAGCAACTATCGCCCATTTACTAACTCACCCTTTCTTCAGAAAATTCTTGATAAAGTGGCATATCAACAAATTCAAAACTTCTTGTAGATAAATAACATTCGAGGTTCCAAACAATTTGGGTTCAGAAGCATTTGCAGCACTGAAACCACTCTCCTTGAGCTGAAAACGTCCTTTCTGCAGCATGCCGATAAAGGTAAAGCTTTGCTCTTGATGCTACTAGATCTTACCACAGCATTTGATCTTTTAGATCATACCATCCTAACCACTAGACTACAAGACACTGGCCAGTTCTCTAGTGAAGCGGCTAGTTGGGTCCTCTCCTTTCTCTCTAAGCGGTTAGCGAGAGTCCTCTTTGAAGACTGCATGGCAGAAGAATAGTTCCTGGAGTGTGGGGGTGCCCCAAGGTTCTTGTCTGTCCCCAATGCTCTTTAACATCCTTATTTTCCCTCTTATCAGCTGCCTGGATGCGGAAGTTGTCGGGTATGCGAAATATGCACATGACACTCAGTGTCCCTTTCCCCTTTCTGGCAACCATGAGCTTGATTCACAGGACATTAATAATACTTACAATCGCATCCATCAGTGGGTGACTGTTAATGACTCAGTACTTAACAATGGGAAGACAAAGATCATGCTGGTAGGCACAACCTCCAAACTGCATAAATAGGATCCTACATATGCCACCTTTCAAATTTCTGACTGCCTTCTAACAACACTCCCTAAAGTTAAAACATTGGGTTTGATATTGGACTCTGAGTTTACTATGAAAGCACATGTCAGCAGCTTTGTATCGCAAACTTCCTACTATGTCAAGTTACTGGTTCAAGCAAGACCATTTCTTGATAGGGCAGACAGCGCAACACTGGCCCATGCTGTCATGGGCTCATGCCTGGACTACTGTGCCACTATTCTTCAGGGCATTGGAAAAACAGATTATTCAGCTACAGGTGGTCCAGAATACTGCAGTCAGGGCGATAACTGGTATTCGCAGAACAGAGCATGCGTCTGCAGCAAGAAGATCACTCCATTAGCTCCAGTACAGAAGCTGCTCCTTTTCAGAACACTTTCTATAAAGACATGCATGCGTAATGTATGAAGTCCAGCATATCTAACCATAAGGATTAGGTGGTTGCCGGTTAAGCGAGCACTACGCACCAACAACACAGGGCTGGTGGAAACTCCTGCTGCCAAGCTCTCTCATGTTCAGAATATTTGCTTCTAAGTGAACGCTCACTCAGCTATGGAATGCCCTCCCACCGGATCTTAGATTGTGTGGGGCAGTTTCAATCTTCAGGGGTAGGCTAAAGACCCCTCTCGTTGATTACACATAGCCATCTCGTTTATTCACTTCCCCCTGGACTCTCTGGTTTGGTTGACTGAAATGCTTCTCTTATTTGCCTTGTCCTCAGTCTTGTCCCCGCACTTCTATGCTTATGGGCATTGTCCCAGCGCATTACAAATAAATTAAATACATTTAAAAAAATCATCCTCTGCGCTTTCTTTTGTAAATCCGACTCCAAAACGATCTTTTGATCTGAGCTTCAGGGGATTCCATTGTTAGAAATTGCTATGAAAAATGATATCAGGGCTTTTACAAAAATATTTTCAGCAATGAAGAAAAAACAGATACTCATTCAATACTATTAAACTCACTTTTAAATAAGGTGACAATGATGGAAAAAAATAATGTAAATACAATTTCATCTTCAATTTTGCAACAGAATGAATATCAAGGAGGTAATACCACCAATAAAACCTTTCTATACTTACAGTAAACGATATTATACCTGAGGCAATTCAGACCGGATGGATCATTGATGATAGAGTCTTGGAAGAGCACATTACACTGATTCCACGGGACTGTGACAAAGTTGAAACACATCAAACTCCATTGGATCAAAACATTTTAAATCTCCTGATTTAGAAAGTATAAATCGTGAAGAGAAATTTTTCCATATTTTTACAAATAAAGAGGAAAAAAAAAGTCAGTTCAACATAAAAAAAAACAACAAAAAACCACCCTTTTCTAATAAAATCAACAAACGTTGGCTGCAGGAAATGTCTAGGATCATTGACCATACTCTCTCAGGATCAGGGAACCAAAAAAGTAAAACAAAAATAAATAAATCAGGAAAGTAAACTTAAACAAACAAACCTCCACACTGTCGACTGAAGGGATGGGAGTGCAGACCAACGTTCAGGAGCAGGCTTTGGTTGTAAGTAAGGGAAGACATAACTCTCTAGGGGACGAGAACCTGCAAAATCTCTGTACTTATTCAATCCCAGGTGAATTATCAACTCCTAATCCCACTACGCCTAGTGGCCCTGATCCAATTATAGCTCACCATATGCAATGTATGGCGACGCATTTAGAAAGACCAGGAGAGGTCCACTCAATATCCTGAATATACCCCCTATAAGGCTAAGGGGAACCATAGGAATGTAAATGGGTCTAGAAGTAGGAGCCTTAGCGCCCTGAGAGAAGGGCATACATTTTATGAAGAAAATGGAAGACTAAGCTCCTCTCCTATGGTTGAAAAAAAAAGGAAAGGCTTGATTCAGGGTAAGGGCCAGCGAAAGTATGATCAACATTGCTCATACCCAACATATGAAGGATTGTCAAAGGTGAAATCCCTAGCCTAACAGAATATATGTTCTAGCACTTAAGAAAGCAACCCTGTGCCTAGCAGCAATTCAGTCTAGGGATATAACCCAGATACAATTTGTTGATCAAAATGTCCTAGACAAAGTAAAGCTGGTAGTTCCATCAACACCTTTCAGGGAAGCCTTATGGGAGGCAAAACATCATTTTAACCAGCAAGGATTTAAATTAGCGAAGTATTAGTGTGATCCTAACCATAAGCATTCATATTTGCAGAGGTTAATATCCCCAACTATGGAACCTCATTTGGGGTATTTACCCTTGCAAATTTCTTCCCAAGGAGATCAGGGAAAAGTTATTGAGAAGTTATTGCACATACCCCAAACATCAGGGATCAAAGTGATTGGTCATGATTACAAGGTGCCTTAGGGAAGGACAGAAACACCTTGTGAAGGTAATGTCCAACAACTACTACAAAACACAATATATGACTTGCCTCATGGAACACTAGTGGCTTTTCTCATTTATTATTGCATATAAACACCACACTATCTTGTTTCAGGAAACTTGGCTTCTTGATCCGCCAGTATAGGGAAATCATGCGCTCTGTTAATTTCAGCCATTAAAGGTAAAAAAGGGAGGCCTTCAGCCGGTATATTGAGAGCATGTAAATTAGATACTGGATTAACCCTGGAACCCTGGGTGGCTCCTAATCAAATTATCCAACTGACGAGATTGTATGGCCCTAAGACAAAGGTCCCCATTCCCCATTGATGCAGCATGCTGTGCTGAATCTATACTGGAAGCTGCAAGCTATTGTGGATGACGAGTTTATAGGGGCAGTGGAATCAATGTTGGATCTCTGTTAGACTGATAACATTGGCACTGTCTTTATAGCGGGTGACCTGAACATCAATTGTTTTCAGACTGGAGATACCTTAATATCCCCCCGGAGCACGACGATGGCTACACCTAATGAAAAACAGAGGTTTAGTAATGTTGAATGTGGCCCATAAAGGAGATATTCCCTTGCATCCAAACTGGAGGCTCCTCTCTCTGATAGCAATACTTGAATAGATATTTGTTTCCAAACACTCTTTAATGATATGGTTGAGCTTCACATTTCCATGCAACATCTAAGTGAACATGACATCCTCACAGTATCCTGGGAACTACCAGTTACTTCCCCACCCCCTAGAGAAGTATCTGTAAGCACAAGGTAGAGATTGAAAGTGGGAGAAATAGATTCAAGTGGCCGGAATCTAGGCTAGAAAGACTGAAGGGTTGTCTCAAAACAAAATAGAAAGAAGTGGTGATGGAATTGAAGGGAGATGTGTCGGTCCTCAACTTACTTATGGAAAACAAGCAGAACGGGCAGCGGAGCACTTTTAAACACAGACACATTTAAAATGATGCTAAACCAACTCGATGCAGGAAAGAAGTCTGGTCAAGGACCACTCTGAATTTAAATGGCCCCTGATAAAAAAGGTGAAACAGAAATAGAGCAAGAATGCACAAGGCCAAAATGCTCAAACAACATGGGGAGCTATGCACCTTGCTATGAACTGCAAATCGAGTGCCACCATCTGGTCTTCTTTTAAATTAGCCTCCAATGATCTGCCCTTGCCATTAATGATAAACTCAATTCCGGGCCATGAATGGAGAGCTTATTTTGTCAAACTCTATGCCACAATATATGGTCAAGTCCCGAGGATACAGACTCCCCCTGATGGTCTAGCAGAGCTACTATTTCATGAGGAAGATATCCTGTATGAAAATAAGAGATTAAGTACTTTGTGAGCCCCAGTGCCAGATGGCATAAACTTAATGCTGAAACCCCACCAAGAGCAGTGGGCCACAATACTATATCTCATTTTTATGCAAGTATTGCAGAAAAAAAAATTCCTTTGTCATGGAAATAGTCAGTGATAATTCTGATTTTGTTTTTTTTTTATAAAGGGAGACGGACATAATCTGGTAAATTATTGCCCAATAGCCCTACTAGACTCCACATGCAAGCTATTCATGCACCTGATAATGGAAGACCTAAAGAAATGGCTAATTGGGAATATCCATTTTGATGCTTGTAAATCAGGTTTGTGTCAGGAATTGGGACTAAATCTACTAATATTGACATGAATAAAAATAGTTAAATCTGGCAAACTCCTCTATATTTAGCGTTTATAGACTTCAAAATGGTGTTCGAGTGCATAGTGAATTATTGTGAACTAATATGAAAGAGGGAGGTTGCCCGAATTATATTTTTATTTGTTTTTTCAACTGTATTCGGAGACCTTTAAACAACTCAAGTTAAACAGGCAAGTACTATTATTGGGGCTGATGCCAACCGATCAAGGTCTAAAACAAGGCTGCGTGTTAGCTCCGGCTCTTTTCAACTTCTTTATTAAAGACATAGGGGCACATCTCTGTGCAAAGTAAATTAATTACCACCAAAAGTAGAGTCAGTATTAATGTCATGTTACTATAGGCAGACGATTTAGTCTTATTGGATAAAATGCTGATAGGATTTCAAAAAAGCTTCGTGCTTTAGAACAATATGCTGCGGAAAACTCATTAAATATTAATGTAGGAAAATCATAAGAAAATCAAAAATGTTAATTTTATCAACAAAGAAATTTCAAACAAAGCCTTCGTTCCGATGGCAAATATGTAATGAGTCTCTCCAAATTGTGCCACAATATTGTTATTTGGGAGTGTATATAAGTAATAATACCCACAAAAGTCCTAAAAACTGGTGGTGGGAGGTAAGAACTATGGGAAATTCTCAGCTATTCCAGTGATCTTTTAAAAGCAAAAATCAGTCTCTACGGTACTCTACAGGGCATAGACCAAATTAGAGGAGCATAGACCAAATTGGGAGAGATTAGAGGGACTGTATTGAAAAACAGTATAACTACTTCCAAAAGGTTTTCCTATACAGATAATCCACTTCTGTTTGGTCTTCTGTCTTTGAGAGGTATGATAACTTGGTGTATTCTAGTACTGTATAGGAAATGTTTCATTAATCGCTATACTACTACCTGCTTGCTACCGGTTTTAGCTCAGATATTAACTATACAGACGGACAAAGCCTTAGAATCTTGGGTAAAGGAGTGTTTGGAAATGATGCTAAGGGCAGATTTTGACCTACATTATTATTAAAGAATCCGGAAAGAGCGAAAAAAAAAAACGTTTTTATTATGATTTGAGGAAGTCATGGGAGCACTGGAATAAATATAAATTGTTTAACATTGGTATGTTTGCTATTAAAGTGCACCATCAAATTCATATATACTTGTAGAAATGTCCAACCCCTAGATATTCCAATTTGTTGTAAGGCTACTTTTTAACTTATGACTGACCAGAGAGTTTTTAGGAACGCATTCAAAATGGTGAAATGACCAGAAATCTTGAAGATTCTGCCAAGACAAGGACGAGCTTGAAACATTAAGACACATTATTGTTGCTTGTCCAAATCTACTGATACAAAGGAGGCAATTTTTCCATAGACACTTCTTAGATTATAAATTGCTGACTAGGGATGAAATGTGGGACATCATTTTTAATGGCCAATTTGTGTTAATAATTTTAGCTGCAGTGAATTATTTGCGTTCTTGAAGATCTTACCCAGTAACAGTGAAGAAGGGTTTTCTATTTGATGCTGGGTAATTGTGAAAAGCAATGGCTTTGTTCTTTAGAAATTGGTGAAAGATTTATGAAATTCTTTATGTATTTGATCTAATTGTTTATACATTTGTGTCATTTTATGTAGGATATAATATTGAAAGGTTGAACATTTTCAGCCACACCATAAAATTAAAAGAATTGTGAGCAATATCTCAAACATTTCCTGAAGGATTTCCTAGTTGCATTTTTGATTGGAATGTTTTTAGACTTTTTTCCCTTGACACAACTTCCATGCTTACTCTTCTGGACCAACTTCTTTCCCAGAGGCTCAACAATTTTAACTGCTTTCAAGGCTATACGAGGATTCCCAGCATTTTCCACCGAACCCAAAACCTGCAGGGATTCAGGCACATTTATTATGTCCAGTGAATCATAGGAATTACTTGCACAACCTGGTTGCTCGGATTGTTTGGGTTGAGACAAACCTGTTGAGTTCTGCAGTAAAGAAATGACTTGAAGCAAGTCGCAGAGGTGTGGTCCAGGTGTATTAGAGTTTTCAAATCCAACTCATTTGCTGTGTTATCCAATTATCTTAGAATCGAATTGAGCAGTATAATATACAACGTTGCCTCAGATTTTATATTCTCATATAAAGAAACTAAAATCAAAAGCACATATTTCAGCACCATCAGAGCTTTTTGAGCACTGCCATCTATTTCCATATCTGTTAGCTTAAGTTGAGTAGTGTGCTTCCCAAACTGACCAGGACGAGGAACAGATATATAAGAGGACAGAGAGGTATCATTGTTGTCAACGTCTTCTGAAAGAATTGGAGGAGTGTTGTCACAGGTATCATTTGAAACAACTCCTTGCCCTTCAAGCCCTCCGCAACCTGTACTTCAGCACATGGGTTGGACTCGATGGACCTATCCTTTCCCACTGTATTAAAAGAAAAATTGATTTCTTTTTCCATCTTTTCATTTTTAGACACTTGCCAATCTTAGAAATCCCCACTGGCAGGATGTTGATGCCTAGTTCACTTCTGCCCTCCCCCAGAAACACTGGGACAGGGCACAAGCCATCTCAAACATCTGTTCATTTAGCAGTATATTACTCGGTCACGAGAAGCTTCTTAATGCATACATGATACAACACACATGCTAGCGAAACGCACCAAAGCTCTGCTGTCCTTATACAGTGTCCCACACTGCAAATAACACTTGTCATGCACTCTGCATCAACAAGGGTGTTTTGTAGAGAGTAGGTGTCACACTAGAAGCGACCTGTCCAGCAAGACAAAAACCAAAGTAGGAACACTCCAATCAGTGCAAATAGCCATTTTGTGCACTACACGGGCGGTTGTTAGACATCTTTTTGGGCTATATTCTTTAGTATCTCATGGTATCTTGTGGTATTTTGGTATAGTGGTATTTTTGTCAGCTGCTCCTGGGAATATATTGTGGAACATTTATTGGGGTATCCTTTTAGTGGTGAGACTAACTTCAAAATACTGCCTAATAATTATTTTACCAAGGTCACTAACGGTAAACAAGTACTGAATTTAGTACACTCTGAATAATCAGCTCATGCCCTCCTTTGGTATCTTATGTACGATATCACATTAAGCGATCTTTGGCTATGTTTCAAAATACATTGATCATTTCACAACCTGAAAATTAGACTCAGAAAAAAAACGATTTATCATACATTTTACCACAAGTGGTAATGTGAATTACAACCTGTTGGTATTCAGTCTATGAGCTAACAATAACTTGGACACATGATAAGAATGCTGATCCAATTTGGTATTCTATTTTGTGGCTTTATAAAAAGTTAACATTCAGAAAATTACCAAACAGTTGCAATATACTGTACTCGTTTACAGTGGCTTATGCTTGAATATTGATAAAATGCATTTTATTAGAGAGCTCGCATACATTGAAAAAGCTTTTCTAATAGTAAGCTACAGTTACACATTTGCTGCTGGCTCGCCAGCGTACATTCTGATGCAGGAACCTTGAATGTTTCTCTCACAATCCTTGGCAGTTAGGAGACTTTTATCCTAACAAAAGCCCACGTCATAAATGGGAGTCCATGTAAAATATAGATCGTGAAATACTTAAAAAAAAAAACAAAACATATGTTTCTATCATACAACCTGTAAGCATTTCTCATGTATTTTACACGCTCCTCAATTGCTGTATAATTACCGAAATCTATTGGCGATATTCCCTGACTCAGCTTGGGAAGGATAGGACAGGAGAATTCTGATCACATCCACTCCCTTTCTGCCTGGAACGATTGTCAGCCTTTCAACTCCCCGAAGTCAGCCAGAGATAAGGGCCCTGTAGTCAGCTCTCTCTCTCTGACAGTCCTTCTGCTACCTTGTTGTTGCGGCTGAGGGTCATTCCTTGCACCTTACTGCCACTTCCCCACCAGGCCCAGTGTCAGGGCCTTTTAGTTGTCATGTAGGTTTTCAGCTCCTTCGTTTGCTGACTTTTGTTTTTGCTCATGTGCAGAGGTCTGTAAACATGCCCTGTGATCATCTTGATCTACTCTTTCCCTCTATTGCTTTTTCTAGGATTTTGCCAGAGAAGCAGCAATGTGTGGATGTTGGTATGCACACATTATCCAAAGAAGCATCAGTCTCACAAGCGAAAGGTTGTGCGCCTTTAAATGTGTACTTGCCAGCCGAAGACAGACCTCTTTCAAAGCTGTTAACTTATCACAGGCACGTGATTCCCTGCTTTTTTGTTTTGCGGTATGAGTGGATAGGCTTGGGGATGGAGTTAAAGGTTGGCTTCCTGTATCACCCTCCATCATAAAAGCTGACCAATTGTTCATTGGATTTTGCTTTGTGAAACTATTCCATTATCTACGCTGCTTTAGATGGGTTTTCCCAGCTGAAGTCAAGGCCTCCCCATAGATCCTTTTTAATTGCAACCCCAAGGGACTCCGAAGCATCAACAGTAGACGCTGTCTTGCTGCCAAGTGCACATTTTATTCTATGCCTTTTCAATTTAGTTGGGTAACTAAACATGAATTTAGGCATGTAGGAAAGATTTTGCGAGCCTCAATTAGTGTATACTTTGATTGGGATTTAATGGTTGTGGCAGTGCTATTTGAATTGTGTCTTCACATTTAATGCAGATGTTAAATGCATTTGTAGGCTTTTTGTTTTAACGTTGGAGCCATCTGAGTGTTTCATACCTGATGATGGATAATCTTAATTCACAAAATCCCCACACCTTAAAACATCCACCCCAGGGACGTCATTTCACCAAAATGCCAGGGGTAGCGGAAGTGCCATCATATGACGCTTGACCTTTGATGACATCACAGGAAGTTATGTCATTTGACCCCACGTTGAAGTGATATCACGGGAAGCGATGGAACACAATCTTTCACCCCTTGACAAAACAGGAACAATGTTATGTGATACCACTTGCGGAGTACAGTACGAAAAATATGGCTACGATATAACTATAATGTGATATACATTTCATACAAAAATAGATCGTTAAGATCAGTGTGTATAGGCCCATTTTACCAAATTACTTTAGATGCAAGCAGACGTTCATGGCCAAATAATAATGTGTTATTATATAGCACTTACACTTAACAATATTACCCAACCTATGTTGGTACTCATTTATCGACCTCAGAAGGATGAAAGACTGAGTTGAGGTGTTTACGAACAGCCTAACAGCCTAAATCATTGACTCACCCCATGAAGTGTGCCCGAAATAAACCTTTAATGAGTCGAGCAATAGAATTCCAGAAAGACAAATTATTTGGTATTCCTATTCTTTTAATTTAGGGTCACTGCTGAAAGTGTTAGACCTGTGGAACCCCTGTTCTCTTTTTAAAACATTTTTTTGTTGTCATTTTTTACATTTTTTTTTAGATGCCTGAACAAGAAAGCCAGCCACTCCAGAAGCAAAGAGCCACATGCCGCTGGCAACAGCCCAGGAGCTTTTGTTTGTAAAAAAAAAATGTTATTGTATTTTTTTTATTTCTTTTTGGGGTACCAAGGGAGACATTTAGGGGTTGCCGTTGCGACCCCTAAATGACGTCCCTGCTCCACCCATATGATGCATTTGACCTTTTTGGAATTTATGGTGTCAAACAATTCCTAACTTGCATGCCCTTTTAAATGTTTGTTTGGTAGCGTGAATTCAGTCTTGTTGCTGCAGCTAGGATTACTGCTTTTACTCTAGCTTTGAAAGGAATTTTTAAATGTCCAGATCTAAAAATAGTGCGTTTGGAGGGTTCCACAAGCTTGACCCTTACTGTAGTTAGGTTGATGTATATTATAAGCTTCTCCCTCGATGCAGTACAAGTCTGAGCCTTGTTCTTCCTACATTTAATGCAAAGCCTTTCCCGTTGTTATATTACACTGAAGAGTATTTATATTTTTCATATTTTACTTTTAATAAACAGTTGACTAATTAAAGCTTTCTGAGCAGCCATAGGGTCTGCTATAAAATTGACAGCAACAACATTAACTTGCACCAGTTAGTCTCTTCTCCTTCAAGAGTGGTGAAAAAGCATGTCGGCTTCCCCTGGGTCTGAGACAAACAATGGGAGCCTCAGGCGTAGGAGATGTAACGGTCTGAAGACATGTGATAGACATCTTAGATTCTCAATTAGTGCTTTGGATAGATGCTTTTCAATAGGTATCTTGTCTCCCCCAACCCCTTGCCCTCTTCAAGATTGTCACTTTGTTTGGAAATTCTTGCAGTTTTAATGATGCTTCCACAGGTGTTTGTATGAAAACAGGAAAGGAAAATGCTTTTTGGTTTTTCTTTAATTTTTGTATTAATCATTCTGCCAAGTCTATCTTTCATACCTTGGTCCTCTGGTAAGAGTAGCAATGGTGCTGAGGCACTTGGTGTGGTAGTAGTACTGCAGAATTGGGCTTAATAAGCCCAGGTGTAGTCTTCACCCTCTTCTAGGTCCTCCTGCAGGCGCAAGGAAAGATAAACGGATTCCTGTGGTCTGTTCTATTATATCCTGCTTTCTTCATGCCTCTCAGCCTCACCCCTGGAGCTCTAAGGCTGCTCTGGCTCATAGGATTGGTTTATTTATTTTAATTTTTATAACGCGCCACTCACCCGTAGGTCTCAGGGCGCACATAAAGCGGACAAACAAAAGATTGGGTCAGAAAGATCCAATAGAGGAGGTTCCGTTATGCCATGTTAAAGAGGTGCGTCATGCTTTTTATTCTAAAAATCTGTAAGGGTTCTCCTCAATGTGTGTATGTGTGTGTGTGTGTGTCGCAATCTTCTAATTAGCCTACCCCCACTTCATGTAGTGACATTTGTAGAGGTTCCTCCTTTCGCCTTTCTCGTGACATGGTGCTTCCCTCTCTGATAAAAAAAATGTTTGTGGGTGATCTGGTCAATTTACTGTAGGGTCTAACCTCTCTCCCTGGCTGTTCGACCAATACCTGGCACTTCTGGCCCACCGCATTGCTGCGCTCTGCCCCAACTTCCAGTGCTATGCGGATGACACTCAACTCATTTTCAGCCTACCCTCAGCCACCTTTTCTCCCTCTCTCATGTCTGACTGTCTCCAGGAGTGGTGTGCCGCCAATGATCTCTGCCTTAATGCCAATAAGACTGAGATTCTCCTCATCGCCACACTCAGGCCCTCCTTTCCTGTAACTCTGTCCGGCCTCCCTTGGCTCTCTTCCTGCTCTCACCTGTGAGGCCAAAAACCTTGGGGTCATCTTCAGCTCCAGACTCTCCTTCCCTCCTCACATCTCTAAGAAGTCGCACTACCAGCTGCACCTCCTCAGCGGTATTCTTCCTTTCCTCTCCTTCCCCCAGGAGCTCACTGTGTCGAGAGCTCTGGTTCTCTCTAGGCTGGACTATTTCAACAGCCTCTTTCTTAGTCTGTCTGCTTCTACTCTCTGCCCTTTGCAACTCATCCAGAACAGGACTGCGAGACTTATCCTTGGCCTCAAGCCCAGGGATCATATCTCTGCAAGACTGAAATCTCTGCACTGGCTCCCAGTGGCGGCGAGGATTAAGTTCAAAACCCTCTGCATTGTCCACAAGGCCTTCTGGGGCTTGAGGCCTCAATACCTTCAACTCTCTCTTCCTAAATATCTTCTATCTCAAGCTCTTCGCTCATCCACTTTCATCTCCCTCAGGGTCAGTAGCTTCACCAAGCAACGAGTTGGTGGTAGATCTTTCTTCAGCTGGGGCCTCCCTCTGGAACAGCCTACCTGCCTCTGTGAAACTTGAGGAGAATCATCTCCGGTTTCGGAAGCACCACAAAACCTTTCTCTTTGCTTCTGCTTTTTCTCCTCCTCTCCCCTGCTGACCTCCTAGCTGAAACTGAACCTGCTCTGGTTACCTGGCCACCCTCTGATCACGGGCCCATGTCCCCCACCCCTGCCAGTCGCACACCTGCACTGCCTTCCTGGCAACCCCCCGCACTTGGGGACTGTTTTGCTGTATCCCTACAGTCCCACTACCAGCCCTTGCCACCTATTGCATGCCCTTACCTTTGCACTTGCCACCTGCTGGCCTTGCTTTTACATACTGTTATTTATTCTATTATCCGATGTACTGCACTGTCCCCTCCCCTTCCCATGCACTTGCGCAATCTGAATGACACCTGGCCTAGTAGGATCGCTGTTCCCCCTCTGTTTCCCCTCCCTTGCCTCGTCGTGTCTTGAAACACTTGTGTATAGCCGCTTTATGAATATATCATATAGGGTGGTGCTGTTTGCTGCTCTTTGATGTTCGGTTGTGCATGGGCTGAAGATATAGGGACTAGCACATGGCCAGAATGGACCACCAGAGTCTCCTTTCAGCTCCTTGGTGGGAAAACCCCAAACTGTCTTCACAGCCTCTGCACCATAGGTGCCATTTTGAGGTGTAGCTGTAAGATATTGAGCTGTTCTGTGTAAATCACTCCTCCTCCCAAAACCCACCTGAAAACTGCTGGTCATTTTCATTCTCCTCTCCTTCTGCTTTGACTCCCTCCAAGCCGTCAACTAGCTGGGCCAGTGGCCATATCGTGTTATTGTCCATTGTACTTCCTGTTGTTTCTGGCCTGCCGTCTGACCAGGTTTGCTGGGGTTACTGGCCTGCTTTATGGAAGGTTTGAATTTTTGAGATCCTACTTGTCTGGAAATCTTTGTCTCTTGAAAGCTCTGTTTTTACTGTGGGTGAGTATACCATTCGTTGCAGAGCTCCTTTCTGTGTTGTCAGATGCTCATGCAGTGTTAAAGGCCCTGTGCCTGACGCCAGCAGGCTGCCCTCCCCTATGTTGGGGTCTGACTTGGGGTTTTGTAAAATCTGTAAGAGAATAGTATGAAAGTTTTTATTAAGGTTCTTATCTGCTCTTCGTGCCGATGTTCCCCACCTGCTCATAACTTCTAATACTCATTTTGAAAATCAGGTCTGGGTTTGGTTTCACAAAAACGATGTATCTGTTGGCGATGGCATACATCTCAATTTGTGTGAATTCTTGCCCATGTTTTGGGATTGCGAATGTTGCATGCTGGGAGATGTTTTGTGATCTGATGTGTTTTGTTGTGAAATGATGGCAAAACAAAAGACTAAATCTTGACCTCTGGCATTGCTCTGGGCAACCCTCCAGACCATCGTTCTTCTCCTGCCAAGCCATTACAAAAGGGGAAAAACCATATGCAAATCAGACTTGGTCCCACCCCCAATGGCTTGGCAGGCTGAAAAACGATGGAGGGTTGTCCAGAGCTTTGCCCGTGGTTATGATTAATTCAAAACCTTCCAGCCATCACCTTTCTGTTTTGCCAAAGTCACCTCGAGTGGGACGTGGGTCCCGAGTCTGCCGTGCCTAGAGACCCAAGCTAATCCTCACTGATGACGCCGAACAAGGCTGAAACATGTCTGGGGATGCTTGTGGTCTCGTGCAGAAGGGATGTGACCTAGCAGTTCGGGTTGGACTGCCCCTTTTGGGGAAGGACCATGCCTGATTTGCATATGGTTTTTCCCCTTCTGTAATGGCTTGGCAGGCTGAAAAACGATGGTCTGGAGGGTTGCCCAGAGCTTTGCCCGTTGTTATAATTAATTCAAAACCTTCCAGCCATCACCTTTCTGTTTTGCCTTTTGTGATATGATGCCAAGTGTTTTAGACTCCACTGGTTCGAAGTGGCGAGAGGGAACTCCTCTGACCCCTTGGGATTCTTGGCAGGTTTTCACCATTTGAATCTTGTCTGTAAGTTTTAAGATCCTCTACAGGTTTTATTACTGATATTGTAATGCATTATGCAAGATGTGGTTTGCAAATTCTCTTCCCTGCGTTGTTGATGCTATAATATGGGGAAAGGGTGTAGACCAATTACTTAGGACCTGCAGGGAATTGAAAAGAGTTCTTGGAAATCCTTCTTGTATGGCCTACAGGGTACACTTCACAGAAGTAGTGCGTTCACTCTTGGCCCCAGTGTACCCCCAACTTTATTACCTAGGCTCATGTGATGGGTGAATTCATCCCCGACTTGAGTCTGTTCATCAAGCATTTGAGTACCTCCATTCAGCCTTAATTCTCTTGCGAGAGGCATACAAAGTGTGTGTGCTGGCTATGCTGTGGAAATAAAAAATGTATACTTGCATCCATTTCCTTGAAGGAGTATTGCAGAAAATGTGTGAAGGAGACTCAGTTGACCTGGTAGTGTTTCCAAGCAACAAAATATCATATGTTCCTCTCTGCTACATTTTTATCCTAGACATACAAAACATAGCATGCTTGATATTTTACATGTTAGGGCATCATCACCTTCAACATCTTCACAGTATAATTATCTTCTGAATTTGGGCTAGTGGTAACCATGAAAACAAGAATAACCAACTCCTGCAGTCCACTGCTCTGCCGACCTGTTTTTCACCGGGACATCTGACTTCACTATGATCGGTTGCTTGCTCTCAGCATACTGTTGCGGTTCTTGTAGGAGAAGAAGTGTTTTGCCGTAGCCTGCTGGTGTTGTATAGCAGCTAATTGTCAAAGGTACAGGGTAGGCTTCTTCTGTTGTCAGAGACATTTTCAGTGCTGCTGGTGCAATTATGTTGTGATTTCATTGTAGATGGCAGCAGTTTAGGATGTCAATGTCTTCACAGACAAGCATGGCTGGCCACACAGACAGCTTGGATAACCAATATTGGCTGGATTATCTTCTTTTCAGTGCTAAACTATAACTCTGATGCACATTCATCATTTGTGTAGCATTGGGTTTGCTTCCATTATCTATAGTACACTGAGGGCCAGGCACATGGAAGAATCAGGAAGCAAGAAGCACATGAGTGTGTGTGAGAGAATTGCATGTGCCACAGAAGGTTCACCTCTTCCTGAAACAGATGCAGTTTTTAAGAGGGGACTGACATATGACAAATTCCTACTTGCTGGTGGGGATTCTCAGCTGTCTGTAATTCACTCCTACTGTGTAAACAATTATTATTTCAAAAACATCTTGTGCAGTTATACACATTTTAACTGTTTATTAACAGCATCTTGATATGCTGCCCTCCTCTCCAGTCTGAAATGCAGCCTTAAAGCAGGCGGCGGAGGTAGAGCTGGGGGTGAGAAGTCAATGGATGAGATGTGACAAAGTTCCCTGCCTGCCCATTGGTGTGATAGTAGGGGTGCAGCAGGGTATCTGGTGATACCACTCAAACCATGATGCTAAACACCAGGCGGTGGTACAGGGTGGATCCCATGGCCAACTCCTTCAAACCGAGTGCTGAGGGCAAAGGTGCACCACGGAATATATAAAAATGGTGATATCACTTTAAGATATTTAAGGCAGAGTTTCACACTCCCACGGTAACCCACTTGGTGATTCCTGCCACAGAGAATCAGTACAAACATCACTGGACGCAATCCTCACAAAGACACAATCATTGCGGAAACTAGAAATATGCAATAGACATTGTGCAGGCAACACAGACCACAGCAGGACATGTGCACTTGGAGAATCCCTGTCCCACAACCTCACATAGAGAAGACCAAGCTGGTCCATGGATTACATTCTTCTGACCGCACAAGACTCATGGCAAAAGCATGCAAATCAAAAGCAAGAAGGTGGTGCAGTGCTTTATCGGGTCACACGGCAGATTCATAAGAAGTGGAGACAGGTCTAAGGCCGTCATTGAGAGGTTACAAAGACAATCAGTCATGATACAAGTTACACAGAGAAACACCTGAATCCTGTTTGGTAAAAACCTCCTGTGTAAGTCAAATGATGCCCATATTTAAGGGGCAGGTTTTTACCAGACCGTGCAGTTGTTTTGAGAAAGAGTGCATTCAGAACAATCTGGAGCAGAGCAGATGGAGAAAGGAGAGTGTAAGAGGAGGAGAGTACGAATACCCAGTGAAAAGAGGGAATGTGAAACATCCGTCTGCGAAAAGGAGGAAAGTGAAAGGAACACTGTAAAAGCAAGGGGGTGCTATAAGAGAAAGTGAGATTGGAGTAGAGGTCATGTCTGGCAATAGAAGACCAAGTTGGTAAAGTCATGGGGCCAACCAGGAGCATGCAAAGGTTGAGCCTGGAACAGGTGGAGAAGTAAGCTTTTGTTGTAATGTCGAGGAGGAGCAGGCAAAACATAAGGTGTAATAAAGGAGAGCAACTAGCATGCATTAGGTATGAGCACTTGGTACGCCATCTAGGAGTAAAGTGTGTTTGGTGTAGTGAGCAGTAGTTCCAGGACTTCACTACAGGAAGATTTGATTATTTATAATGTGCAGATCTTCATGGGAACGAAGCAGAAACTCAGTCTAGGCTCAGATGTAAACAATGGAAAACACAGGGGTGATCATAAGTGAGTGAGTTATTGGAAGAGAAGTTTTTAACTTCTTCTGAAATAATGATAGGGAGCCGAGTTTCAGAAGATCAGGAGGCAGCGACTTCAAGGCTCGTGGACCACATACAGAAAAACGTCTGTCTCCACTCCATGATGTGTGAAGTGAGAAGAGAGAATCTTCAGAAGATTTTGACTAGCGAATCTTACTATTCGAGTTGGACAAAGGGAAGAAATCTTAGAAACCAGATAGCTGGGAACTAGGCCATCGAGGCACTTGAAAACAAGACGGAGGATCTTAAAAAGGGTCTTCAGTTGTACTGCGAGCTAATGAAGACTTTTAAGAAAAGGGGATGGTGATATGGTTCTTGAGAGATTGTAAAGGAGGCTGACGGCTGCATTTTGTGGGACTTGAAGATGATGCCTTTGGCCAGCCAGAATGCCCATGAGAAGAGCATTGCAATAGTCCAGTTTTGAGTTTGCCAGTGTCCCAATAACAACTGGATGATCTTTTTCTGCGACGAGAGAAAGAATAGGCTGCAACAGTATGAATAGCCTGCAACAAGTCGAAGATAAATTGATTTCCTAATTTCGCTGTCATGTAAATTACAGTTCAGGTTCGACTCTCAGAGGGAACCAAGGTTCTTCATTTCATAACAAAAAACAGTAGGTACTTTGAATAGAGCGGGGCACGGGATACAGGAATGTGAGTCTGCCAAACCGGTTTCTTGGGTCAAATGGAATAATCTTGGTCTTAGTGGGATTTTATTCTATCTTTTTATGTGTTGGGCACATACAAATATTCAATTAACTACATCTAGGTTTCTTTTTTTTTTAGCATGACGTAGATTTGGGTAACGTCGGCATATGAGTCGTATATTAGATTAAATTGTGAAAAGATGTCTAATAGTGGCCGAACATAAATGTTGAATAATAGGGAAATTGAGGACCCTTGTGGAACTTCACAAAGGTCAAACAAGGAATCAGAATTTTTTTTATTTACTATTCTATATAGTTTAAGCCCTTAACTGCCAAGGCTACCCCTTCCCCCCCCAGTGCCAAGGCCTTTTTTGGTGATTTCTGTATGTCGCCATTGAATCCCTTGTAAGTGTTTTGTTACATGAGATATAAAGGCCAAATTTGGCCACCAAGGAATCTGAGTTTGCTGTAGGGGGTCGGGGGTGAGAGAAAATTACCAAAAAGGGAGAAGATTTTGGGTTTTTTCAGAAAATGCCTATAAAATGGTGTACAAAGAAGCCTGTGTTCTTTTTTTTCCTTGTAAGAGCTAGGAACAAATGGTTTGCTGTGCTGAATTTGTAATTTCCAGGCTTTCAGGAACAGGTTGAGGGGAAACCAAAAAAAACTTATTTTGATATGGTTACCAGCCGGTTTTTGAGGGGTAGGCGATTTAGACCTTTTTTCCAGTGGGACATTTGGGGACGGAATGGAAGAGGAGTGTAGGAAAGCTGAATGGGAAGACAGAAAGGCATACATTTCTGAAAAGTAGACACAATTCCATGTTCAGGAAGGGGTGATTTGTGCAGGTTGGGCAACAACTATGCAGGGAAGTATTCCATAGTTTGGGGAAAAATGACAGAAAAAAGGTATGTGGTGGACATGGTTGACCTAGTAGGGCAATGGCATTGATGAATTTTGAGAAAAGCAATGCTCCGCTACATTCCCCTGACTCTTCCAGTTAGGAAATCACACATTTTCCGTAATGTTTCACAAAACAAGCAATACCACAAGCCAAACACAGACCATGGTACACAACATTTTTATGCTTACGGCCGAAACAGAGGTACTTAGCATGTGTAAGTAAAGAAAACAAATGTGGTGAGGAAGGAACGCATACATTTTTTGAAAGAGCAAAGTCAGACCTTTTGAAGGGCAGGTAACTTGTGCAGGTTACAAAAGTGTATAATGCCTAAAGGAGCGACTAAATGTAGGTCACATTTGGGAAATGAAAGGGTTGTCTGGGAAAGTGTACCAGCAAATGTTCGAAAAACGTTATGAAAACCATGCAAATGCAACAAATGCCCTACCATCCTGCGTTCCCACAGGTGTCCCGACGAAAACGGTACCTCACATGTGTGGGTGCACCTACCTGGGCGCAAAGGCAAAAGGCTAAATCACTGGTAACCCCAAGTCTTTCGGCATAGCAGATTTTGCAGCAATTTGCTCTTGCGGACAACCTACAGATTTGGTCCTGGGGTGTCGCAGCCACCAAGGAAAACAGGGAACCCCATGCGTTTCAGAAAATAAGACAACTGTGGGAATCCACAGAGGTGTGACTTGCGCGAATCGCCCCAGAATTCCATTGGCGGTTTCAGGGAGCCTCGGTGGGCTCCCCGTCCTTTCCCAGAGGGAGAAGGTGTAACGCAGCCCAGCGGGAGCTCCGGGCTGGGCTTGGGGATGGTCGACCCACATGGGATTACATCATGGTTTTGCATCACTGTGTCACATCAAAAACAAACACAAACAACTTGGTGTACTTGCACTTTATATGAAAATCGTTTCTTACCCACACGAACGACTGGAATTTTTACAATTTCGATGGAACCTGCATCCGACTAGAGAGATTTTGAAAAGACGTAATATAACTGACCACCGAGTATGTTATTGTTGATTTTGTGAAGATCAAAATAAGCTTGATTGTTTTTAATTCAAACCATATATTGCAGTCATTGGGTTTATTAAGAGTTTGAATTTAGGATATATGAACCTGTTAGCACTACTTTATTTGTGAAAACGTAGGAATACTGACTTAAGGGAGTGAAGAAGTGTTGAATTCTTTTTCGTGTGATTATGTTTTATGAATTCACATTTACATATCTAAAATGGGAACAATTTTTTTTTTTTTGTGGAAGTTGGTATTATATTTTCCATAGTGATTTTTTACCTACTGTATATTTTATAACCAATGATTGTGTAATTGATTATCTCTCTGATGGGAAAATACATAATATTGATAAGGTTGAAACATGTATTTTAACGCCTTAGGTGCCAAGGACGAGCTATCTCGTCCTTGACTTTACATTTGTGTTGCCAAGGACGAGATAGTTTGTCCTTTTTGGCACGTCATTTTGTGTGAAAGCAGGGATCACACAAAAGTAAAATGCAACCCCCGGGCTGTGTGAGGAGGAGGTTCCTCCTCACGGCTCGGGGCTTGGATTTCCTTCAATTTCACATCAGCATGTGTAATGCGTGCTGACGTGTAACTGAAAGTACGCAGTGAAAACAGAAGGTGAGTTTCCTTTGTTTCCTCCCTCGATCTGAGACATTATTTTGCTGTTCAGATCGAGGGAGGTATCGTTGGAAAGGGGAATCTCTTCCCTTTCCAACAACACTGTTTTTTGAAGCATTGCTGGGCGCGGATCGGGCGCAGATCGCACGATCCGTGCCTCGCAATGCCACTAGACAACCAGGGATCTGTTTCTAAAGTGGGGGGGCGCTTACTATGTAAGTGGCCCACTTTTCCCAGCCCCCAAAACATGGGGTAGCACATTTTGCTACCCCACAGTAATGTGCCCATCTGCCCCTAGGCAAGGGACAAAACAAGAACAAAACAAAAAAATCAGTGTTGGTTAGGGGTGGTGGGGCCACTAGACCACCAGGAATTTTATACAATGAAAGGGGGGTGGCCTTCTCCCCCCCACCCTCCTCCAACTGGATGGGCGGGTACCTCATATAGCCCTCCCTGGCAGATGAGATGCCCCCATCCATTTGCGGTGGGGGAGAGCAGGCCACCAGAAATCTTGGCATAGGCCCCCCCCAAGCATGGGGCAGTACATTCCCCCACCCTGGGGGCAGATGGGCAGATTAATGAGGCCATCTGCCCGTAGGGTATGTACAAAACAAAAAAAATCCAAAACAAAAATAAAAAAGTTGTTGTGGCGGCTGGGGGAGCACCCTGAACCACCAGTGACTTATTTAATTAAAAAGAGGGTTTCCCTCTCCCCCTACCCCAAATGGATGTGGGTGGCTCTCATGTAGCCCTCCCGGGGGGCAGATTGCTAGTGCATTCTGCCCCTAGGAAGGGGCAAATGTGTTTTTACTGGGGGGTGAGGGTCAGTAGTACACCAGGGATGGCTAAAGGGGGGCCGTGATCGAAGAGTAGTAGATATGATTTTTTTTTGCTGGGGTTGCCATAGGTAACAAATGTTTTATGTTTAGTTTACAGCTTGTTCTACGAGAGCAGCTGCAACGTTATGTGAATACTGTTTTTTATTATTCTACGGTTAGGGCCCATAATCAGTGGGCTGGGTGGGACTGGGTCTGGATTGTTGCATGCTCTTCCCACATCAAAGATTAGTGGGAAAGAGGACCTCACCCCGTACCTTCAACTCGGCGTACTGATGGGCGGCGCAATGGCACTGGTGCTGTTCCATTGCGGGCACCGTCATTGAGCAGACCTCTGCAAATAAGCCGGGGCACTAGTTAGACATAAGGTACAGTTTAAAAGTAAAACGGGTTCCATTCTAGATGGAACCTATCAATCAGTGTTTTTTTATGCGCAAGTCAAACAGCAACTACAAAGGCTTACCATTCATCAAGTTTGAAATGCGAATCACGGTGTCGTCTCTCTCCATCTATCGCTGCAGCAATCTGCCATGCGTGTATTATTCACTCGTACCTTTCGTCTCCGCGGTCCACCACCCTTTCACTGTATAAAATTCCTGGTGGTCTAGTGGCCCACCCCCACCCAAACTGATTTTTTTTTTTGTTTATGGTTTTTGTTTTGCCCCTTGCCTAGGGGCAGATGGGCACATTACTGTGCCTATCCGCTCTCTAGGGGGGACAAAATGTGCTGCCACATGCTTTGGGGGCTGGGGTGATAGAGGGCTGCCCCCCTTTCCAACAACACCTCCATTGATCTGAACGGCACAATAATGCTTCAGATCAAGGGAGAAAACAAAAGGAAACTCACCTTCTGTTTTCACTGCAGCAGCCGAAATGGCTGCGGCAGAGAAAATTATTTTCAGTTTCACGTCCGCCCACATTAATTGTGCTGACGTGAAACTGAAGGAAATCCAACACCTTGGCTGTGAGGAGGAACCTCCTCCTCACATAGCCCGGGGGTTGGATTTTACTTTTGTGTGATCCCTGCTTTGCAGGGATCACACAAAATGACGTGCCGAAAAGGACGAGCTATCTTGTCCTTGGCAACACAAATGTAATGTCAAGGATGAGATAGCTCGTCCTTGGCACTTAAGGGGTTAAAATACATGTTTCAACCTTATCAATATTATGTATTTTCCAATCAGATAAGGGGTTAAAATACATGTTTCAACCTTATCAATATTATGTATTTTCCAATCAGATAAAACATCAATTACACAATCATTGATGTTATAAAATATACAGTAGGTAAAAAATCACTATGCAAATTATAATACCAACTTCAAAAAGAAATTGTTCCCATTTTAGATATCTAAATGTGAATTCATAAAACATAATCATGCGCAACCGCAGTTGCTAAAGCACTTTATGAACCTGTAGTAGGACTGCAGCTGTCATGTTTACGACCCCTTATTGTACAAGGATGACCCAATGAAATTATTATGAACTTTTGACAGGTGATGTTACTTCAAGGATTTTAGACTTATGTATTTAATATGGATGATGGACCTAATGAATTCAACTTTCTTTCCTTTCTTCTCTTCTCCTTTCCATTCATCTCTACCCTTATTCCCTTTCTTATCATCTTTCTTGCTTTCCCGCTATTTCCCCTACAACCCTTGGATAATTAATTGACATTGTATAATGAATTTAGCATTGTAGAGGGTTTGACTTAGTTGCTGTCATTGTAAACCAATGAGTGGCCAGGACTGATGAATTGTGGGAAATGTGGGGGGATTTGTATTTTAGAAAGTTCAACTGTTTGTACTCCTGCTTTATCTTGTATTCATCAGCTGAAATCAAATAAAAATATTTTGAACAAAAAAAAACATAATCACACAAAGTAAAATTCAACACTTCTTCACTCTCTTAAGTCAGTATTCCTAGGTTTTCACAAATAAAGTAGTGCTAACGGGTTGATATCTCCTAAATTCAAACTCTTAATAAACCCAATGACTTCTATACATGGTACAAATTAAAAACAATCAAGCGAATTGTGATCTTCACAAAATCAACAATAACATACCCGGTGGTCAGTTATTACGTCTTTTCAAAATCTCTCTAGTCGGATGCAGATTCCATAAAAATTCCAGTCGTTCTTGTAGGTCAGGAAAGATTTTCATAAAAGGTGCAAGTACACCAAGTCGCTTGTGTTCGTGTTTGATGTGACACAGTGACGCAAAACCATGATGTAATCCCAGAGCGCAGATAAAATCATGTTGCTACAATCTTATTTTTACTCTTCCTGGATTAGCCTTTAAATCAGATGAAGACAACCCCAAATCGGACAACACCTTTTCACAACCACTGGGTTCTAGATGTTACAGAATTCAACTCAAACTCAAATTAAATTGTGACACTGGGGACTGCATTTGAGATATGCAGTGCTTTGCTCCATATAAAACTTTCTAAATAATTGAGCATTTAAGCACCCAGAACTGCAAAGTTTTGGTTCCATAAATTAATTTCGGAATAACCTTCCCTGCATAGTATTTCACTACAGGGGTCCATGAGAATTTGCAATAGTTGATTTGATGTGTAACATCTGAGATGCCAAAGCAGCGGACTTATGCATTATATATTCAAGTATTTATTGCTTGCTAGTCTTATCAATTATGAGGAAGCCAATATAAATTAAATTGTCAACCACCTTGATACAATCCTGGTTATTCTTAGAATTAAAAACATATGTTTTCCTATACTTACTAATCTTTAAAACCTTAGTATTCCTTGTATTATTTTTTTTAAAGAATTCTCTTCAGCCTATTCCGAGAAAGCGCTAATCAACTGCTGTAAACCCATGTGGGTGCGATCAAATAACAGAAAATCATCAGCATAAGAAAGCCAGACTAATCTACACAAACCTATTTTTAGAGGAACAAGCCAGCACAATTCCTAACACAATTCCATCCGACATGTACATTTTAAAGAGGCAGGGGGCCAAGATGCACCTCTGCCTCATACCTGTCCTAGTTATGATTTTCGTTGAGCGAGATCCCGATTGTTCTAGATGTACCTGTATGTTAGACTGATTGAGTGCTCGTGCAACCCAATAAAGGTCCCATAGGTATTCCCCAATTATACAACTTTGTCGAGAGATGGTTGCCATTCATGAGATCGAAGGATGATGTTAAATCAGTTGAGGCCACATATATACACTCATACCTTCCAGACCAGGTCAATTCCTGCAGACATCTCAGAATGTTTGCATTCAAGTTGGTACTATGTAGCTTCTTAAAGCCTGTTTGAGGTTCCCTATACTGTCCAAGCCTACCGCCCATCCTTCAAGATGTTGTAGCAAGATAGTGGCAAAAAGCTTACTATTTGCATAAAGGATAATAATTGGGGGATAGATTCTTCAATCACTTTTCAGACACTTTTATACACTGGGACAATATGAGGTGTGCCAGAGAGTAGAAAAGCACCCCTTGTCAATGACATCTATATAAATAAGATGGTCAGAATGGTTGTCCATACCAATGGATCACCCTTGAATAACCAGTTGGAAAGATCAATACGTCCAGGGACCATTGAATTACTTACTTTCCCAATAATATCTGGCACCATTTCTTGATCAAAAAAAATTGTCCCATAATTGACACATTAGTCCAATACAGGATTAATTGGAGGAGAAAGCACTTCTCCATTTAATAAAAGGTTTCAAAATGACAGCCACATGTACTGCATTAATTAGTTTCTCTGACTGCCCACAGCCTAACGAGTTAACCACTTACCAGAAGTTTCCCACACCACTTTTGTTTAAGATGTCAAACATTGTTTCATTATCTTTTTGAAGATGTGCATGCTGTTGCTTGTGCCAATTTTTAAAACTTTGCCTAAATAGTTTTATTTCTTTTAATTCTTCACAAGCACCAATTCATTATTCTTCACTCCCCTTATTAACTACCTCACCACCCGTTTCTTATGCGCCACAATAGAATCAAAAACATGTGTATATTGACAGTGCTTCCCCAATTGCATGTTGGTCACCTTGTTTCTCAATATTGTGTCCTTTAAATTTCTATCTATAAAATATTCATAATTGGTAAGATTAAAAGTATTTAAATCGTGGGTAGAACAGATGCTATTCGCCTATTAAAGAGAGTAACTGCCCCAACATTCCAGATAGCTCTGTTATTACCTGGATTAAGTTCTAGATAACAGGACCACCCATATTACACCTAGACAGTTGCAGATCAAAAGCATCCATCAAAATATTGTGGTCACTCCACACACTTTGTACAACATTCATGAGACTACAGCAATTGAATAATAAATTATCAACAGAAATATCATCCAAATCCGAAAAACGGTTCTCTATGCCAGGTCGTCATATCAGAAATATCCTCAGCAGGAACTCCATTTTAAACCATGTACATTTGTTTAGAGTTAGTATCCACAGGAAGAAACCAGACCATGAGCCTCATTACAAGCATGGCGGTCTGGGAACTTCGCTACCAGTAAGCATGCCGGTACCGTAGTTCCCGGACCACCATACTACGGGCTGAGCTTGTGGGTGCCTAACAGCCCGCCAGATTTTTCCTGGCGGGCTGACTGGCACCCGCGAGCACAGCACGTCGGATGCACCGGCACAACTCTGCATGTGCCCGTGCATCCGACGTCCCCATTCCCATTCAGCCCCTAAGGGGCCGAATGGGGATGGGGAGTCCCATGTTACCGGCACCCGCAAATGGGCAATTACCGGGTCCGCCGAGCTCGCCATGACCCAGTTCTTGCCCATTCACGGGTGCTGGAACAAATGCAACTCCGGCAGCAGCCATGCCGTTTTTAATGGCACGGCTGCCGCCAAAGTTGTAATGAGGCCCCATGTTTTAATATCATTCCCATAGAGCCTGGTGGAATTCAAATCCTGTCCTAATAGCACTAATCCATTGTCAGTCGAGCCATGCAAATTCTGAATAAAATTTGAGTGTCTAAAACGTACTTAGTAGACACATCACTGTGTGCCAAAAAATATTCACAAACAGAACCTTTATCATTTCCTTTTGCGTACAAAAAAATCACTTCCACAGCTAAGGTCCCCCACCCCCTGCTGAATGTTATATTCCTTAATATTAGTAAAGTCTGGACGGAATTTGATAAGCATTAAACCACCTGCCGGACGTCCACCAGAACCTTTACGAGCTGGCTAGAAACAGATCCTATATCCGTCAAAAACAGGGCAGTCAACCAACCAGGTTTCTTGTATCAGGATGACCTTGTGCCTTTTTAATATTAATCCTAGGTCAAGATTTGTAAAGCGATCTGCGAATCCTCAAGAGCTCCAGGATAAAACCTTAAAATGAACACTTTCACTAAAGGCTATAATCCCCTTGGGAGACCCTGACTACGCTATACAATGCACCTGCTAACCAGAACCAATCGGGCTTTTCATTTGACTGTACAACTGAAATGTGCCCCATTTGAACTTTCCTCTGCTCCTTACCCCCCCCCCCCTCAGACAGAGATCACAATATCCTTCTACAAGTTTGATCCTTGTAGGTTATTGATAACATCATTGTGAATATTCCTGGGCTTATATTCAGTGATGTCAAAGTCAACTTGACTAGGAGGAGCAGACTCTTTTAATGGTATAAAAAACAATCTTAGAACCAATGTCCAGCGTTGTCATATCGGTTCTAATCGAGTCAATAAACTCCACTCTGTCGGTGTCCTTAGTACAGATAGCACAAAGATTCAAAACTTCGGCAAAGAGGGCCAAAATATTCAACCAATACAAGATCAATTACTTATCTTCTCTACATACACTCTCCATCAAAATCCTGTTTAACTTAGGCTTAACAGGAGGTTTATTATCATTTACTGACCGCAATTGCTGCCTTAGCCGGTTTTAGAGACCAGTATCTTGTTCTCCCTTGCACATGCAGACTTCTACGAACCTCCTATACCTCTCAAAATATTAAAAACAGAGTTGCCCCTAGCACTTACTGCTTTCCAAGCCCAGACGATTCTCCCATACAGGGAGTCTTGGTCCTTCCTTCAAGAAAAGTAACAAATTCAATTGAACTCAAGACTGCTATATCGGCTGCTTCTTATCCATACCACAAGCAAGAGGGCTACTTTTTGACCCCATATCCCTGGTATCAAGAGCACTTACAGGAAAGAATACAGGCTTTTTCCGTTTGTACAACAGTAGAAAGAGCCCCATTGGTCAAAGTGGTTATTGGTATAATGTTGCTTCCTGATGACAAGCTCATTCATACATGATCGCTGCAGTTTGAATCTCAGTCAAAGGCACAAAGGAAATCACGTGCTATTTAATGGGCTGTTTTGTCAAGGGGAGGTTCCCTTTGAATGACACATGGGTTTGAGAAAAAGGCTTGCGGCAGAGACGGTTTAAACGAGATTTTTCAGCCTGTGATGCAATAACGAGCCGGTGATGACCACCATCCACAGGGTACGCTATGCTTTCTGACACTGCAACCAGTGTCCAACACCAGTGCTGTGTAGTCATTACCAATGCGAAATGACTTTACAGCACTCAACCTATGGAAAGACCAGGCGTGTATCCTCAATAATACAATTCGGCACCACCCTGCTGACGTGAATAGTGCAACCTGAGCACAGGTTCATCTTATCTATGCCTACACGTGCGTATACAGTTATGCCTTGACATCACGTTGACATGGACACGCATCTACACGCAGGACTTTATATAGACATGTTCAGTATTCCTCGCAGGATCGACCAATACCATCTGGGAGTCCCTGCCTTGAACTGTCACCTATTCATTAGTGATTATACAGGGGCTCCTCGCCCCGCCCAGATGAGCTTGCTCACGCCACCTGCACACATCATTGCTCCGCACGCGCGATCTCCATGACAACCATATAACAACAAATGGTTTGGTCGTGTGTGCAAAAGCCCAATCCCAGACGCGGACCCGAGCCAGGCAGCTCACTCGTTACAGACGACACCAGGAGCACGATGAGTAGCGTCCACTACACAGCATCCAGATGGATGCCTCCATTTTGCAGGACGTAACTGTAAAGGTTGAATTTTACTCAATTCAACCACGTCCATTATTTGGCGTTTCTGGCTAAGCCTCCGTATGATGCACAAGTGTGTATATGGAATTGGACATGTATACACTCGGGACTAGCAGCTTTACAGGCACACCCGTATCACCTTTCATTATGGGTATTTTTCTGCCCCTGTCTTGGTGCACCACAATGTACATGATGCAGAGGTAGTGAGAGTTTTCTCCAACCACGGAATGCAGTTATTGTTGTTGTAGGGACATCACGTCTTTTATGGCATCTGTTTTGACTTTTTTCAGGAGCCAACCTCGGAGAATAAATCAGTATCTACCACTACTGGCCGTAGTGAATTATCCTCAGTTACGGCACACAAATTAATAGTTACCAGGTACCCTTCAGGTATTACCTTTACGTGACTAGAGTTTATTAACAGTTAAGCTTAATTAACTTTTTATCCTTACACACGGGATACCACACAGGGTTGAGCAGTCTCCCCTTCTTTACTCACATAGAAATACCTGACCACAGGTCCCCATTGGGACACGATAACCTGTTGGTATTCATGTGACCACCAGCCAAGTGGACCACTCAGCCGTCTCGCACAGGGTCCATATGTGACCGAAACAGAGTATTTGGGATTTACAGTGTCAGTCCAGAAAAACCAAACACCCCTTGAGGGTCCGGAAATGAATAATTGGTTGGCCGAAGACCAACCGCCTCATTTACAGTGTTAAGAATATATATTCATTAGTTATTACGGAGCTATTAGTTCAACTAGAGTGAGGCCGTTTTAAAATGACCAGAATAGCCATTTTGTTTTCTCTCTCTGCTCTCTCTAACGTTGCCACTTTGCCTCATGTGAAACTGCTTTGCTGTAGATATTATTTCGCTTCAATGGTCCAAGGCTAAGAAACATGTTGAAACATTACACTGGAGAGCCAGACAGAAATGCCCGATTCCCTCCCTCACATATCCTTGAAGACGGGGAGCAAGGCATTTAATCAGTACACGAATGCCAGCGAGTCTCCTGAAAGAATAGCAATGTATGAAACTAGCATTTAAAGAGTTGAATTATGCTCTTCTTTACGGCCCCCTTTCTGAGCCCAGTGAGGCCCCGGAGAGCCGGCTGACCTCTAGAGCGAGAATCGAAACTAAGATAGTGAGGTCTGGTATGTGCCAGTCTCCTACGCGCAGCTTGCCCATGAAAAACAGAAACGCTGTGTTCTCGCAAATAAAGAATGGTGTGTGTAAAATTGAAGATTGCAAACCGTTACTAAATATGGTGGTCTAAGGTGTCATATTTGTCATACTGGTCAATCATCACCTCTAATTCAAAGGGAAATGAATTCGGGGCGGCATCAAATGTGTCATACTGTGTCATTGCTGATTGTAAGGTGCTCGGTTTGTATATATGTAACTAATGTACGTTTCACTCTCTTGCATCCCCCGAGGTCTGTTAGATGCACTTTGTGGGGCGTGGGACTATTTGGCCAACTGGACCTTCTTTGTATTGCAATAAACCCTAGATTTAGGGAACAGAACCTTGTGTCTGACGTATCTATTCGAGTGTGGTGACTGTGCCTATCCGAGGGTCCCCCAGGGGCCCCTTCAACAGTACCGGCAGGTAAGCAATTTGACCGGCACTGGGAGAATACACTTAGAAGATTAGTGCCCAGTAATTATTGTCACTGCAAGTATAATTTCACCCACTAGACCTTTCTGTACCCCCCACAGGGTCCCCGACTGGGAGGCCTGATGAAGGCGGCCTGGTACACTCCCCTGTGCTCTTCACGTTTCAGCGGTAGTGGACACCCGAATTAGTTTGCCTCCCTGTCTACAGATTTTGTTTAACAATCTTCTGCCACGTTGGCAAAGATATCTTTTTGCCTGACCCTGGAACATTCATTGTTTGTCTTAAATTACACTCTTACCCTAAGGGTAACTTTGAAACCCTTCTAGCTGCAGATTGGAGTGGGCCTGTTGAATCATTAGCCTGCATCTGGACTATTATTATTGTTGTTCAAATACAACGTTCCTTTCTTTTTTCTTATAATTGCGTCTTATTTTTGTCAATGAAGCATAATTGACACATGCACACAATTGCTCTAACTAGGCAATGTCGCATTGCTTTTTTATGATGTTATTGTGAATTGTCACAACTTCTTGTCTTGATATCATTTGTAAATTGTCACAATTGTTTATTCTATTCAGCAAAAAATCATCAATTAAATCAAAACAAACAAATGCTTGTCTACACTGAGAAAAAGAGGGACAATTGATTACTACTGTCTCCTTTTCCTCTGTCATGTTCCTCTGGCACACGTAATTGTCAGTATGGTGATACAGTGAGTGGTTATCACTTCTGATTCATACCCAGGATCTCCAATTTAGGGGACATAATCTCAAACCACTAGGATGGATCCGAATTTCAGTATCTGTCCATCAGAATTTTTCTTTTTGATTATGGTTTTGAAAGGTACACGCATTTGTTCACATCAAGAGCACTTACAGGACAGAATACGGTCTTTGTCCATTTGTACAGAGTAGAAACGGCCCCATTGGTCAAAGTAGTTATTGGTGTAATGTTTCTTCCTGATGACAAGCTCATTCATACATTATCTACTTGTACAATGATCGAAAGAGAAGCTCTTATGAGGGACGTATTTTTAATCTCATGCCGACAATGGTCGTAGCTAGTCGCAGCAACAGGCTCACAAAGGGGTTGCACAAAGTGGATTCACTGACCAGACATCGCTCATCCTCAGAGGAGCTGTTTGATCCCAACTGTATATGATTCACCTTTGTGACTCCTATCTGATTATTAGCATGACTTTTAACATGTAAAAAAGATTCTTGAATTGTGAGAGGGGAGAGGCGAGGCGAAGAGAGGCAGTCTCAGCAGTCTGAGTTGTCCGTGTGGACTGTGTGGCCAGACTATCTCCCATAGCGTGGGTTTCTCCTTTAGAGACTAAATGTGAGAACGTATTTTAGCATATGCCTTGCTCAGTGTGATAGATGTAAGGATGCAAAGCCCTCCTTCCCCTTGACAGTTTGCTTTTGTCCGCGACTGCCTGCCTTTGGAAACACGTCTCAGCTTCTGAGGAAACAGTTTTGCTCACCAGTGGGAATTGATTAAGGCTTATGTCTGTATTTGTATTTATTTTATTTGTAAAGCTCTCCTGGCCCGAAGGCATATGGGCACATATCTTCAGTTACAGTACAAAATCAAAACATAATCAGAACAGCAAGAACAACATATGCAGGTGTTTACGAAATATACCTTACATTGTAATTACAGCATACTTTACAGTTTATTTACAATGATCTGCCTCTGGTGCGCTTTACCTTTCCTCATGTTTCTTATCAGGCATTTGCCATGATGGAACTTGAACTGTTATTGATAACTGGAAATAACTGACCTAGTGTCGCTCTTAAATCAGAAACTACGGGCCACTGGAGCCTTGGAGCTGATTTTGGTATTAAACACTGGCTTCAGCACTGAAACTTTCTTCCGTTTAGTTTTGGGTGGTGACTGCAGGCCTTGGAGCCTTTGAGCTGACCCAGTGACCTATTTAACCAATACCTGTTTGCCTTGAATATCGAGAACTGGAAATAACTTACCCAGTACTATTTTCTAATCAGTAACTGTGGGCCTTTGAAGCCTTGGAGACGTTTTTGGAATTACACACTGTGGCCTCTGTTCTGCAATGTCCTTCCTTTTTAATTTCAGGCAGTGACTGCGGGCCTTGAAACCTTTGCGCTGACTCATTAATACATTTAATAGGTAACTGTAGGTTGTTGAAGGCTTTGAGCTGATGATATGATATGATATGGTATTTGTAACGCGCCTATACACAAGTGTTTCAAGGCGCGACGAGGCAGGGAGGGAGGGAAACAAGGGGAAGACAGACAAACGATCCTACTAGGCCAGGTGTCATTCGGATCGCGCAAGTGCAGAGGTAAGGGGAAAAGGAGGAAGTGCAGGGGGAGGAGGTGGGGGGGGAAGTGCAGTACAAGGTAAGTAGCGTAAAAAATAATAAATAATAAATAATAAATAAAAAGGGCCAGCTGGTGGCAAGTGCGAGGTAAGTGCAGAGCAAGTGCTGGGAAGGGGGCTGTAGGGATACAGTGACAGTCCCACAGTGCAGGGGGAGCCAGGGAGGCAGTGCAAGTGGAGAGTGGCTGGGCCCTGGACCGAGGTTGCTGAGTGGCCCAGATGCAGGTTTAGTGCTGAATTCAGTGGGGAGTTAAGCAGGTTTAGCAGGGGAGAGGGAGAGAGAAGGCAGAAGCGAAGAGGAAGGTTTTGAGGTGCTTCCGGAACTGGAGATGGTTCTCCTCAAGTTTCAGGGAGGCAGGAAGGCTGTTCCAGAGGGAGGCCCCTGCTGCGGAGAGAGATCTACCCCCAGCTCGTTGCTTCGAGAAGCGGCTGACCATGAGGGAGTTGGAGACGGATGAGCGAAGGGCTCGTGAAGGAAGATATTTAGGAAGAGAGAGTTGAAGGTATTTATAATATACTATTATACTCTGGTTTTATTATTGAACAAGTATTTGATTTTATCAGTCTTTGGTCAGTGTTTGCGGGCCACTGAGCCTTTGAGCGGATCATATTGTTGTTTTACATAGGTGCTTTTGTACCAAGGTTTTATTAATTTTGTCATCTTTGGTTTACATTTGGTTCTGTGTTCTGAATTCTAGAGTACGATTTTTGGATTAAGTAGACTACATTGTGGTCAGTCTTATGTTTTATGCATATACGTTAACATCATCAATGCCACAATAGAAATGCCAAGCAGCAGGACAAGGTCTGATAGGGCTCTCTGCAAACTCAAAGAGCTCAGGGCAAAGAAAGAAATTACCCACTCGCTCAACTAAAGAGCCCCTTGAACTCTGTCCTAAAATTACTTCAGCCGACATTAGATCTTATTGGACAAATAAAGAGGAACAGGAAAAACAGGTTCCTAACCAAAGAATTGCTTCCTGGTCCGCCTCAAAAACCCACTTTAGAAAAGAGGGAGAACCGGGAGATCCTTTAATACACTTTGAAGAAATTCCAGACTCTGCCCTGGCAGAGGAAGTCTGACAAATGGAACAAAATGGGGACATAATTATAAGTTCTCAATTGGACGGACTCTCTGGCCAGACCATAGAGGTAACTATGTAGGAACAACTTCAACCTCCATTTTTTTCCTACAACTGAGGTACAGTTTCATTTTGATCAGCCCTCCGTAAGAACGACACTTCATACCCAACCTTCTCAGATTTTGGCTAGCTCATAAAGAAAGGAGCATGGAAACCAACAGCTATCAATTGCCCTGGACCAGGCCTTGTGTTGTGTCTACCGACTAGGGAATTCTGTTCAGAGGTAGCACCCCAAGATGAAAGAATTTTAGTACAAGAGAAACACAATCGCAAGCAGCCTTGTTGGCTATCCCCTTAAATCTATACGCTCTCCAATTTTATATCCTGAATCACTAAATTCTATGCTGAACTTCTCATCATCCACTGCAGTTTCTTTTGTAAATCCGACTCCAAGGCGATCTTTCGGTCTGAATCTCCAGGGCACTCAATTGTAAGAAATAACACTAACATCTATGAATAAGGGTATCATGGCTTTAACAAAAATATTTGAAGTAATGGAGACAAAAAAGATACTAATTCAATACTTTTAAACTCTCTTTTAGATAAGGTAACAATGATGGAAAAATAATGTAAATACAATTTCATCTTCAATTTTACAACAGAATGAGTATCAAGGAGTTAATACCAGCAATAAAAAAATGTATACCCAAAGTAAACAATAGTATACCAGAGGCAATTCAGACCAACTGCATCATTGACGCTGGAGTCTTGGAAGAGCACATTACACTTATTCCATTGGACTGTGACAAAGTTGCAATGCATCAAACTATATTAAATCAAAACCTTTTAAAATCTCCTTATTTAGAAAGTATAAATCGTCACGAGACATTTTTCGATATATTTACAAATAAAAAGAGGAAAAAAACAAGGTCAGGTCAACATTTTGAAAAAAAACCCAACCCTTGCTAATAAAATCAACAAACTTTGGTTCCAGGAAATTCCTAGGAGCATTGACCATACGCTCTCAGGACCAGAGAACCGCAAAAGTAATAATAAAAAAATTATTTTAGTAAACTCAAACAGAAACCACCATACTGCTGAATGAAGGGATCAGAGGGAAGACCAACGTTCAGGAGCAGGCTTTGGTTGTAAGCAAGGGAACACATAAATCTCCAGGGGACAAGAACCTGCAAAATCTCTGCTTATTCAATACCAAGTGAATTATCAACTCCTCTGATCCAATTATGATAACTCGCCATATGCATTGTATGGCGACACATTTAAAAAACAAGAGTGTTTAATTTGGACCAATTCACCACTCTCGAACAGAGAAGCCTCCACTCATTACAAGACCAGGAAAGGTCCACTCAGTAGCCTGAATATACCCCCCTAAGGCTAAGGGGAACCATAGGAATTTAAATAGGTCTAGGAGCTGGAGCTTTAGTGCCCTGAGAGAAGGGCATACATCCTATGAAGAAAATAATAGATTAAGCTCCTCTGCTATGGTTATCAACAGACTTCAAATCTTAAACAATGCACTTAGAACGGCTCTTAGCTTTCTAAGAAGACAACATATCTGTGAGGCTATATGGAAGAACAATTGACTCTCAGTCAACGATAGAGTTCACTTCAAAATGGTCTCCCTCACCCTCAAATGTCTAGCCTATTCATCTCCTAAATACTAAATGGAAAAGATTGTGAAAAATTCTTCAACACGCCCTACGAGGACTGTCAACTCCATCTGCCTAAAAGTCCCCAGATTCAAACTAAAAAAAAGCAGGGGGTAGAAGTTTTCCCGTTCTGGCGTCCCAGTTATGGAACTCCCTACCTACAGGCTTGAGAGCGCAGTTTTTCTTCAGCTTTAGAAAAAGTACCAAAAGTTGGCTGATCGCAAAAGACACAATTTTAACTTAAGCTTGCCCCACTTAAGACCTGGCTCATTAACATACGGTTATTTATGTAAATGGACTATTGTATATATCTTAGGTATCATATTCCTTTTTTTCTTGTAAACAATGTAATAATTTCCTGTAACTACTCTACCTTGTACTTGACTGTATGTAACTTGTAAACTGAAAAATCACCTGTAACGTGCCCAGATACCCCTGGGTTTGGAGCGCTATATAAATAAACAAACAAACAAAGGCTTGATTGAGGGTAGGGGACAGCAAAAGTATGATCAATTTTGCTCATACCTACATATGAAGGAAAGGCAAAGGTGAGACCCCTAGCCTAACAGAATATATGTTCTAGCACTTATGGAAGGGATCTATGTGATCACTGCGCCGCCCGTAACTGCGATGGCCGAAATGCCGACGCCAGTTATGGTGCGGCGCAGTGATCATAGACATCACTGTGCCCGCTCCCCGGCCTGATTTTCCCTTCCTACCCCCACCCCACAGTTCACGGCAGCACACTTCTGTGTGTGCCGCCTGCACCCTGCTATCCCTGCGGAATCAGCTCCTCCCACTAACGTGGGTTAGAGCTGACACCGCAGGGTGCTTTATTTATTTATTTTTTCTTTAGTGTCCCCCACTTACCAAAATGGTAAGCCTGGACAACCCCACACCCACCGACTCCCGTTACGACACCCCCGCAACCCCTGCTCTGCTTGGGCGCAGTAAATGTCGCCCTCATTTTGTGCGCCCCCAAAGTCGCAGTAACTGCGGGGGCGCACAAATGAGGGCGCTCTTTTTGTACGATTCCTTAGGGAAGCAATCCCGGGCCTGGCAGTAATTTAGTCTAGGGATATAACCCAGATACAATTTGTTGATCAAAATGTCCTAGACAAAGTAAAGCTTGTAGTTCCATCAACACTTTTCAGGGAAGCCTTATCGGATGCAAACATCCTTCTCTAATCTAAATCCTTGCTGCTTAAAATGATAAGTGTGATCCTAACCGTAAACATTCACGTTTGCAGAGGCTAATATCCCCAACTATGGAACCTCATTTGGGGTATTTATCCTTGCAAATTTCTTGCCAAGGAGATCAGGGAAAGTTAGTGAGATAAGTTGTTATTGCACATACCCCAAACATCAGTGATCAAACTGATTGGTCATGATTACAAGGGGCCTTAGGGAAGGACAGAAACACCTCATATAAGTAATATCCAACAACTACTACAAAACACAATATATGACTTGCCTCATGGAGCACTAGCAGCTTTTCTCATTTACTAATGCATATGAACACCACACTATTTTCTTGTTTCAGGAAACTTGTCTTCTTGATCTGCCAGTAAGGGAAAATCATGCGCTCGGTTGGATTTTAGCCATTAAAGGTAAAAAAGGGAGGACTACAGCTGGTTTATTGACTAGCCCTGGAAGCTTGGGTGGCTCCTAATCCTTTTATCTAATTGACAAGACTGTATGGCCCTAAGACTAAGGTCTCCCCCTTGAAGCAGCATGCTTTGCTGAATCTATACTGGAATCTGCAAGCTATTGTGGATGACGACTTTATAGGGGCAGTGTAATCAATGTTGGATCTCTGTCAGCTGATGATAACATTGCCACTGTCTTTATAGCGGGTGACCTGAACATAAAGTGTTTTCAGACTGGAGATATCTTAGTATCCCCCAGAGCACGACAATGGCTATACCTAATGAAAAAAGAGGTTTTGTAATGTTGAATGAGGCCCTTAAAGGAGATATTCCCCTGCATCCAACCTGGAGGCACCTCTCTCAGATAGCAATAATTGACTACATATTTGTTTCCAGGCACTCCTTTAATGAAATGGTTGAGCTTTACAGTTCCATTCAATATCTAAATGACTGTGACATTGTCATAGTATCCTGGGAACTACGTTACCCCCCCCCCCCCAACTTCCCCCACCTCCTGAGAAGTATCTGTAAAGACAGGATGGAGATTGAAAGTGGGAGAAATAGATTCAACTGGACGGAACCTAGTCTAGGAAGATTGAAGTGGTGTCTCAAAACAAAATATCAAATAAGTGGTGATGGAATGGAAGAGATATGTGTTGGTCCTAAACGTATTAATGGAAAACAAGCAGTACAGGCAGCAGAGGACTTTTAAACACAGACACGTTTTAGATGAGAAGCTGAAACAAAGAAAAACTCAATGCAGGAAAGCGCTAAGAATCTTGCTCAAGGTCCACTCTAAATTTAAATGGCCCCTGATAAAAAAGGTAAAACGGAAATTGGGCAAGAATGCACAAGTTTAAAATGCTCCAACAAGATGGGGGAGCTATGCTCCTTGCCATAAACTCCAAATTGAGTGCCCAAATCGGGTCTTTTTTAAACTGGCCTCCAATGATCTGCCCTTGCCATTAATGATAAACTTAATTCAGGACGATGGATGGAGAGCTTGTTTTGCCTAAATATATGATCAAGTCTCGGGGATACAGACTCCCCCTGATGGTCTAGGGGAGCTACTAATTGATGTGGAAGATATCCTGTATGAAATTGAGAGATTAAGTACTTTGTGAGCCCCAGTGCCAGATGGCCTAAACTTAATGCTGAAAACCCACCCAGAGCAATGGGCCACAATACTATATCTATTTTTTATGCAAGTATTGCAGAATAAAGTTTACTACGTCATGGAAATATTCTGTGATTATTTCTGTCTCCCATTTTATAAATCGGAATTATCTGGTAAATTATTGCTCAATAGCTCTTCTGGACTCCCCAGGCAAGCTATTCCCATGCCTGATAGTGGAAGACCTAAAGAAATGGGTAATAAGTCATCTCCAATTTGACGCTTGTCAATCAGGTTTGTGTCAGGAATTGGGACAATGCTAAATCTCCTAATATTGTCATAAATAAAAAATAGTAGTTCAATCTGGCCAACCTGTCTGTACATAGCATTTGTAGACTTTAGAATGGCGTTCAACTCAGTGCATAGGGAATTATTGTGGACTAGGATGCAAGAGGCAGGTTGCCTGAACTAGATTCCAACCCATCGAGGTCTAAAACAAGGCTGTATTTTAGCCCCTGCTCTTTTCCACTTCTTTATTAAAGACTTAGGGGTATGTCTGTACAAAGTAAATGAATTCCCACCAAAAGTAGGGCCAGTATTAATTTCATGGTTACTATATGCAGATGATTTAGGTCCTATTGGATAAAATGCTGACAGGACTTCAAAGAAAGCTTCAGGCTTTAGAACAACATGCTGTGGAAAACTCGTTTACATATTTGCCATCGGAATGAAGGCTTCCCATGCATTTTCTTGTTGCAAACATAAATATTAATGCAAAATGTTAATCAGCCTCTCTAGCTTGTGCAAGTATACTGTTATTTGGGAGTGAATATAAGTACTAATATCCACAAAAGTCCTTAAAAACTGGTGGTGAGACGTAAGATGGAAACAATGGTGGCTCAAGCACCATTGTCCATAAAAAAATATGGGAAATTCTCAGCTATTCCAGTGATGACCTTTTAATAAGCAAAAAGAAGTCACTATCGTAATCTACCGGGCGTAGACACAATTAGAGGAGCATAGACCCTATTCAGAGAAATTAGAGAGACTGTATTGAAAAAGAGTAATAGTACTCACAAAAAGTTTTCCTATACAGATAATCTGCTTCGGTTTGGTCTTCCATTTTTGAGAGGCATGGTAACCTGGCGTATTCTGGTACTGCATAGGTAATGTTTCAGGAATCACTATACTAGTACCTACTTGCTACCGTTTTTAGTTCATATATTAACTATACAGACAGACAAATCCTTAGAGTCTTGGGTAAAGGAATGTTTGGAAATTATGCTAAAGGCCGATTTTGTCCTAGATTATTATTAAATAATTTGGGCGAGTGAAATTATTTTTTTTATTATGATTGGAGGAAGTCCTGGAAGGACAGTAATACATATAAATTGTTCAATAACAAACATACCAGTATTAAACTTCTCCATCAAATTCCTATATACTTGCAGAAATATCCGAGCTCTAGATATTCCAAATTGTTTTTAAGGCTACCTTTTAATTTATGGCTGACCAGAGAGGTTATATGAACCCATTCTAAATGGTCAAATGACCAGGAATCTTCTAGATTCTGCTAATACAAGGACAAGCTTGAAACATTAAGACACATTATTGTCACTTGTCCCAATATACTGATACAAAGGGGGCAATTTTTCCACAGACACGTCTTAGATTATAAATTGCTGACTAGGGATAAAATATGGGACATCATTTTAATGGTCAATTTGAGTCAATAATTCTAGCTGCAGTGAATTATTAGCTGTTCCTTAACATCTTACTGAATAGAAGTGAAGAAGAGTTTTCTATTTGATGCTGGGAAATTGTGAAAATCAATGGCTTTGTTTTTAGAAATTGGTGAAAGATTTATGAAATCCTTTATCCATTCGATCTAATTGTTTATAAATTTGTGTCATTTTATGTAGAATAGAATATTGAAAGGTTGAACATTTTCAGTCAATCAATTAAAGTAAAGCATTTGGGAGAGATATCTCAAACATTTCCTGAAGGATTTCCTAGTTGCATTTTTCATTTGAATGTTTTTAGACTTTTTTTCTTTTGACACAGTCTTCCATTCTTACTCTTCTGGACCAACTTTATTCCCAGAGGCTCAAAAATGTGAACTGCTTTCGAGGTTATAGGAGGATTCCCAGCATCCTCCACCGGAGCCAAAACCTGCAGGGATTCAGGCACATTTATTATGTCCAATGAATCACAGGAATTACTTGCACTACCTTCTGGCTCAGATTGTATGGGTTGAGACAAACATGATGAGTTCTGCAGTAAAGAAATGCGTTGAAGCAAGTTGCAAGGGTGGGGTCCTTTTTTCAAATCCAACTCATTTGTTGCATTCTCCAATTATTTTAGGATTGAATTGAGCAGTATAATATACACCTTTACCTCAATTTCTTTATATGAGAATATGGAATCTAACATCAAAAGCATGTAATTCAGCACCACCAGAGCTTTTTCAGCACTGCCATCCATTTCCATATCTGTTTGCTTAAGTGGAGTAGTGTGCCTCCCAAACTGACCAGGACGAGGAGCAGATATTTAAGAGGATAGAGAGGTATCAATGTTGTTACTGTCGTCTTCTGAAGAACTTGGAGGAGTGTTGTCACAGGTATCATTTGAAACACCCCCTTGCCCTTCAAGTCCTCCGAAACTTACTTCAGCACATGGGTTGGAATCGATGGATCTATCCTTTCCCAGTGTATTAAAAAAATGTTTATTTTTCCATCTTTTCGTTTTTAGACACCTTCCCAGCTTGGAGATCCCCACTGGCAGGATGCTGATGCCTAGTTCACTACCACCCTCCCCCAGAAACACCGCGACAGGAAGGGCACAAGCCATCTCAAATATCAGTTCATTTAGCAGTATATCATTCGACCGTGAGAGGCTTCTTAATGCATACATGATACAACACACCTGGTGGCAAAACTCACAGAAGCTTGGCTGTCCTTATACAGTCTGAGTCGCCTTCAGTCCGTGCCTATCTCCCGCACTGTAAACAACACTCATCATACACTCAATTTGTGCTCCACGCCAACCAGGGTGTTTTGAAGAGAATAGGTGTCAAACTAGAAGCAAACTGCCCAGCAACACAAAAATAAAGTAGGAACACTCCAAGCAGTGCAAACAGCACTTGTTGTGCACTCTAAAGTGCTCTGCGCCAAACAGTGTTTTGTAGAGAATAGGTGTCCCACTAGAAGTGGTCCAAACAGAAAGACACAAAAACAAAGTAGCGAAATTGCAAGCAGGGCAAACAGCACTCATTGTGCACTCTGCGGGCGCTTGTTGGAGATCTTTTTGGGCTATATTCTTTCGCATCTCATGGTATCTTGTGCTATTTCTGTCAGGTCCTGGTAATATATTGTGGTAAATTGATTGATTAATTGATTGAGGTACTTTTTTAGTGGTGAGTCTAACTTCAAAATAATGCCTAATAAATATTTTACCAAGGTCACTAACAGTAAACAAGTACTGGACTTTAGTACACTCTGAATAATCAGTTCATGCCCTCCTTTGGTAGCTTATGTACGATACCACACGCCTTTTTGGCTATCTTTCAAAATACATTTATAATTTCACAACCAAATAGTTGTACTCACAAGCCCATATATCGTACGTTTTACCACATGTGGTTATGTTAATTACTGCCGGCAGTAAAATAAGCTTACCACCTGTTGGACCACAGCCTATGAGCTAACAATAACTTAGAAACATAATAAGAATGCTGATCTAATTCATTATTCTCCTTTGTGGTTTTCTAAAATGTTAACTTTCAGAATATGACCAAACAGTTGCATTGTACTGTACACCTTTACAGTGGCTTATACTAGAACATGAATAAATTGCATTTCATTAGAGAGCTTGCACACCTTAATTATATTTTCTAATAATAAGCTTCAGTTAAACATTTGTTGCTAGCTGGCCAGTGCACAGTCTGATGAGCGAAACTTGAATGTCTCTCTCACAATCCTTGGCAGTTAGGAGACTATCTTAACAAAGCCCACTTCATAAATGGGAGTCCATGTAAAATGTAGATCGCGAATTACTTTAAAAAAGCAAGCATATTTGTTTCACACAACCTGTAAGCATTTCTCACGTACATTACAACATCCTCAATTACTGTACAATTACCTGAATCTGTTGGCGATATTCCCCGACTCAGCTCGGACAGGATAGGACAGGAGAATTCTTATCACGTTCACTCCCTTTTAGCCTTGAACGATTAAGTCAGGCTTTCAACTCCCCGAAGTCAGCCAGAAATAAGGGCCCTGTGGTCAGCGCTCTCTCTCTCCGCCAGTCCTTCTGCTGCCTTCGCCAGTGAGTGAGTGAGTGAATGACCCAGCCCTCTCTGTCTCGAGCCTTTTTCTCAAACTCATGTGTCATTCAAAGACATCCTCCCGTTGACGAAACAGCCCATTAAATAGCATGTGATTTCGTTTGTGCCTTTGACCGTGATTCAAACTGCAGGGTTCAAGAGAAAAGTGTTACATTCATCCGGCGCCGTTTCCTCCTTTTTCATAAATGAACAATGGAGTGTAGGGAAGTATAGGGAAATACTTTTCCCTTTTCTGAATTTCAACATGGTAGCTCTGCCTTTCATCATCCATAGTTAGCAAAGGTCTGAAAATGTACTAGGGCCAAGGGTGTGAGACTCATGTATGAGGCTCAAGCTGTGTCTAATAGATGTCAGTATTATAATGCAAAAAGCACATGCCAACCAATTTGAATTTTACCGTGCACAACAGGTTTTATCATTTGCACCACACCACTGCAATGGTCTAAATGCAATTAAAGTAAAATAACATACTAATTCTACTAACATTCCAGGTCCCAATAACATGCTCCCCTACTAATATTCAATGCAATTTAGGCCATTGCTTATGAGTGCAAAACATTGGTGCATAGGGGCCAAGTGTCCCATTACATAAAATGTAAAGATATATGAACTGCGCAAAGCCAACTGGAAATGTAGATTTAGATTTGTTCTACAGTGAATACGTGACAGGGTTAAGATGCAAGTTGATTTATTCAAACTGCCTCCATTGTTCATTTATGAAGGATGAAACCGCGCTGGATTAATGTAACCTTTTTCTCTTCAGCCCTGCTGTTTGAATCTCTGTCAAAGGCACAAAGGAAATCATGTGCTATTTTAGTGGGCTGTTTTGTCAAGGGGAGGTTCTCTTTGAATGACACATGAGTTTGAGAAAAAGGCTTGAGGCAAAGAGGGCTGGGTCATTCACCCACTTAATGGAGAAGGTAGAAGGAGGACTGGTAGAGAAAGAGAGCTGACTACAGGGCACTTAATGCTGGCTGACTGTGTAGAGTTGTAAGGCTGACTGGCTCGTTCCAGGAAGAAAAGGAGTGGATGTGATAAGAATTCTCCTGTCCTATCCTGTCAGAGCTGAGTCGGGGAATATCGCCAATAGATTCAGTAATTCTACAGTAATTGAGGAGTGTAATATATGTGAGAAATGCTTACAGGTTGTGTGATGGAAACATATGTTTGTTTTCTTAAAGTAATTCACGATCTATATTTACATGGACTCCCATTTATAAAGTGACCTTTCGTTAAGATAAATGTCTCCTAATTTCCAAGCATTGTGAGAAACATTCAAGGTTCCCTCATCAGACTGTGTGCTGGCCAGCCAGTAACAAATGTGTAACTGAAGCTTATTATTAGAAAAGCTATTTAATGTGTGCAAGCTCTTTAATGCATTTTATCCGTGTTTAAGTATACACCACTGTAAAGGAGTACAGTATAATGCAACTGTTAGGACATTTTCTGCATTTTTACATTTTATAAAGCCGCAAAAGAGAAAAAATAATTGGATTAGAATTCTTATTAGGTGTCTTAGTCTTACCACGTGTTGGACTTCAATCTATCAGCTAACAATAACTATTTTAATGTGGGTGGTAATTCACATTACCACATGTGGTAAAATGTAAGATAAATTGTTTTTTGTGGCTTTATAAAATGTTAAAATTCAGAAAATGACCAAACAGTTGACACTAGAAGCGGTCTGCTAGGAAAGACACAAAAACAAAGCAGCAAAATTCCAAGCAATGCAAATAGCACTCATGCAGTCCACAGGTGCTCCGTGCCAACTACAGTTTTTTGTAAAGAATAGGTGTCACACTACAAGCGGTCCACCGAGCTACACAAAAACAAAGTAGCAACATTCCAAGCAGTCCAAATGGCACTTGTTGTGCGCTCCGTCTGGAATCAGAATAATATGTTCCCATTTGTACTTTTTTGGGTTTGATTCAAAAGAAAATAAACCACTTCAGGGAATATTCAGACACCAGAGAAACTTTGGGTAACCAGGAAAAAAGAATATCAAGATCAACTATCGAACGCTGCCGATAGGTCAAGCATTACGAGCATGCTAAGATCACCTAAATGGGCAGACCTCAAAATGAAATCCCACAGAGCCCCAAGATGTTTCAGTGCCATGACAGGGCCTGAAGCCAGACTGGAATGTGTCAAGAATACCATGTTATTCAAGAAGGTTTTGGAGTTGTGAAGTGACTATCTTCTCAAGTATCATAACAGGCCTGCAATAGGGCAGACAGAGTGCAAGTTAAGGTCCAATGAGAGTTTTCTTTGAGCAAAGGAGTTTTGATCTTTTGAGATTCTTTGGCCCAATGCCTTGCGCCAAGGAAACGTTGAAAAAATCAGTGATAAAATCGCACAGTAAGTGGACATGCTGTTTGGCAAGACAGGCCAGAATATGATCATAGTTGTTTGTGGGTTCTAGTTTAAAAATTAGAATGCTTATTTCCTCAGGGGTAACCCGGGTAAAGATGAATTCTGGTGATGTCAGTACGGTGGGTGTCATGAAGTTGGAATCTGACATATGGGTTTGAATGTTGGGGAGTTGAGTACATATTCAATCAAATAGAGTCAACTTTCTTGATGAAGAACTCATTAAAATCATTGGCCAATTGAAGAGAGGGGGGATAGGCTTGGTGGAATGCATGGGGGTTTAACTAAGTTATTTATTACTTCAAAAAGTTCCTACAGTCTATTGCCAATGTCTATCTGGTTCCGAAGGAAAAAGGACTTTGCTGATGGAATGCCCTTTTTTATATAGGTTCAATGCTTCTTTCAGAAGCCTGGTGGTCAAGAGAATCTAGATTCAATCCAGGGTTTTTCCTTCTTTCAATACTTTCTTTAGGGCCCTTTTGATTGTATACCACTTATTAATCCTGTTTTGTTGACTTGCTCCTGGATTTTAGAAGCACATTCAAGTCAGACTTGATGTAGAATCGACATGTTGGAGTGAAAAGTCTTCACAATTAAAATTAAGGGTTAAAAGGAATCAGTCTGTATGATATTTGCATGCCTGTAATCATGTTAAGGGGCCTCATTACCAGTTACCCGGTGTGGAAATAACGGTGGCGGTAAACCCGCCGCCACCGTGTTTTCTGGACCGGGTGATCTCGAATTCTGTAGGCGGGAGGTGTCATTCACGCCAGTTCTGCCCTGGCGGGTTTAACAACACCCGCCTGCAGGCAGACGTGGAAACACCGGCACCATCACGAGATGGTGCAGGTGTTTCCACTTCCCCATTCCCATTGAGTCCAATGGGAATGGGGATTTACCGAATTCCACCTCTGGAATTCCCAGGTCACCGGGGTCATAATTCCGGGAATCACGGAGGCGGAATGGTAATAAGAGTCCGGCGGTAACCTGCTGGAATTTGAGACATGGTTACTGCCGGACTCGTAATGAGGCCCAAGGTCTTTTATGCTATGCAAATAATATCAGTGGACATGGAAGCTTTGTCTTGCGTGATTTGTCTGAATGCAGAAGGTTATGATGTGATGATCAAAACACATGACTGGGATAGTGTCCTCATAGGATATAGTTTGACCTTTAAACAATACTAAATCTAAACAGTGACCACATTTATGGGAGGCTGAGATCATGAGCAGCGAAATATTGTGGGACTGGAGAAGGTCTAGGTCATCAAGGATGTCACACCAGATATTGAAACTTCTAAGAATAACCAAGTTAGAGTAATGAAGGTCTTCTGTGCCAAGTACAAGCTCTCAATTTTCTAAAAAAGCACTGCTAGGGTCGGGATGCTGGTATCAAAGGACGAACTGATAGGATTAGGTAGGTGATGGAGACAGATTGCAAGCTTATATTTGGGAAGTCTCATCCCAGTCCAAAGAATGCAAATTGGAAAGTTCCAAAGAAGGCCTGGCGATAATGGCAGTCCCTCCTTCTGGGTTTCACAGTTGAGCCATTTGATTTGGAAGTTACCGGGTACCATAGATGAGAATAAGTAACAGCACTGGTAGTAAACCAGGTTTCAGTAAGGAAAAGCGCATCTAATATTTGAGACTCAATAAGGTCATTAAGTGCAGCTGCATTCTTAGCAACCGATCTTGCATTAATTAGGCCAGCATGCAAAGCAGACTTTGATTGATGAATATCTTGGTGTTCGTGGACTGCAGTTTCCTTAATTTTATAGATACCATGATATTTTTAAAGGAACCATGTCCATTATTTAATTCTAGAAGCTTGATTTTTGTATATTTGAAAATAGTACTTGGATTATTTATAACGATGGATATGGTAAATGCAAGTTAACAAGATGATGATAACTCACAAGATAACCCCAGATTAATGAGCATGGTATCGCCTGCTTGTCCACCTCCTCTTTAGTGTATGCCAATTTGAGGCTAATAACCTAACGAAGGACCGAGGAGGTAGACTCAATGCTGTGATCTAGCACCTTGAAGCATCCGTTGTGCTAGATGGAATTACCAGTAAAATATTTCAGACCAAATAAACAGACGGATTCAAAGGATATGGTAAAATACTGCTTTAATCTCAAGAAGGGCAAATAAACACTAATTAAATCGACTCATGCAAGATCACACTGTCTTTATCATTCGTTTTGAGCTTTTATAATGATAGATGCATCATCTATGATGTCATAATACGTGGCAAACAGAAACCTATCGAGGGGCGGGATTGGATTAGCAGATCGTATCTATTTATAGAAAATGTGTGTGTTAGTCTTTCATTGGTGGTCCCTTATCTGTGAGACACACCCTGAACTCATTCTAAACACGTGGTGTAGGGTACTCGTCATAGCAGAAAATGTGGTAGGAGAATAATATTTTGAAACATTGTATGTAAAATTGCATTGCAGGCTATTCTAATTAGTTGACAACCCAAATCCAACCTTAGACATTTGGCTTGTTAGCAGCATGTAGATAGAAATGAAACCCAAGTGGTTGGCGATGCATCAGCTCTCCTCTTGTTTCTCAATTAGGCAACCCTCTCTCATCGGTAGGCCTCATGCCAGTGTCTTCTGTGTGAAGACTGACATTGCCAGTCTGCACTGTCTTGCGATAGCTCAGGGGCAACATGCTCGCCTTGGAAGCAAGACGACACGGAGCAACACAGGTTCGATCCCCAGGTGCGCGCTTAGAAACCTCTGGGTATTAAGCGTGTTATAAATACTCAAACGATACATTGATATATTTGATATGATAGGTTGAGTATAGGTACACCGCTATCTCACCTCCAGGCCTAATGAATAGCCCTTATTTGTGAGCTCCTCATCACGTGTCGTGTTGCAAGACCATCAGTCATGCCTTAAAACATTTGTGTATAGGTGCGCTATAAATAAAATGTCATTTATCATATCAATTTGAATCATAAGCACTGTCGAAATGAATAATTATGCTGGGTGCAGTTCGCCGTTTAGCCTTTAAAGACTTGTTCACTCTATCCCATGTTGAGTTGATTCCCTTTTAATTATCCAATATTTGGCATCAGTAAATGTTCTTGTTCCCTTTTAATCTTTGGGAAATATGGTCTTGCACATGGTCTGCCCATTAGACTCCCTTTGTGCTTTTCCCTTCATCTCTCAAAATAGTATTCTTGGTTAAAGCCAATGTGCTCCTCTAGTTGGCATGGAAAACAGCCTTTTCATCTTTCCATGTTAAGATTCTGGGCTCGTATTTTAAGGTAGTTGGGTTGATTGACATACGCCATCGTCCATATTGTTCTGATGGCAGTCCTAAACATTGAATATTACCGCTTGTAAGCAAACTTCTATATATTCTTTCTACCTTGCGTTTCAGCGTATTTACAGTTATTTACCAGCGAGTCACTTCTTTCTTCTTTGCATTCTTAAACACTGCATTATGGAGTACATGTTTCTCTTAGTGCTCAGATTACATTGTCATTCTTATATATTTTCATATTGTTTAAACATAGGTTCTTCTTTGGGACGCTCTTTTGCTGGCATTAGACTTTGTTTAACGTACATCCATGTCGCGCATCATTTTATCCATGGCTGCATCTCGACAGCTCGTCAAGCGACACCCTGACATTGACACAGTGGAAGAAAACTACCAAGAAGGACATCTTTTGAATGGCTGCCTGAGTGCATACGGTTTTCATATAGTTGACGGGGTATTTACATATTGCATAAACTTGTGCATGGGTTCCTAATTGTAACTCCTAGTCTGTCATTCCAATAGGAGGATGGGTCAGAGGGCAGTGACAAAGAAGAATGCATCCACCTGCTCCTGTACAATGCTATAAACGCAAGGATAGTGAGAAGCTTATGAGAAAGCTAGAACAACAAGAAAGATTTGCGGGTGTGACAAATTGACTTCTGCCCGACGACAACATTAATAAAAGTACTATTTAAAAAAATGAATTGCCTCGAAAGGTCAATTAAGGTAATTAGTGTGTCAAAATCACAAAGCTCCAAAAGGAAACTTAAATAACTGATACACATATGAATGTCTGTTGTGCACTCTAGGTTTCAATCCTCTTTCTAAGCTCTTTTTGGGGGTGACTGCAAGATCCGCCCAGGTTCTTCAAGCCAGGCCAGACGCTTAATGATGGGCACCATTTCTCAACACAGTTCAGTGTTGGCTGCAGAGGGGCCTTGAGGACCTCCTGAAAAAAGGGCCCAGGCTGTTGATTTGGGGTGGCTCATTTGGTTGTCAAGAATAGGTTGGGGAAACACAAATGACCACCGGATGTGGTTCATAATAATTGTGAGCTGGTTTAGTGTTTAGTGTTTCCCTAATGTAAATTCTTTGATCCTTTGCCTGGAAAGGTACATGTCATTTCCTGTGTCTATAGGGATGGCTCTAAACCTATTCAGTGTCTAAAGAATTTGCCAAAGGACTGACATTTGAGAAGGCATGGTAGTGTTGTATTGTGAGAGTGACCTTCACGTGGAATGATCTATACCCAATGATAAGCTTACACAGAGTTCCAGATCATGCTTTCCATAATGTGTAACCCATCACCTCCCTTTGGTTTCACTAGCATTGGATACCATGCTTTCGTCTTGACGAAGTGTACTCTTTTGTTTACTGCTCATGAGATCAAAACATATCTCAGGTTTCAGGATGCTGCATCATGAAATACATTACTAACCCACAGGCAAGAAAAACATAAGTGTAATGAAGGCTATCATCTATTGCTGGGAGCAGCCTCAGCATTCTGCACTGCAGTGGGCTGAATACACATCCTTTTGCTGCTTCCAAAGGCAATCGAACATATTATCTGTATTCAGAAAATACAACACACAATTGTGTATAAAATGCTTGTAATTTCAATCCAATCATCAAATATTGTTTTAGCTATTCCCCACATGTTATTCTTTGATACTGTAAAATGTCAACCCAACTTCATGGAGGGACACCATGGACCCACAAGAGTCAAATGTTAATGTTAAAGGTATTTATATTGCACACCGTCACCAACGGAACTTGTCCCCAGGCGCTCAGGCAGATCTGTAAATGAGAAGACGGGGTGGGTTACTAAGGTGGAGCTGGAGTAGGACAGTGAGATCAGTGGTGTCCTGTTGGCGGCTTCAGTTCGGTATACACTGTGCGCGGAGCTTTGGTGTGAGTATCGGATGGATGCCAGGCCTTGTGTGCTGTTGGTGCGGCTTAACTGTTTGTTGTTGCAGTGTGGTGAAGTGCGTTTGGCTTGCTGTGCAAGAGGTGGTTGTGTAGGTTTTTGTATGAGTTGGGTATGCAGAATTATTTAGCTTTTTGGTTAGTGGGTTATATGACTCTCGGCTGATCTTCGCAGTTTGGCTAAATGCCTAGGGTTAAGAATCCTGTATGGTGGGTCAGAGGCCCAGGTCTCGCTATAAACTGAGAACATTTATGCCAAACCCATACCTAGCAGGGGTATGCAACCTTTGGCTCTCCAGATATTCTGAAAAACAACTCCCATCATCCGTAGCCATCAATCAGTGGAAATGCATCAGGGGAATTTTAGTTCAGACCATTTTTGCAGCAGACAACTACACTACACTAAAGCATTCGGGAAGAAGTTCAGCTAATGAACTGTGAAACCAAGGACTGTGGGGGAGAGGTTGGGGGCAGTAGGAAAATGCCACCAATCCCTTAAGAATACTACATCAGCATTTTGAATTATCTGGACCTGCCATCCTTCTTTAGAACTTCCCAAATGGGGACAGAATTAATAAAACATGGGAAACATTATTGACCATAGTAAAAATATATTTCTCCATAACTTCACACAACTTCCATGGGCAAATGTTCACAGAGAAACCAAAGCCAATGTTCAAATGCAGCCGAGCAGTACCACGCTTAAATTGCAGATGCAAGGAGCTGTGGCAGCATCCTCGCTCGGAGCGTTGACCACATTAGTTCTTAGATGGAGACCGGTTATAGGTAACAATGCCCCAGGAATGTCATGGGATTTGTTCTCTACCTCCACTGAAAATCTTTGTGGAGAGATTTAAAATCACTGTCCTTTGTACAATAGGCATCTGTACTAATAATGTCCATGATTTTTCTGATTTCCTCAACGTTAATCAAAAGGACAGCATAGCTCTACCTGTGACAATCTGGGGTATATGGAGGAGTCTGTAGAATATGCATGTAATTCCAAGGAACCAGAGATACCCACACCAATCCTCCACTGAAGACATTTATCTTCTGCAGGATGGCATTTACTGATCAAACCTGTTCTGCTCATTTTAGTTAGAGAGCAGGGGAGACGGAGCAGAAAATAACAGAAAAATAAGCAACTTGAGATTAAGGTTAAGTTTTGCATATTCTATGGTCTGTGGTTAGGACTGTGGAAGGGTAGGATGTTTTAATCGGGTGACATAAAATTCGGCAAAATTTTCCACCCACTCCAAACAGGCGGGCACAATTTTCCTTTATTTAATAAAGTTCTTTTTTTAACGAGGGGCCCCTACTTTAACAGCCAACCTCTCCATTCTGTACAAGAAAAACACAGGATTGCACAGATGGTCTTTTTTATTAATAGAATAGAAATAGTTGAATTGATTTAAATATGAACCGGGTTATGCAAATATGATAAATAGACTAGTCGCCTCCGTTTTCAATGCTGCAATTATAGAAATAGACACTTTTGTCAAACACACATCACCTTATGTATATGTTGTTTACCCTGGGCACATATGCATCATTGATTGACAAATACATGAGGGTCCAGGGTAGGCCTTTCATTTGTTAAAAAGCAAATGAGTTAAAATCATTCCGGACTACTAATTCTCTCTACTTGCCCTTTATTGAAAAACGATACCCCCCATTTACTCAATAGACCTGTAAGAATTTCAGCAGCATTCTAGAAAACTATGTTGCAACAAGCTACTGGACCTCCCTGCCTATAAATTGGGTGTACAAAGGAAAATGTATGTTCAACATGTGCACGGGCTAAATTCCTTTCAGTGGTGCTTCTATTTCATTAATGTGAAAAAACATAAATTTCTCACTTTCAATTGGCCACTTAAAAGTGGGAAAATGGGTAGCCAATAACCACCTTTCCCCTTTTATCTTGAGCAACTCAGCATTAATAATCTGATTGATGGTGTTCCCACGAATTACTTAAATTATAATATGTGACTCCCAAAATACTACTTCTGTACTAAATGTCTTTGCCCAATGACGAATGAGCGGATCTTGCTGTATACACACCATCAGACCTAGTCTATCAAATGTATAATTCCAGAAGCACTTACACTTCTGAAATGTTCCCTTACTTATGAGGATGTACAATCAATGTATATATTCCTGCCCCTCAGTACTTACTATAAAGAGAAATAGTACATTTGGAGTCCCCTCGGGACTGATTCCCCATGATATCATATTTGTATATATTTGGCTTTCTCTCAGACAGGTGGGCACCCTCGTAAGGACTGGTTCCACATCCCCCCTCTAGAAAAGGGTGTACATCAGTCAGCAAGATGCAGTCAGCTTCCGTTTACACCCTTTCTGCTGTCTCTTCAATTGGAGAAGGCCTGGGACCTAACTCCTGGTAGGCCTTGCTACAGTGTTCTTCTGAAAATCCATCAATGGCTTCAAAAGTAAAGCAATCTATTCCATTCCCTTACTGTTGTCAATTCTGCTTTCTATCCTTCTACCCAATTACTCAGTGAGTGAGCAAGTGAGTCTCTACCCAGAATCAAAGGGGTGGATCTTTTATAGAACAGAAACCACTCCCTTTTGAGGTGTGTAAAATGTCTCTGTCCAATCACAAACATTGACCAATTAGGATAGTGTTCCAAAAGTGACCTCCCCCTCTGTGGTCACTGGGCATATGAATGAAGGGGGCAGTCTGATGGGGGTAACTTCTAAAGCATGTTTCCCTCCCATTTGGTGTGATGTAATCTTGGAGATGTCTAAATTAGTAACTTTCTGAAACCGTATGTTCCACACATGCAATCATGTTACCAATCGGGTCATCAGATTTCTCTCTGTCGTGAATTAAATGATGCAATTTTCATCTCCACCACTTATGGTGACTGACGTACACATTTTGGCTTTTAACTCACTTATACGTTTATGCACACATTATATTTCCATCTCAAAGTAGCAGGCTCACAAATATGGATGCTAAGATATGGGAATCACTGGTTCTTCGCAACGAAATATGCATGTGCCTAATTTACATAATGAACTTATCACAATTTCGTTTTGGGTCTATCTAAACATTTAAAAAAACAATTAGCTTTTAAGCAAAATCTCGAAGAGGGCTATCACTAGACATACAAATCCAATGTAATTTCAATGATGCATTTTTTTTCTCTTCCACTTTGCACAACATTACACGTAAGTCTTTGGTTTTTCTGCCAGGTAACCAAAACATCTGGTGTCTATGCTGTTAGTTCCAAGCTGGAGTATGTATGACCCAGAGGCATGCCGCCATGGCAAAGTCCTTTGTTTTCTAAGCTGCAGGGCCATATATGACTTTAGCCCTGCCCTCTTAGAGGAGTCACAGGGCCTGGCTGGCCTTTTGAAGCAGACCTCCAGTCCGGAAACGTGTTTATTCCTTCATTCATGAAAGGCCTTGCTGATTGAATTCACATATTGGCTGAGGGAACCACTGGCCAAGCTGAAATCATTGTTAATTTAAGATTTTAAGCCTAAGCACTTAGACATATGCATGCCGTAAATGTCAAAATTGGTCTTTAATGCCAGGCCTGGCTTTCTGACAGTTTTCATTCACCTCAAAAGAGTTTCATTCCCCTGAGAAAGTAAGAATCTTCCTTCCCATCTCGTTGCAGGGATTTTGGGAAGGAAGAATACCATACGTCAGATCAAACCTATAGTTCGTGCTTGATTCAGAAATGTAGCATTTAAAAGTCTTTTTTATTCTCCATGTGTTAATAGTCACTTTGATCAGCAAAGGCAATGCTATAGTGTTGTTCTGTTTTAAAGTTCTATCCACGACATATCTTTAATGCTGTTCTTTTAATCTAAGTTTGAGCAATGTTTCATTTTAATAAAAGTTGCAGGATACTTTTTATTACTTGGAAATATTTATCTCGAGTCTTGTCAATTATATTTTTACTAGCCCAAGTGGATGTTCATTGTCAGATTTTATTTCTTATTCCACCGAAAAAGATGAAAAAATATAGTTATTTGCCACAAAGGTAAAACGCGATCCATGTTAATTTCACTAATTGAGCACCACATTTTCATTTATCTCCGATTTTAAATTCTCACATGAATATCATATTTGTGTGCTTACTCTGATTATTTGCAGTGGGGCAATTGTTGCTGCTAAACACACACTGCAAATAAAGACTTCCTATCACGTTTGTGTTGAGACTGAGGGCAAGCATAGGTTTAGACAGACTTTTAGTTTGGACTATCGGGCATTGACGGCCTTTAGAAACATCAGTTAAGGTAGTGAACCCTAACGTGTAGCTCGGGAGCAACATGTTGCTCGCAGCACACTAAAATGTTGCTGGCCAGTTCCTCTGGACTGCTGTAGGGAGGCCAAGAATGAGGAGGTGCTACAGCAATGCAAAAAGAATGTCCGTGTAGGGTGAGCTAGGAAAGCGAGGGAAGGCTAGCAGAAGGATTACATGTTACATGTTGTGGAGGCATCACAGTAGGCTTAAGGCCAGGGGATGGGTGGCACATAGGTTTACATAGCACAGAGAGCATGGTAGGAAGCTCAAGAAGTGAATGTTGAAGCTGTAGATAAGGACAGCCGCATGAAGATCTAACTATTAAAATCAGAAGCCATAGCCACCTCCTCCTGCACCCATATTTCCTGGGTCATTTGGGTATGCATTTTGCATTGACCCAATCAGGTGGACCAACAGTTGAGCCCGGGTGCCAAACCTAGGCCAAACTCTTAAGAGAGTGATGAACAATGCTCCTGCTGCTGTAATCATAAGTAAAATCATCCATTTAACCTGCATTTACAAGGTCTGGCTATCTTGGCCTCTCCACTATAGCTACATGACTTGGAACAGGAGCACTGGCTGGAGAAGGTACTTCATTTGTCCAGGAAGCACTTTAGCAAACTGGGCCTTTCCTTTTCATACCATGTTTTGGGGAAGTACAGATGCAAACAGATGCTGGGCAGGTGCATAATGGACAAATGAGGGAAAATTACACAAGTTCCAATTGGCATTTTTGTACATGGAGGTTTGGGGTTTGGGGTTTGTACCTATCTTTCACATCATTTGTTAGAAATGTTCCATACTGCAATGAAATTGTATACTGGTTGTATGATAATTGGTTTTCATACAGCCAATGTACACTTTGCAAAGGCATATTGGCACTGTAAACTAGATACGCATACCAATCTAATTACAGTTGAAATACATGTGTTTTGATATCGTGACAACACTCTGGTTTCAGATGTGCATGGGTAGATGCTTCCACAGTTTGGCTGCTGGTACTGCAAAGGAGCGGCCACACCATGTCATGTTCCTGCCTTTGGAACAATCAGCAAACCTTCTAATCTGAATCAAGTGTTCACCCTACATAGAAGAGGCACCTGCCATCCAGTTCTCCATGCTGGTGCGTACTGTGCGTCTAATTGAAGGTACTTTTGTGTATGAAATGTATTGGAAGTGTGTGTGTGTGTGGTGTGTGTGTGTGTGCGCGCGCGCACGGTTGAGTGCTTGTTTTTATATATGTATGGATGCATACAAGTAGTTGTTTTAATTATTTCTGAATGTGCGGGTGAATGAGAGTGTATGTTGTATGAATGTGTGTGTATGAGAGCAGGTGTGTCTGCATGTATGAAGGGGAAGCACCACCAAATTTAGGTTTGGGGGTGCTGGGGGTGTGGAATTGTTTTTTGCTTTACCCTTGGTGCACAGTAATGATTCTTAAGGGTGCATCAAGGGTAAAGAAAACATGATAAATGTTATTACATGGCTTGTCTGGCATAAATTGGTGGTGCCAGTCTACATTCACTTTCTTAATGTGTCATGGCATTTCTTACTAGGCATCAAGGGTAAAACCGAACGTACTGTTATTAGGTGGCTAGACTGCCCTACATTGGTGGTGCCTGTCTGGTCATATATTTGTAGTGTGGCATGGTGTTTTTGTACTGGGTGCCAAGGATAAAAAGCAACCTTAAGTCTTTATGTTGCTAGACTGGCCTACATTGTTATAGCGAGTCTGGATATACCTCTTTCTGTGGCATGGAATTTCTTTCCTAGGTGAGTGTTCTGATGTGATAACACTGGCATATATTGGCGAAGCCTGCATGAACATGTAAGGGAAGAGCCAGCATAAAAAGGGTTCTTATACTGGCATTACGTTGTCCATAAAGGCATCATGAAAACGTGTTGGAAAATGTTCCTGTGCACTGTTGGGGACTTGCATCTAGTGGTCTTATTCATGTAATTCATACAAAAGCAAAGTATAAACTGTGTTGCTTTTTACCAAATTTCCAGTGCTGGAAAATGCATCATTTTAACCCATTGTTTTAAAAATGTTCTTGGAGTGGACAAACCACACTAACCACCTGTTGGTTGGTTCGGGCTCCCTCTCTATGCTCGGTGACAACAACATATTTGGAGCAAATATGTATGTCCCTCACATTCAAAAACTCAATAGCCGCCAATACTCATTGCAGTGTTCGTGTGAAAAAATTGTCATCTGATACTTTGCCCATCTGGCATTTAGATAATGCACAAATAAGCAAGGGGCAATCCATTATTGAATACATTGCATAAGAAAATTCATTTCTTGTTAATAATCTCTAGTGCAAATGCCAATACGTTTCTCCAAATAGCAAAGGTAGAACTACCAAACCACTCTGTACAGCGGTATTTGAATGCTCCACTATTTGACCAAAATGACTGGCCTAACTTGATCACAAATGCATCATTTGCCACTGTTTCCCAAATATTTCTTGAACAATAACCCTAAAACCCCAGTAATATACACTTTAAATCCTATATGTTTTGACCAGTGTTAATGGTCTTTTGTGATTACAAATGCTCCCATTTGTCGCTTGCACTCCTTGAAAACATTAACTGAATTTGAGATTAAACTAATAACTATTGCAAAATCGCTTGGCCTAGATTTGGACCTCGACTTACTATTAAATTGCTGCACATTAACATGGTCTATTTGTAAAATTCCATTTACTACCATTGCAATTTGGGTTGCAATAATTTTGCCACCGCCTCAAAGACAATATGTTCCGTCACAGTACGGCTGTTGCTCACCATTTCATTTGATAAGCAACTGTTGCTCATTGCCCACAAAAGGTTGGGGACCCTTGGCCGGACCCCCCTTTAGAGTTGGGGCCAGTTAGGCATTGCACCAGCCCTTGAACCCTAGAGCATAAAGGTTTTGAAACTAAGATCTTTGAGTCTGTCTCTCTCTTGATGCCATGCCTGTCTAACAACTAAGACAAAACAATGTGTAAGGATATCAACCGTAAACTAAACAGCGTTCATAAAGTAAAGTTCAGAGCTATTTCCAGCTCAGGCTTCTTCAACCTCTTTTCCCCAAATGTCAACCAGTTTATCACAACGCTCACCTGTACCTTCTTCTGGACTTGAATTACCAAAGTTCCACACACCTTTGTAAATGTCAGGGTGCCCTTACCCAAGTTCAATATAGTTCAAGGGCAGGACGTCTCTGGGTTCCTTTCCCCAAGATCATTGTCACAAAAAGGTATCTTGAAGCTTTCGATTTAAATTTTGTTTAGAATAGTTCTTTACAGCTCTGGGTTCTCTTCCCCAAGTCTTATATGCACTAATGGCAGTTTTCCTCTTTTTGCAACAGCAACCTTCTGTGTTAGCGTATACACTTTATCTGGTCTTGGCGCCTAAACGGTCCACCCATTACAGGTCACGCAACCAGGAACTTCAAGCTCTCTTTGAGTAGTTTCAAATTGCAGCTGAACCAATGGTGTCTTAAATGCAATTCCACAACAAGCACGTATTCAGCCTTTACTTCAACTCTGCAATCAGGGTCTTTCGTTTAGCTTGGTTTTCAATTATTTTCAATTCAAAGTTCTGTTTTAGCAATTAGGTCATTTGCACTCACTTTAAGGTTCAATGTTAGCAGTTCTGCTGCTTCACATAACTCCCTATTCAAAATAGTCTTTGAAGGAAACAAGTAAAACCTGCATATGTTAAATATTGAAGTGAGAAGAAGGCAATTTGGTATTTTAATAAATGTAACTTTGCTTGTTTCATTTAATTCGGGATTCCAGAAGTCCATCTTTGATTGTTTCATTCAATTTGGTTTTTAATAAGTGTAACTTGGTGTACTTCCATGGACTGCTACTTCATTCACTGTTTCTTGGAGCACCTTGGTAACTCCAGTGTCCACAACACTCTTCCGGACCCAGCAGCTCCTTTGCCGGCTTCTCCCCGTGCAAGAAAGACTTTCGCTGGGTGCTTCATTCAGCACTCACGGGCTCTCGTGTGTAGCTCTGCCTCTGCTCGCTGGCAGTGCCTGCAGGCCACCTTTTATACACCTGTGGTCCTTCAATGGGCTGCAGGTGTACTCTATTAATTAAGGTTGCCTGACCCTGATTACCATGACATGCCTGACCTTCATCCTTCTTCTTCGTCCCAGTACGAAAGTGGTGAGAGTAAGTGGTGTCTATTACTCTGTTGCTTCTTCCTCGTCTCAGTTCTAGAGTGGGGAAAGTGTGTAATGTTCATAACTCTCAGTTGTCTCTTCTTCATCTCAGTACTGCTAGGGACCTCAAGAAGGGAATGAACGAGTACTGCTCTAAAATGACCCATAAAGGTTGGGGGGAGAGTTAGGCTAGTTGTCACAAGGATAAGGGGAATACCATGCCTCACCTAGTGGTACCTTACTACAATACCTACGGACCCTCCACCCAGGTGATCCTCCCTCGCTTGTCCACCCCCAGGATCTGGATCCAATAGAGATAGCCTTTCCCTGACCACCTGCGTAGAGTATCCAAGGAAAGTAGGAGTGAGAATACCTTGGAGGGGGCTGTGAAGCCACTGTATGACCTGCAGAGGTCCGTATTTTAGCTAATTTCAGCACGTTGAATTTCCATGCAGCTTTGAGGCTTCTCCGAGCCTTTCCATTTACTCTGACATGGCTTTGCTCTTCCTTTTATTTAGAATGGCCAGTCATCACTGTTGCGTTTCTACGTTTAGCAAGCTTTCTATGTATCTTGTTTGTCTTGTGTTTCAGCATATACATTGATTGTTATGTTACTCATGTCTGTTGGTGCAGGTAATATTCTTAATGTCTAAATGCAAGTTTGATCTAGTGTCTGTGTTTCTTCATGGTGCGTGCATATCTACTTCATGTTCAGTGTATCTAGGAATGTCAGTGTGACAGTGATGTCACTTCTCGTCACCTTCAGTTACAGCATGTTCATCTTCAATTGTTCTAGGATAAGGTCGGTAGGGTTGTCTTAGTGAATATTGTCTCTTGTATTTGCGGTATGACGGGGAGAAGCCCTCTCGTTTCTGCGATATGGTGGTGGGGGAGGGGCAGATTTGATGAATTACGTATTTATCTGCCTCTTGACAGGTTCATTTGAACAAAACCCCCCTGCCAGTTTTCTGGATCCATGGGGGGGGGCCTTGCTCTAAGAAGAAAATGGAACATAATCTTGGTTGTGCTTGTAAAAAACAGGTAGTGCAGGGTCTACTCTATAGTCTGCATGCATCCACCTATGTACACATAATATATATAGATGCAGAATAATGAATAAAGAATCTTTAATTTTCATGTACTCAAGTCGAATACTGGGATCATTATCTTCCAGCAGGCATGGCTATTCATGATCTGTAGTTACTTTTCCAGAGAAAATGACTGGTAAATTCCTTATCTTCCTTTGTTTTCTGCTTAACATTTAAGTAGATTAAAGCATTCTGTTCTTCCTCATTTAATAGAAACCATTACATCCAGTTTGCTAGTATACTCAGGAAAGGAGGCTATCCAAAACGTAGCTTTGGTAAAATGAGTGAAGTTTAAACCTAGCTCTATGGCACAAGCCACTACCATTGCAGATGTTTATACTAGACCAAAACGTTTGTAATCCAGCTGTATAGACTCTTCTGAATGCATTATTGTGGCTGAGGGTCCATTCCTTGCTTCTTACTGCCACTGCCCCAGCGTCAGGGCCTTTAAATCGTCATGTAGGCTTTGAGCTCCTTCGTTTGCTGCCTTTTGTTTTTCGCTCATGTGCAGCGGTCTGTAAACAAGCCCTGTGATCGTCTTGATCTACTCTTTCCCTCTTTTGCTTTTTCTAGGATTTTGCCAGAGAAGCTGCAATGTGTGGATGTTGGTATGCACACATTGTCCAAAGAAGCATCAGTCTCACAAGCAAAAGGATGTGTGACTTTAAATGTGTACTTGCCAGCCAGACCTCTTTCAAAGCTGTTCACTTATCAAAGGCACATGATTCCCTGCTCTCTGTTTTGGGGATGGGGAGTGCTTAGGCTTGGGGATGAAGTTTAAGGTTGGCTTCCTGTAATGCACCCTCCATGATAAAAGCTGACACATCGTTCATTGGATTTTACATTGGGAAACTTCTCCATTATCTATGCTGCTTTAGATGAGTTTTCCCAGCTGAAGTCATGGCCTCACCATGCATCCTTTTTAAATGTGCCCCCCCCCCCCCGAGACTCCCAAGCATCATCAGCTGACCTGTATTGGTTCATAGTGCGAATTGTATACTATACCTCTTGACTTGAGTTGGAAAACAAAACCGGTATTTAGGCATGTGGGAAAGACTTTGCGAGCCTCAATTAGCGTATACTTTGATGGGAATGTGATGGTTGTGGCAGTGCTATTTGAAATGTCTTCACATTTAATGCAGATTTAAAATGCATTTGCAGAGCTTTTGTTTTAACGTTCGAACCATCGGAGTGTTGCATAAATGATGATGGACATTCTTTCTTCACAAATTCCCCACCCCTTAAAGCCTCCACCCATATTATGCATTTGACCTTTTGGGAATTTATGGTGTCAAGCAATTCCTAACTTGCATGCCCTTTAAATGTTTGTTTGGTAGCCTGAATTCACTCTTGTTGCTGCAGCTAGGATTACAGCTTTTGCGCCAGCTTTGAAAGGAGTTTTTAAATGTCTGGATCGAAAAATAGTGTATTTGGATGGTTACACAAGCGTGACCGTTGATGTAGATTATAAGGTTCTTGCTCAAAGTAGTTCAAGTCTGAGCCTTGTTCTTCCTACATTTAATGCAAGGCCTTTCCTGTTGGTATATTACATTGAAGAGTATTTATATTTTACATAGTTTACTTGGAATAAACAGTCGACTAACTGAGCATGCTAATTAAAGCTTTCTGAGCAGTAAGCTTGATACCACCAAAGATTTAAGTCCATCACAGGTTCATTTCAAAACAAGCCAGAGACGTAGCTGCAGCCGCTGTTCCCACAATATTGACGCATGTTCCTCAGCCCATGGTCCTGCATAAGACTCTCATAGGTTTCTTCTTGGTGTCATCTGCTTAAGCCTGTATGAGCCATAGGGTCTGCTATATAATTGACATCATCAACACTAAATTGCACCAGTTGGTATGTTCCCCTTATGTCAAGAGTGGTGAAAAGCATGTCTGCCTCCGCGTGTCTGTGACAAACAATGGAAGCCTCTGCTCTTTTTATGATTGAGTTGAGGCCAACGGTCAATCAATGAGGAGACATGTCTGTATCCTGATTGGCAAGTTGTACAGGCATAGGATAATTAGATGGCTATCCCATGTCTTCAGACCTTTAAGATTCTCAATTAGTGCTTCAGATAGATGTTGTCCAATAGGTATCTTGTCTCCCCCCCATCCCCTTGCCCTCTTCAAGTAAAATGCCTTTTTTTGTATTAATAATTCTGCCAAGTCTATAGTTGGTACCTTGGTCCCCTGGTAAGAATAGTAATGCTGTTGATTGACTTGGTGTGGTGGTGTTACAGCGGAATTGGGCTTAGTAAGCCCATGTGTAGTTTTCACCCTCCTCTAGGCCCTCCTGCAGGTGCAAGGGGAGAAAGACCAACTGACTTTCATGGTCTGTTCTATTACATCCTATTTTCTTCCTTTCCTTGACTTTTGGTTTGATGCCTTTCCTCTTTACCCCTGGAGATCTGAGGCTGCTCTGCCTCATGGGATTGGTTCCACTTGGTGTGTGTGTGTGTACACCCATCTTCTAATCAGCCTATCCCTGCTTCATGTAGGAACATGTGTAGAGGTTCCTCCTTTCTCCTTCTTGGTGACGTGTACTTCCCTCTCTGATAAACATTTTTGTGGGGGATCTGGTCAGTTTACTGTAGGGTGGTGCTGTTTGCTGCTCTGTTATGAATGAGCTGCAGATATAGGGCCTAGCGCATGGGCAGAATGGACCACCAGAGTCTCCTCCCAGCTCCTTGGTCGGAAACTCCAAAACTGTCTTCACAGCCTCTGCACCTTACGTATGCCATTTTGATATGTAGCTGTAAGATATTGAGCTGTTGTGTGTAAGTCACTCCTCCACACACCCACCTGATAACTGCTGTTCCTTTTCATTCTCCTCTCCTCTCCTGCTTTGACTCCCTCCTAGCCAACAACCTGCAGCGCCAATGGCCATATGGTGCTGTCCCTTGTACTTACTGTTGTTCCTGGCAGGTCACTCGACCAGGTTTGCTTGGGTTCCTGGCCAGCTTTATTGGAGGTTTTGATTTTTGGGATCCTACTTGTCCTAACATGTTTGTCTCCTGAAAACTCAGTTTTTACTGTGGGTGAGTATAACATTGGTTGGAGAGTTCCTTTCTATGTTGTCCGTTAGTTGTGTGGTGAGCTGCTCATGCAGTGTGAATGGCCCTGTAGCTGATGCCAGCAGGCTGCCCTCCCCTATGTTGGGGTCTGACTTGGAGTTTTGTAAAGTCTGTAAGAGAACAGTTTGAAAGTGTTTGTTTGTTAAGGTTCTTATCTGCTCTAAGTGGCCTTGTCCATTTTCCCCACCTGCTCATAATTTCCAATCCTCATTTTGAAAATCAGGTCTGGGTTTGGTTTCTCAAAAACGATGTATGTGTGGGCTATGGCGTGCATCTCCATTTTTGTGAATTCTGGCCCCCGTTTTGGGATTGAGAATGTTGCATGCTGGGAGATGTTTTGTCATCGGATGTGTTTTTTGTGAATTAGGCCAAGTGGTTTAGACTCCTCTGGTTCGAAGTGGCGAGAGGGAACGCCTCTGGCCACTAGGAATTATTGGCAAGTTTTCACCATTTGAATCTTGTCCGTACGTTTTAAGATCCTCTACAGGTTTTATTGCTGATATTGTAATGCATTATGCAAGAAGTGGTTTGCAAATTCTCTTCCCTGTGTTGTTGATGCATCTGGGAAAAATGTGTAGGCCAATTTCTTAGGACCTATAGGGAATTGAAAAGAGTTCTAGGAAATCCTTCTTGTAGAGCCACTAGGGTACACTTCACAGAACAGTGCGCACACTCTTGGCCCCAGTCTACCTCCAATTTCATTACCTAGGTTAATGTGATGGGTGAATTCATCCCCGACTTGAGAGTATGTTCATCAAGCAGCTGAGTGTCTCCATTCAGTCTTAAGTCTCCTGAGAGAGACATACAAAGTGTGTGTGCTGCCTATGCTGTGGAAATAGAATATGTATACTTGCATCCCCTTCCTTGATGGAGTATTGCAAACATTGTGTGAAGGAGACACAGTTGACCTGGTGGTGTTTCCAAGCAACAAAATGTCTAATGTTTCTCTCTGCTACATTTTGATCCTAGACATACAAAACGTAGCAGGCTTGATATTTTACATTGTAGGGCATCATCAGCATTGCTAGTAATAGTCACCGTCAACATCTTCACAGTATAATTTTATTTTTAGAATTTATGCTAGTGGTAACCATGAAAACAAGAATAACCAACTCCTACAGTCCACTGCTCTGCCGACCTGTTTTTCACTGGGACAAAGGTCACACTCTGACTCCACTATGATCGGTTGCTTGCTCTCAGCACACTGTTGTGGTTCTTGTAGGAGAAGCAGTGGCTTGCCATAGTCTGCTGGTGTTGATTCATTTTGATGAATAGCAGCTAATTGTCAAAAGGTAGAGGGAGGCTTTTTCTTTTGTCAGAGAAAATTGCACCAGCAGGACTGACAATATGTTCTGATTGCATTGTAGATGTGGGCAGCTTAGGATGTTGATGTTTTCACAGACAAGCTTGACTGCTTGGATAACCAATAATGACTGGGTTATCTTGTTAAATTGTCACTCAAATGCACATTCATCATTTCTGTAGCATTGGGCTTGCTTCCACTAGCTATTGCCTCTTCAATGAGCCTGGGCCAGAGTGTACAAGAAGCACATGAGTTTGTAAGAGAATTGCACGTGCCACATGAGGTTCACCTGTGCCTGACACAGATGCCGTTTTAAGAGGGGACTGACATATGAAAGATTTCTACTTGCTGGTGGGGATTCTCAGCTCTGCGTCATTCACTACTATTGTGTAAACAATTTATTCTTTCAAAAACAACTTGTGCGGTTTAACAGTTAAATTATGTACTTCACAGCATCTTGATATGCTGCCCTCATCTGCAGTTTGAAATGCAGTCACTTTCCCCTTAAAGCAGGTGGCGGAGGTAGTGCTGGGAGGGAGAAGTCAATGGATAATGTGTGACAAAGTCCCCTGCCTACCCATTGGTGTGAAGGTAGGGGTGCCACAGGTGTCTGGTGACACCACTCAAAACCATGGTGCTAAACACCAGGTGGTGGAATGGGGAGGATCCCTTAGCCAAATCCTTCAAACGGAGTGCTGAAGGCAAGGGTGCACCACAGACTATATCAAAATGGTGATATCACTTTAAGGCATTTAGGGCAGAATTTCACACGCACACGTTAACCCACTTGGTGATTCCCAACACACAGAATCAGTAGCTAGACTTTCATACATCACAAGACGCTGTCCACACAAAGACACAATCATTGCGGAAACTAGAAATATGTAATAAACATTGTGCAGGCAACACAGACCACAGCAGGACATCTGTACTTGGAGAATCCCTGTCCCACAACCTCACCTAGAGAGACCAAGCTGGTCCATGAATTACATTCTCCTGACTGCACAAAACTCATGGCAAAAGCATGCAAATCAAAAGCAAGAAGGTGGTGCAGTGCTTTATCGGGTCACATGGCAGATCCATAAAAAGTCGAGACAGGACGAAGGCAGTCATTGAGAGGTTACAAAGAAGATCAGTCCTGATACAAGGTACACAGAGAAACGCCTGAATCCTGTGCAAGTCAAATGGGGGCCATATTTAAGGGGCAGGTTTTTACCAGACACTGCGGTTGTTTTGAGAGAGTGCATTCAGAACAATCTGGAGGGGAGTACGAATGCTAGGTGAAGAGGGAATGTGAAACATCTGTCTGCGAAAAGGAGGAAAGCGAAAGGAACACTGAGAGTGGGTGCTATAAGAGAAAGTGAGATTGGAGTAAAGGTCATGTGAGGACCAAGTTGGTAAAGGCATGGAGCCAACCTGGAGCATGCGATGGTTGAGACTGGAAAAGGGGGAGAAATTAGCACTTGTTGTAATGTCCAGAAGGTGCAGGCAAAACACATGGTGTAATAATGGGGAGCAACTAGCTTCCATTAGGTATGAGCACTTGGTAAGGCTTCTAGGAGGAAAGTGTGTTTGGTGTAGTGAGCAGTAGTTCCAAGACTTCACTACAGGAAGATTTGATTATTTATAATTTGCAGATCCTCTTGGGAACGAAGCAGAAACTCAGTCTAGGCTTAGATGTTAACAGTATGGTAAACAATGGAAAACACAGGGATGATCATAACTGAGTGAGTTATTGGAAGAGAAGTTTTTAACTTCTTCCGAAATAATGATCGGGAGCTGAGTTTCAGAAGATCAGGAGGCAGCGAGTTGAAGGCTCGTGGACCACATACAGAAAAACATCTGTCTCCACGATGTGTGAAGTGAGAAGAGAGGATCTTCAGAAGATTTTGACTAGCGAATTTTACTATACAAGTTCGACAATGTCAAGAAATCTTGGAAACAAGATAGCTGGGAACTAGGCCATCGAAGCACTTGAAAACGAGACGGAGGATCTTAAAAAGGATCTTCAGTTGTACTGCGAGCCAATGAAGACGTCTAAGAAAAGGGGATTATGATATGGTTCTTGGGAGATAGTAAAGGAGGCTGACAGCTGCATTTTGTGGGACTTGAAGATGATGCATTTGGCCAGTCAGAATGCCCATGAGAAGATCATTGCAATAGTCCAGTTTTGAGTTTGTCAGTGTCCCAATAACAACTGGATGATCTTTTTCTCTGATGAGAGAAAGAATAGGCTGCAGCAGTTTGAATAGCCTGCAACAGTTCAAGTCGAAAATAAATTGATTTCCCAATTTCGCTGACATGTAAATTACAGTTCAGTTTCGACTGTCAGAGGGAATCAAGGTTCTTAACTTCATAAGAAAAAACAGTAGGTACTTTGAATAGAGCGGGGCAGAGGATACAGAAATGTGAGTCAAGCCAAACCGGTTTCTTGGGTCAAACGGAATAATCTTGGTCTTAGTGGGATTTAATTCCATCTTTTTTATGTTGGACACATACAAATATTCGATTAACTGCATCTAGTTTTTTTATCATGACGTAGATTTGGGTAACCTCGGCATATGAGTTGTATCTTGGATTAAATTGTGAAAAGATGTCTCATAGTGGTTGAATATAACTATTGAATAATAGGTAAATTAAGGACCCTTGTGGAACTTCACAAAGGACAAGCAAGGACCCAGAATGTGTTTTTTATTTTCTATTGTATACAGTTTAATCCCTTAACTGCCAAGGCTTCTCGGTCCCCCCTGTGCCAAGGCCTTTTTTTGGTGATTACTGTATGTCGCCACTCAATCCCTTGTAACGTTTTTGTTACATGAGATATCTCGGCCGAATTGGGCCACCAAGGAATCCTAGTTTGCTGTAGGAGGGTGAGAGAACATAACCAAAAATTGAGATTTTGTTTTTTTCAGAAAATGCCTATAAAATGATGTACGAAGAAGCCAGTGTTTTTTTTTCCTTTTTCTAGCTGTTTTGTGAGGGGTAGGGGATTTTGGCTTTTTTTCCAATAGTATATGTGGGGACAGAATGGAAGAGGAGGGTAGGAAAGATGAATGGGAAGACAGAAAGGCATACATTTCTGAAAAGTAGACAAAATTCCAAGTTTAGGAAGGAGTGATTTGTGCAGGTTAGGCAACAACTATGTAGGGAAGAATTCCATAGTTTGGGGAAAAATTAAATAATAAAAGGTATGTGGTGGACATGGTTAGCCCAGTAAGGCAATGGCATCTGTGTATTTGGAGAAAAACAATGCTCCGCTACATTCCCCCGACTCTTCCAGTTAGGAAATCACACATTTTATGTAATGTTTCACAAAACAAGCAACACCAAAAGCCAAAAACGGAGCCATGGTACACAAGATGTTTATGCTTACGGCCTAAACAGAGGTACTTAGCATGTGTAAGTAAGGAAAACAAATGTGATGAGGAAGGACACATATATTTTTGGAAAGAGCACAGTCAGACCTTTTGAAGGGCAGGTGACTTGTGCAGATTACAAAAGTGTATAATGCCTAAAGCAGCAACTAAATGTAGGTCACATTTGGGAAATGGTTGTGTGGCAAAGTGTACCAGCAAATGTTCGAAAAACATTATGAAAACCATGCAAACACAACAAATGTCCTACCGCGTTCCCACAGGTGTCCCGACGAAAACGGTACCTCACATGTGTGGGTGCACCTACCGGGATGCAAAGGGAAAAGGCTAAACCACTGGTAACCCCAACTCTTTCGGCAGAGCAGATTTTGCGGCAATTTGCTCTTGTGGACAACCTACAGATTTGGGCCTGGGGTGTCGCAGCCACCAAGGAAAATGGGGAACCCCATGCGTTTCAGAAAATAAGACACCTGTGGGCATCCAGAGGTCTGACTTGAGCGAAATCTCCCCAGAATTTATTACCCACAAGCCCTCGCAAATTGCAAGTGGGAAAGGTCTGAAAATTGTGTTTTTCCCAAATTTGTCTGCGTCTTTCAGTAGTTTCCCAAACACCTGTCCTACCTTCCCACATTACCACAGATGTCTGGATGAAAACAGTACCTCAACATGTGTGTGTGCACCTACCTGGGTGGAAAAGGAAAAGGTGGTGATCGTCCACAAGGTTAACGGCAGCCCCAGGGAGCGCTGGGAGGGTCCCCGTCCGTTCCCCGAAGGAGAAAGTGTAATGCAGGCCAGGCAGAGCTCTACGCTGGTTGGGGGTGATGTCCCTGGCCTTGGGTGGTTGTCCCTCATGTGGGTTGACCATCCACAAGTCCAGCAGCGGTTTCAGGGAGCCTCAGCGGGCTCCCCGTCCTTTCCCAGAGGGAGAAGGTGTAACGCAGCCCAGCGGGAGCTCCGGGCTGGGCTTGGGGATGGTCGACCCACATGGGATTACATCATGGTTTTGCATCACTGTGTCACATCAAAAACAAACACAAACAACTTGGTGTACTTGCACTTTATATGAAAATCGTTTCTTACCCACACGAACGACTGGAATTTTTACAATTTCGATGGAACCTGCATCTGACTAGAGAGATTTTGAAAAGACGTAATATAACTCACCACCGGATATGTTATTGTTGATTTTGTGAAGATCAAAATTGGCTTGATTGTTTTTAATTCGTACTGTATATTGCAGTCGTTGGGTTTATTAAGAGTTTGAATTTAGGAGATATGAACCTGTTAGCACTACTTTATTTGTGAAAACTTAGGAATACTGACTTAAGGAGTGAAGAAGTGTTGAATTTTATTTTGCGTGATTGTTTTTATGAATTCACATTTAGATATCTAAAATGGGAACATTTTCTTTTTGAAGTTGGTATTATATTTTGTATAGTGATTTTTTACCTACTGTATGTTTTATAACCGATTGTGTAATTGATTTTTTATCTGATGGGAAAATACATAATATTGATAAGGTTGAAACATGTATTTTAACCCCTTAAGTGCCAAGGACGAGCTATCTCATCATTGACATTACATTTGTGCTGCCAAGGACGAGATAGCGCGTCCTTTTTGGCATGTCATTCACACAAAAGTAAAATCCAACCCCGGGCTATGTGAGGAGGAGGTTCCTGAAACAGTCTTTTTCGCTGTGGCAGCCATAACAGAAGGTGAGTTTCCTTTGTTTCCTTCCTCGATCTGAAACATTATTTTGCCGTTCAGATCGAGGGAGGTATCATTGGAAAGGGGAGTCTCTCCCTTTTTTTGAAGCATTGCTGGGCGCGGATCAGGTGCAGATTGCTCGATCCGCGCCCAGCAATGCCACTAGACAACCAGGGATCTGTTTCTAAAGTAAGGGGGCTGCTTACTATGTAAGTGGCCCTCTTCCTCTCAGCCCCCAAAACACGGGGTAGCACATTTTGCTACCCCACAGTAATGTGCCCATCTGCCCCTAGGCAAGGGACAATACAAACACAAACCAAAAAAATCAGTGTTGGGTAGGGGTGGTGGGGCCACTAGACCACCAGGAATGTTAAACAAAGAAAGGGGGGGGTGGCCTTCTCCCCCCCCCACTCCAACTGGATGGGCGGGTACCTCATATAGCCCTCCCTGCCAGATAAGATGCCCCCATCCATTTGGGGTAGGGAGAGAGGGCCACCAGAAGTCTTGGCATAGACCCCCCCAAGCACGGGGCAGTATGTTTGCCCACCCTGGGGGCAGATGGGAAGATTAATGTGGCCCTCTGCCCATAGAGTACGGACAAAAAAAAAATCCAAAACAAAAAGTTGTTGTGGAGGCTGGGGGAGCACCCTATACCACCAGCAATTTATGTAATAAAAAGTGTGGATAGGGGAGCTCATATGTAGCCCTCCCTGGGGCAGATTGCTAGTGCAATCTTGCAATCTGCCCCTAGGAAGGGGCAAACGTGTTTTTACTGGGGGTTGAGAGTCAGTAGACCACCAGGGATGGCTTGAAAGGGGGGGCCGTGATCGGAGAGTAGTAGTTATGATTTATTTTTGCTGGGGTGACCATAGGTAACAAATGTTTTTTGTTTAGTTTACAGCTTTTTCCACGCGAGCAGCTGCAACGTTATGTGAGTACCATTTTTTATTATTCTGCGGTTAGGGCCCATTGTCAGTGGGGTGTGTGGGACAGGGGCTGGATTGTTGCATGCTCTTCCCACATCAAAGATAAGTACTAATGAGTGGTTCACTGGCGCTCTTCCGACTCGTGCACCGTCAGTGAGCAGACCTCTGCAAATAACCCGAGACACTAGTTAGACATAAGCTACAGTTTAAAAGTAAAACCGGTTCCATTCTAGATGGAACCTATCAAAGTGTTTCTTTATGCGCAAGTCGAACAGCAACTACAAAGGCTTACCATTGATCAAGTTTGAAACGCGAATCGTGGTATCCTCTCCCTCCGTCTATCGCTGCAGCAATTTGCCATGCGTGTATTACTCAATCGTACCTTTCGTCTCTGCGGTTCATCACCCTTTCACTGTATAAAATTCCTGGTGGTCTAGTGGCCCACCCCCACCCAAAACTGATTTTTTTTGTTTATAGTTTTTGTTTTGCCCCTTGCCTAGGGGCAGATAGGCACATTACTGTTCCTATCCACTCTCTGAGGGGGCAAAATATGCTGCCCCATGCTTTGGGGGCTGGGGAGAGGGCTGCTCACATAGTAAGCAGCCTCCACTTTAGAAACAGATCCCTGGTTGTCTAGTGGCATTGCTGGGCGCGGATCGAGCGATCTGCGCCAGATCCGCCCCAGCATTGCTTAAAAAAAGGTGTCCTTGGAAAGGGGAGAGCCTCCCCTTTCCAACGACACCTCCCTCGATCTGAACGGCACAATAATTCCTCAGATCAAGCGAGAAAACAAAAGGAAACTCACCTTCTGTTTTCACTGCGGCAGCCGAAATGTCTGGTGCAGGGAAAATTACTTTCAGTTTCACGTCCGCACGCATTAATCGTGCTGATGTGAAACTGACAGAAATACGACTCCCAGGCTGTGAGGAGGAACCTCCTCCTCAAATAGCCTGGGGGTTGGATTTTACTTTTGTGTGATCCCTGCTTTGTGGCACGTCATTTTGTGTGATCCCTGCAAAGGACAAGCTATCTCGTACTTGGCAACACAAATGTAATGTCAAGGATGGGATAGCTCGTCCTTGGCACTTAATGTTGAAACATGTATTTTAACCCCTTATCAATATTCTCTATTTTCCCATCAGATAAAAAATCAATTACACAAGCATCGGTTATAAAATATACAGTAGGTAAAAAATCACTGTACAAAATATAATACCAACTTCAAAAAGAAATTGTTCCCATTTTAGATATCTAAATGTGAATTCATAAAACATAATCACGCAAAATAAAATCCAACACTTCACTCCCATAAGTCAGTATTCACAAATAAAGTAGTGCTAACGGGTTCATATCTCCTAAATTCAAACTCTCAATAGACCCAATGATTGCAATACATGGTACAAATGAAAAACAAGCGAATTTTGATCTTCACAAAATCAACAATAACATACCCGGTGGTCAGTTATATTACGTCTTTTCAAAATTTCTCTAGTCGGATGCAGATTCCATAGAAATCGAAAAAATTCCAGTCGTTCTTGTCGGTTACGAAAGATTTCCATATAAAGTGCAAGTACACCAAGTCGCTTGTGTTCGTGTTTGATGTAACATCCTCCTAAACATTATAATTCATGTTAAGATGGCTGCACATTCACCTAATATGCCCCCTCTAACCTTGTTTAACAACCAGGCACCATACTCAGACATAAACAACCTTCAGTTGCTACCCATCAGTCTCCCTCGCACTACCACAGACAGAAACCTAGGACTTAGAGCTAGACTTCCCAAAATACATGAGCCTCTTGCTCGCTCACTGTCTACTTCACAAAATTCCAAAGAGCAGCCGCCTCGATCTAGTTCTTCCACAAAAATTCTGAATCCACCCTACATCCTCACCCCCAGCCTCCCTCACAACCTCCCCAGTCAGGGCACTCTCGAATCAACACAGGACAAACGACATAGGACAACTACTAAAAACACAGATAGCCCTAAGATCAAGGGAGCCCTGATTAACGCAAGATCGTTAGTAGCTCATGCCACAGCAATTGCCGACCTGATCCTTAAAGAAGATCTTGACTTTCTTGCTATTACTGAGACTTGGCTACACCCTGCAGCAGGCCCCATGCTCATGCTGCAGTCCCAGATAACTACTTTATCCTGAGGCAAGATCGCCCCAATTCCAAAGGAGGGGTTGTCGCCATCATACACAAATGTAGTCTGTCCATGAGACTCGCATGAGAGGACATTAGTGGAAATTGCTAAACACTATCAGTCAAAATCCCACTCACTAATACCCAAACCCTCAATATCCACTTGATCTACCGCCTGCCAGGCCCCATTGACACTTTTGATGAAGACCTCAACGCCATTCTATCCAGCAATCTCAAAAGCTCGTCCCAAGTTCTCACCCTGGGAGACTTTAACTTGGGCTACAATGACCCGGCAGATCAAACAGCCAGCACCATAGGTAACACCCTCACTGAACTAGGCTTTGCGCAAAGAAGTACGGCACCCACCCACTCACTCGAAAGGTAGAATACTTGACTGGGTGGCCGACCATAATTGCAGAGTGTAAATGCAGAGAATATTTCACCACTAGTCTGGACCGACCACTACCTGGTATCGTTCTTGTTGTCTACTGACAGACCCCCACCCTCGGCCATCACTACAGCCCCTCCTACTCTCACCAGAAACAAGAAGAACATTACACTAGAAAGACTCAACCCGAATCTACTCCCCACACTCAACTCACTCCCCGATAACCTGGAACCAGAGATCCTGGTTGAAGAATATAACATGGTCATGACTACCTCGTTGGACCTCATCGGCCCACTTAAACTCAGACCTAGCAAACCTAAAACGCACCTTAACAAATGGTGCACACCATTCCTCAAAAACTTAAGGCAGCAAAAAAGAAACTGCGAGGCCACCTGGAAAAAATCCCCTTCAGCCGCAAACAAACTTAAACTCTCCAAACTAGCTGCACTGTACAAAAAAGAAATCTACCTGGCCAAACGAACCTCCTTTGACTCTCGCATATCCCAAGCTAAATCTAATATGAAAGAACTCTTCTCTATACTCATGTAGAAACCCACATACTACCCCCTGATACCTGCACCAAAGATAAAAACTGGTACTCAGACATTCAAAATGCCTTGGCAAATAAGATTGTGACCCTTCAAAGCAAAATCTCGAGCAAAAAGGCTACATTAAAAGACACTCCCCCCTCCAAAACCCCGGACAAGTTCACGGCCAAAGATCACATCCGTTTCAAATTCTCTAAAGTCAATACTCTTGATGTAGAAAAAATGATCTTGTCCTTGAAACCATCCAACTGCCAGGGAGATCTATGCCCAGCACAGATCAATAAAGACGCCGCTCGTGACCTCTCCCCTTTCATCACTAAACTGATCAATGCCTCCTTCACCACCGGCTCCATCCCCACCAACCTAAAACAGTCCTGGGTACTTCCATTACTAAAAAAAACAACATTCGACCCAGCATACCTACAAATTACCGACCCATAACAACTGTACCCTTCCTACTAAAAATCCTAGACAAGGTCGCTTATGTACAAATACAGAAGCACCTGGAAGAACACCACCTCTTAGGATCCAGACAATCGGGGTTCCGTCCTCAACACGGGACTGAAACTGCACTCATTGACCTGAAAGCCCAGATTGATACCCTTAGGGACAAGGGGCAAGCTGCCCTACTCCTCCTCCTTCACTTATCGGCAGCCTTTGGTCGACCATTCCGTCTTATGCTCACACCTGCACACAGCAGCTCATTTCTCTCCATAAGCCATTACCTGGATTACCTCATTCCTCAACGGAAGAACTATGAGGGTCTTCTCGCCTACTGCTGCTGCACACCCCATACCCCTCACTTGTGGTGTCCCACAGGGCTCCTGCATCTCCCCTACAGTGTACAACATATTTACCAAGCCCCTTTTCAATGATTTGGATCATCTCGGTATCACCTACACTAATTACGCAGATGATACCCAGATCCTCCTTCCGCTTTCTGGAGATTATGGAAAGGATTTGGCCTTGCTAAATAGGGTGTATATCATCATTCAGGCATGGATGGCCACTCACAGACTGTGCCTGAATGATGAGAAAACGGAGACCATCATCCTGGGTAGTACATCCAGTTTAAAGAAACTCAGCCCGGCCTACAACTCCTTCATGATAGATGGGAACAACATCAAAGTTGGACAGGAGGTCAAAACACTGGGATTCTATTTGGATTCCAACTTCTCCTTCAAAAGACAACTGAGCTCCTTAGCATCCTCATCTGCATGCACGTGCAAATTAATCCGCACAGCCAAACCTTTTCTGTCCAACATTAATTGTCTCACACTCGCTAGAGCCCTTATATTATCCCGCCTTGATTATTGTAACGCCCTTTACCTGGCAACTTCTAAGGCCACCACCAGCAAACTACAAACCCTCCAGAATAACTCCCGGAGAGCAGCCCTAGGCATCTCTAGAAGCGAGCACATCTCAGGTTTTAGCCAAAAGAACAACTGGCACTCTACCAGAGATAAAATCCTACTAAAAACGGCATCACTTACCTACAAATCTCTTAACGATGCCGCCCCGATCTACCTGATTAACAGATTCCATAGACAAGCTTCTTCGAGACCCCCAGAACGGCATACAAAAACTGCCTCTCTGTCCCAAACTTCAAACTTGCCACCATAGGAGGCAACAGCTTCTCAGTAAAAGCAGCCAAACTATGAAATTCCGTGCCGCCCAAACTCAGAGTAGATATGCCATACCTGAATTTCCGTTCCAAGGTAGTCTCATGGTTGAAATCCAAGGACCACCGGGATAGCTAAGTCTCAAGGCTATCCCTTCATGCCATCAGCACACATTGTAACTACGTGTGTCCACTTGTACTCCTGTATATACTGTATATATTGCCTGCTTTCCCCATTTGCCTGTATATGTCCCCATTGTCTGCTTGTACTATTTGTATCTGTAACTAGGCTTTGCATATTCTTGTAAATGCTGCGCCCTGATACCCTTGGGTACATCTGCACATTATAAATAATAAAACAAACAAACAGTGACGCAAAACCATGATGTAATCCCAGAGCGCAGATCCAATCATGTTGGTACAATCTTATTTTTACTGTTCGTGGATTAGCCTTTAAATCAGCTGAAGACAACTCCAAATCGAACACCTTTTCACGATATGCACTATGCCAATATAACATGGTTTTCCATCCAGAAGTCATGACCACTGCCAGATCCCCATACGAGTCCATAAAATATAAAGTAAAATAAAGTTGCAAGTACTTCCACTGGGTTCTAGATGTTACAGAATTCAAATCAAACTCAAATCAAATTGTGACACTGAGGACTACATTTGAGATATGCAGTGCTTTGCTCCATATAAAACTTTCTAACTTATTGAGCATTTAAGCACCCAGAACTGCAAAGTTTTGGTTACATTAATTTCAGAATAACCTTCCCTGCATAGTTTTTCACTACAGGGGTCCATGAGAATTTGCAATACTTGGATTTGATGCGTAACATCTGAGATGCCAAAGCAGCTGCCATGTGCATCATATATTCAAGTATTTATTGCTTGCTGGTCTTACCAATTATGGGGAAGCCAATATAAATTAAATTGTCAACCACCTTGATACAATCCTGGTTAATCTTACAATTAAAAACATAGGGCCTCATTACACGGTAGGCGGTAAGGGAATACCGTTACCGGTAACGAAATACCGGTAACGGTATTTTCCCAAGCCGATCACGACCCGGACCCACCGCTATTAGTGGACCCGTAAAGTACGGCGCCACCAATAGCGGCGTGGCCGCTTGCGCGCGACCCCCACACCGTAAACAGCGCCATGGCGCAAATAGCACGCAATCACAACCCATGCGTACACGGCAATACCGGCATTCCAAAGACCCAAAAAGCATGTACCGGCATGGCGCTAATAACAGCATCGAAAACCACACGTTAAGAGTCCTGAGCAGTGTTCCCATCTGCCCATCGGCCCCAGGTGGACACAACCAGCACAGGTGGAGTCAATGGAGACAGCCAGCACTAAAGAGCACACCACACCCCTTCCCACACCAAGATGGTCCCAACACCAGCAGCATGACATAGGCCTGCGTACATGACTGCAGTGCAGCACCAACAACAACAGGCAGCACCGAAGAGACGTAGGAGGAGGAGGCCGAGACCTGCGCAGCAAGCACCACCGGGGCACCCAGAAACACCACAAGGGCAGCCAACAAACCCCCGGAATCAAGGCGAAGATGACCATGGTATGTGTAAGGCACAACTAAATGTGCATCTGATAGAATGTGCCCATGGCACCATGCAAACACCAGATGAGCATGATGTGGATGTGGATGAGTATTGCCGAAATGCCCAGCCCGGACGGCGGGACAGGATCCGCGTCAGCATCGGAATCAGGAATAGCATCAGGAACAAAGGTGGAATATCATGCATGGAGAGACGTGCATTGTTGCCGTCTTGAGGCCCACAAAGGGCCCTCTCCCAAAGAATATCACACATACACAATGATGGAGACCATGCCTGTTTTTCAACTGCAGAAGAGTGTATTTTGAACATAACGTGTACAGAAAGTGCAT